>NC_134353.1:974201186-974501186 GCF_048569485.1 Anomaloglossus baeobatrachus
CCCTGATGGCGGTTGTGATGACCCCTGTGCTCCGGCCACTGATCTCTGGGTTTGCCCCCTGATGGCGGTTGTGATGACCCCTGTGCTCCGGCCACTGATCTCTGGGTTTGCCCCCTGATGGCGGTTGTGATGACCCCTGTGCTCCGGCCACTGATCTCTGGGTTTGCCCCCTGATGGCGGTTGTGATGACCCCTGTGCTCCGGCCACTGATCTCTGGGTTTGCCCCCTGATGGCGGTTGTGATGACCCCTGTGCTCCGGCCACTGATCTCTGGGTTTGCCCCCTGATGGCGGTTGCGATGACCCCTGTGCTCCGGCCACTGATCTCTGGGTTTGCCCCCTGATGGCGGTTGCGATGACCCCTGTGCTCCGGCCACTGATCTCTGGGTTTGCCCCCTGATGGCGGTTGCGATGACCCCTGTGCTCCGGCCACTGATCTCTGGGTTTGCCCCCTGATGGCGGTTGCGATGACCCCTGTGCTCCGGCCACTGATCTCTGGGTTTGCCCCCTGATGGCGGTTGCGATGACCCCTGTGCTCCGGCCACTGATCTCTGGGTTTGCCCCCTGATGGCGGTTGCGATGACCCCTGTGCTCCGGCCACTGATCTCTGGGTTTGCCCCCTGATGGCGGTTGCTGATGACCCCTGTGCTCCGGCCACTGATCTCTGGGTTTGCCCCCTGATGGCGGTTGTGATGACCCCTGTGCTCCGGCCACTGATCTCTGGGTTTGCCCCCTGATGGCGGTTGTGATGACCCCTGTGCTCCGGCCACTGATCTCTGGGTTTGCCCCCTGATGGCGGTTGTGATGACCCCTGTGCTCCGGCCACTGATCTCTGGGTTTGCCCCCTGATGGCGGTTGTGATGACCCCTGTGCTCCGGCCACTGATCTCTGGGTTTGCCCCCTGATGGCGGTTGTGATGACCCCTGTGCTCCGGCCACTGATCTCTGGGTTTGCCCCCTGATGGCGGTTGTGATGACCCCTGTGCTCCGGCCACTGATCTCTGGGTTTGCCCCCTGATGGCGGTTGCGATGACCCCTGTGCTCCGGCCACTGATCTCTGGGTTTGCCCCCTGATGGCGGTTGCGATGACCCCTGTGCTCCGGCCACTGATCTCTGGGTTTGCCCCCTGATGGCGGTTGCGATGACCCCTGTGCTCCGGCCACTGATCTCTGGGTTTGCCCCCTGATGGCGGTTGCGATGACCCCTGTGCTCCGGCCACTGATCTCTGGGTTTGCCCCTGATGGCGGTTGCGATGACCCCTGTGCTCCGGCCACTGATCTCTGGGTTTGCCCCCTGATGGCGGTTGTGATGACCCCTGTGCTCCGGCCACTGATCTCTGGGTTTGCCCCCTGATGGCGGTTGTGATGACCCCTGTGCTCCGGCCACTGATCTCTGGGTTTGCCCCCTGATGGCGGTTGTGATGACCCCTGTGCTCCGGCCACTGATCTCTGGGTTTGCCCCCTGATGGCGGTTGTGATGACCCCTGTGCTCCGGCCACTGATCTCTGGGTTTGCCCCCTGATGGCGGTTGTGATGACCCCTGTGCTCCGGCCACTGATCTCTGGGTTTGCCCCCTGATGGCGGTTGTGATGACCCCTGTGCTCCGGCCACTGATCTCTGGGTTTGCCCCCTGTTGGCGGTTGTGATGACCCCTGTGCTCCGGCCACTGATCTCTGGGTTTGCCCCCTGATGGCGGTTGCGATGACCCCTGTGCTCCGGCCACTGATCTCTGGGTTTGCCCCCTGATGGCGGTTGCGATGACCCCTGTGCTCCGGCCACTGATCTCTGGGTTTGCCCCCTGATGGCGGTTGCGATGACCCCTGTGCTCCGGCCACTGATCTCTGGGTTTGCCCCCTGATGGCGGTTGTGATGACCCCTGTGCTCCGGCCACTGATCTCTGGGTTTGCCCCCTGATGGCGGTTGTGATGACCCCTGTGCTCCGGCCACTGATCTCTGGGTTTGCCCCCTGATGGCGGTTGTGATGACCCCTGTGCTCCGGCCACTGATCTCTGGGTTTGCCCCCTGATGGCGGTTGTGATGACCCCTGTGCTCCGGCCACTGATCTCTGGGTTTGCCCCCTGATGGCGGTTGTGATGACCCCTGTGCTCCGGCCACTGATCTCTGGGTTTGCCCCCTGATGGCGGTTGCGATGACCCCTGTGCTCCGGCCACTGATCTCTGGGTTTGCCCCCTGATGGCGGTTGCGATGACCCCTGTGCTCCGGCCACTGATCTCTGGTTTGCCCCCTGATGGCGGTTGCGATGACCCCTGTGCTCCGGCCACTGATCTCTGGGTTTGCCCCCTGATGGCGGTTGTGATGACCCCTGTGCTCCGGCCACTGATCTCTGGGTTTGCCCCCTGATGGCGGTTGTGATGACCCCTTGCTCCGGCCACTGATCTCTGGGTTTGCCCCCTGATGGCGGTTGTGATGACCCCTTTGCTCCGGCCACTGATCTCTGGGTTTGCCCCCTGATGGCGGTTGCGATGACCCCTGTGCTCCGGCCACTGATCTCTGGGTTTGCCCCCTGATGGCGGTTGCGATGACCCCTGTGCTCCGGCCACTGATCTCTGGGTTTGCCCCCTGATGGCGGTTGCGATGACCCCTGTGCTCCGGCCACTCATCTCTGGGTTTGCCCCCCTGATGGCGGTTGTGATGACCCCTGTGCTCCGGCCACTCATCTCTGGGTTTGCCCCCTGATGGCGGTTGTGATGACCCCTGTGCTCCGGCCACTCATCTCTGGGTTTGCCCCCTGATGGCGGTTGTGATGACCCCTGTGCTCCGGCCACTCATCTCTGGGTTTGCCCCCTGATGGCGGTTGTGATGACCCCTGTGCTCCGGCCACTCATCTCTGGGTTTGCCCCCTGATGGCGGTTGTGATGACCCCTGTGCTCCGGCCACTGATCTCTGGGTTTGCCCCCTAATGGCGGTTGTGATAACCCCTGTGCTCGGGGCTGCACTGATGTGAATATGATGAGGGGCATCCCTAGGTGAGACATCAGTGGCTAAAGCCAGTTAACCCTTTCACTAACATACTTCGGTGCCCACTGTGGTGACCTTTTTTTGCCAGTTGTATCATTTTGCAGCTGATTTTCAGTGTTTTATATTAGAGCACATCCAGTGGCAAAACTAGAGTTTGATGGGCCCTGGTGCAAAATTTGGACCTGGGCCCCCCTCCACATACGCCGACACTTAGGATACGGGATAATGATGCTGACACTCGGGGTACAGGATAATGATGCTGACACTTGGCTCTTTCCCTCAGCACCCACATTTCCCATGATCTAAAATCCCTCTTTCCCTCAGCACGCAACTTTTCCATGCTCTGCTATACATCTTTCCCTCAGCACGCAACTTTCCCATGCTCTGCTATACATCTTTCCCTCAGCACGCAACTTTCCCATGCTCTGCTGTACATCTTTCCCTCAGCACGCACCTTTCCCATGCTCTGCTATACATCTTTTCCTCAGCATGCACCTTCACCATGCTCTGCTGTACATCTTTCCCTCAGCACGCACCTTTCCCATGCTCTGCTATACATCTTTCCCTCAGTACGCAGCTTTCCCATGCTCTGCTGTACATCTTTACCTCAGCACGCAGCTTTCCCATACTCTGCTATATATCTTTCCCTCAGCACGCAGCTTTCCCATGCTCTGCTGTACATCTTTCCCTCAGCACGCAACTTTCTTATGCTCTGCTATACATCTTTCCCTCAGTACGCAGCTTTCCCATGCTCTGCTGTACATCTTTACCTCAGCACGCAGCTTTCCCATGCTCTGCTATACATCTTTCCCTCAGTACGCAGCTTTCCCATGCTCTGCTATACATCTTTCCCTCAGCACGCAGCTTTCCCATGCTCTGCTATACATCTTTCCCTCAGTACGCAGCTTTCCCATGCTCTGCTGTACATCTTTACCTCAGCACGCAGCTTTCCCATGCTCTGCTTTACATCTTTCCCTCAGTACGCAGCTTTCCCATGCTCTGCTGTACATCTTTACCTCAGCACGCAGCTTTCCCATACTCTGCTATATATCTTTCCCTCAGCACGCAGCTTTCCCATGCTCTGCTGTACATCTTTCCCTCAGCACGCAACTTTCCCATGCTCTGCTATACATCTTTCCCTCAGTACGCAGCTTTCCCATGCTCTGCTGTACATCTTTACCTCAGCACGCAGCTTTCCCATGCTCTGCTATACATCTTTCCCTCAGTATGCAGCTTTCCCATGCTCTGCTGTACATCTTTCCCTCAGCACGCAACTTTCCCATGCTCTGCTATACATCTTTCCCTCAGTACGCAGCTTTCCCATGCTCTGCTTTACATCTTTACCTCAGCACGCAGCTTTCCCATGCTCTGCTATACATCTTTCCCTCAGTACGCAGCTTTCCCATGCTCTGCTGTACATCTTTACCTCAGCACGCAGCTTTCCCATACTCTGCTATATATATTTCCCTCAGCACGCAGCTTTCCCATGCTCTGCTGTACATCTTTACCTCAGCACGCAACTTTCCCATGCTCTGCTATACATCTTTCCCTCAGTACGCAGCTTTCCCATGCTCTGCTGTACATCTTTACCTCAGCACGCAGCTTTCCCATGCTCTGCTATACATCTTTCCCTCAGTACGCAGCCTTCCCATGCTCTACTGTACATCTTTCCCTCAGGACGCAGCCTTCCCATGCTCTACTGTACATCTTTCCCTCAGCACGCAGCTTTCCCATGCTCTGATTTACATCTTTCCCTCAATACGCAGCTTTCCCATGCTCTGCTGTACATCTTTACCTCAGCACGCAGCTTTCCCATGCTCTGCTATACATCTTTCCCTCAGTACGCAGCCTTCCCATGCTCTACTGTACATCTTTCTCTCAGGACGTAGCCTTCCCATGCTCTACTGTACATCTTTACCTCAGCACACAGCTTTCCCATGCTCTGCTATACATCTTTCCCTCAGTACGCAGCTTTCCCATGCTCTGCTGTACATCTTTACCTCAGCACTCAGCTTTCCCATGCTCTGCTATACATCTTTCCCTCAGTACGCAGCCTTCCCATGCTCTACTGTACATCTTTCTCTCAGTACGCAGCTTTCCCATGCTCTGCTATACATCTTTCCCTCAGGACGCAGCTTTCCCATGCTCTGCTATACATCTTTCCCTCAGTACGCAGCTTTCCCATGCTCTGCTGTACATCTTTACCTCAGCAAGCAGCTTTCCCATGCTCTGCTATACATCTTTCCCTCAGTACGCAGCTTTCCCATGCTCTGCTGTACATCTTTACCTCAGCACGCAGCTTTCCCATACTCTGCTATATATCTTTCCCTCAGCACGCAGCTTTCCCATGCTCTGCTGTACATCTTTACCTCAGCACGCAACTTTCCCATGCTCTGCTATACATCTTTCCCTCAGTACGCAGCTTTCCCATGCTCTGCTGTACATCTTTACCTCAGCACGCAGCTTTCCCATGCTCTGCTGTACATCTTTCCCTCAGTACGCAGCCTTCCCATGCTCTACTGTACATCTTTCCCTCAGGACGCAGCCTTCCCATGCTCTACTGTACATCTTTACCTCAGCATGCAGCTTTCCCATGCTCTGCTATACATCTTTCCCTCAGCACGCAACTTTCCCATGCTCTGCTATACATCTTTCCCTCAGTATGCAGCTTTCCCATGCTCTGCTGTACATCTTTCCCTCAGCACGCAACTTTCCTATGCTCTGCTATACATCTTTCCCTCAGTACGCAGCCTTCCCATGCTCTACTGTACATCTTTCTCTCAGTACACAGCTTTCCCATACTCTGCTATATATCTTTCCCTCAGCACGCAGCTTTCCCATGCTCTGATTTACATCTTTCCCTCAATACGCAGCTTTCCCATGCTCTGCTGTACATCTTTACCTCAGCACGCAGCTTTCCCATGCTCTGCTATACATCTTTCCCTCAGTACGCAGCCTTCCCATGCTCTACTGTACATCTTTCTCTCAGGACGTAGCCTTCCCATGCTCTACTGTACATCTTTACCTCAGCACACAGCTTTCCCATGCTCTGCTATACATCTTTCCCTCAGTACGCAGCTTTCCCATGCTCTGCTGTACATCTTTACCTCAGCACTCAGCTTTCCCATGCTCTGCTATACATCTTTCCCTCAGTACGCAGCCTTCCCATGCTCTACTGTACATCTTTCTCTCAGTACGCAGCTTTCCCATGCTCTGCTATACATCTTTCCCTCAGGACGCAGCTTTCCCATGCTCTGCTATACATCTTTACCTCAGCACGCAACTTTCCCATGCTCTGCTATACCTCTTTCCCTAAATACGCAGCTTTCCCATGTTCTGCTGTACATCTTTACCTCAGCACACAACCTTCCCATGCTCTGCTATACATCTTTCCCTCAGCACACAGCTTTCCCATGCTCTGCTGTACATCTTTACCTCAACACGCAACCTTCCCATACTCTGCTATACATCTTTCCCTCAGTACGCAGCCTTCCCATGCTCTGCTGTACATCTTTACCTCAGCACGCAGCTTTCCCATACTCTGCTGTACATCTTTCCCTCAGCACGCAGCCTTCCCATGCTCTGCTGTACATCTTTACCTCAGCACGCAGCTTTCCCATACTCTGCTGTACATCTTTCCCTCAGCACGCAGCTTTCCCATGCTCTGCTGTACATCTTTCCCTCAGCACGCAGCTTTCCCATGCTCTGCTGTACATCTTTCCCTCAGCACGCAGCTTTCCCATGCTCTGCTGTACATCTTTCCCTCAACTCGCAACTTTCCCATGCTCTGCTATACATCTTTCCCTCAGTACGCAGCCTTCCCATGCTCTACTGTACATCTTTCCCTCAGTACACAGCTTTCCATGCTCTGCTGTACATCTTTCCCTCAGGACGCAGCCTTCCCATGCTCTACTGTACATCTTTACCTCAGCATGCAGCTTTCCCATGCTCTGCTATACATCTTTCCCTCAGCACGCAACTTTCCCATTCCCATGCTCTGCTATACATCTTTCCCTCAGTATGCAGCTTTCTCATGCTCTGCTGTATATCTTTCCCTCAGCACGCAGCTTTCCCATGCTCTGCTGTACATCTTTCCCTCAGCACGCAGCTTTCCCATGCTCTGCTGTACATCTTTCCCTCAGCACGCAACTTTCCTATGCTCTGCTATACATCTTTCCCTCAGTACGCAGCTTTCCCATGCTCTGCTGTACATCTTTACCTCAACACGCAGATTTCCCATGCTCTGCTATGCATCTTTCCCTCAGTACGCAGCCTTCCCATGCTCTACTGTATATCTTTCCCTCAGGACGCAGCCTTCCCATGCTCCACTGTACATCTTTCCTTCAGCACGCAGCCTTCCCATGCTCTGCTATACATCTTTACCTCAGCACCCAGCTTTCCCATGCTCTGCTGTACATCTTTCCCTCAGCACCCAGCTTTCCCATGCTTTGCTGTACATCTTTCCCTCAGTACGCAGCTTTCCCATGCTCTGCTATACATCTCTCAGCACGCAGCTTTCCCATGCTCTGCTATATATCTTAACCTCAGCACTCAGCTTTCCCATGCTTTGCTGTACATCTTTCCCTCAGCACCCAGCTTTCCCATGCTCTGCTGTACATCTTTCCCTCAGCACGCAGCTTTCCCATGCTCTGCTTTGCATCTTTCCCTCAGCACCCAGCTTTCCCATGCTCTGCTGTACATCTTTCCCTCAGTACGCAGCTTTCCCATGCTATGCTGTACATCTCTGCTTCAGCACGCAGCCTTCCCATGCTCTGCTGTACATCTTTACCTCAGCACCCAGCTTTCCCATGCTATGCTATATATCTTTCCCTCAGTACGCAGCTTTCCCATGCTCTGCTGTACATCTTTCCCTCAGCACGCAGCTTTCCCATGCTCTGCTGTACATCTTTCCCTCAGCACGCAGCTTTCCCATGCTCTGCTGTACATCTTTCCCTCAGCACACACCTTCCCATGCTCTGCTATACATCTTTCCCTCAGCACGCAGCCTTCCCATGCTCTGCTGTACATCTTTCCGTCAGCACGCAGCCTTCCCCATGCTCTGCTGTACATCTTTCCCTCAGCACGCACCTTCCCCATGCTCTGCTGTACATCTTTCCCTCAGCACACACCTTCCCATGCTCTGCTATACATCTTTCCATCAGCACGCAGCCTTCCCATGCTCTGCTGTACATCTTTCCGTCAGCACGCTGCCTTCCCATGCTCTGCTATACATCTTTCCCTCAGTACGCAGCCTTCCCCATGCTCTGCTGTACATCTTTCCGTCAGCGCGCAGCCTTCCCATGCTCTGCTGTACATCTTTACCTCAGCACGCAGCCTTCCCATGCTCTGCTGTACATCTTTACCTCAGCACAAAGCTTTCCCATGCTCTGCTGTACATCTTTCCCTCAGCACCCAGCTTTCCCATGCTCTGCTGTACATCTTTACCTCAGCACGCAGCCTTCCCATGCTCTGCTGTACATCTTTCCCTCAATACGCAGCCTTCCCATGCTCTGCTATACATCTTTCCCTCAGCACGCACCTTCCCATGCTCTGCTGTACATCTTTCCCTCAGTACGCACCTTCCCATGCTCTGCTGTACATCTTTCCCTCAGCACGCAGCCTTCCCATGCTCTGCTGTACATCTTTCCCTCAGCACACACCTTCCCATGCTCTGCTGTACATCTTTCCCTCAGCGCGCAGCTTTCCCATGCTCTGCTGTACATCTTTCCCTCAGCACGCAGCCTTCCCATGCTCTGCTGTACATCTTTCCCTCAGCACCCAGCTTTCCCATGCTCTGCTGTACATCTTTCCCTCAGCACACAGCCTTCCCATGCTCTGCTGTACATCTTTCCGTCAGCACGCAGCCTTCCATGCTCTGCTGTACATCTTTCCCTCAGTACGCAGCTTTCCCATGCTCTGCTGTACATCTTTCCCTCAGCACAAAGCTTTCCCATGCTCTGCTGTACATCTTTCCCTCAGCACGCAGCCTTCCCATGCTCTGCTGTACATCTTTCCCTCAATACGCAGCCTTCCCATGCTCTGCTATACATCTTTCCCTCAGCACGCAGCCTTCCCATGCTCTGCTGTACATCTTTCCGTCAGCACGCAGCCTTCCCATGCTCTGCTATATATCTTTCCCTCAGCACGCAGCCTTCCCATGCTCTGCTGTAGATCTTTCCCTCAGCGCGCAGCTTTCCCATGCTCTGCTGTACATCTTTCCCTCAGCGCGCAGCTTTCCCATGCTCTGCTATACATCTTTCCCTCAGCACCCAGCTTTCCCATGCTCTGCTGTACATCTTTCCCTCAGTACGCAGCTTTCCCATGCTCTGCTGTACATCTCTCCCTCAGCACGCAGCCTTCCCATGCTCTGCTGTACATCTTTACCTCAGCACCCAGCTTTCCCATGCTCTGCTGTACATCTTTCCCTCAGCACGCAGCTTTCCCATGCTTTGCTGTACATCTTTCCCTCAGCACGCAGCCTTCCCATGCTCTGCTGTACATCTTTACCTCAGCACCCAGCTTTCCCATGCTCTTCTGTACATCTTTCCCTCAGCACGCAGCTTTCCCATGCTCTGCTGTACATCTTTCCCTCAGCACGCAGCCTTCCCATTCTCTGCTGTACATCTTTCCCTCATTTCGCAGCTTTCCATGCTCTGCTGTACATATTTCCCTCAGTACGCAGCCTTCCCATGCTCTGCTGTACATCTTTACCTCAGCACACAGCCTTTCCATGCTCTGCTATACATCTTTCCCTCAGCACACAGCTTTCCCATGCTCTGCTATACATCTTTACCTCAGCACACAGCCTTTCCATGCTCTGCTGTACATCTTTCCCTCAGCACGCAGCCTTCCCATGCTCTGCTGTACATCTTTCCTTCAGTACGCACCTTCCCATGCTCTGCTACACATCTTTACCTCAGCACACAGCCTTCCCATGCTCTGCTGTACATCTTTCCGTCAGCACGCAGCCTTCCCATGCTCTGCTACACATCTTTACCTCAGCACACAGCCTTTCCATGCTCTGCTATACATCTTTCCCTCAGCACACAGCTTTCCCATGCTCTGCTATACATCTTTACCTCAGCACACAGCCTTTCCATGCTCTGCTGTACATCTTTCCCTCAGCACGCAGCCTTCCCATGCTCTGCTATACATCTTTCCTTCAGTACGCACCTTCCCATGCTCTGCTGTACATCTTTCCCTCAGTAAGCACCTTCCCATGCTCTGCTGTACATCTTTCCCTCAGTACGCAGCTTTCCCATGCTCTGCTATACATATTTCCCTCAGTACGCAGCTTTCCCATGCTCTGCTGTACATCTTTCCCTCAGCACGCACCTTCCCCATGCTCTGCTGTACATCTTTCCCTCAGCACGCACCTTCCCCATGCTCTGCTATACATCTTTCCCTCAGCACACAGCCTTTCCATGCTCTGCTGTACATCTTTCCCTCAGCACACAGCCTTTCCATGCTCTGCTGTACATCTTTCCCTCAGTACGCAGCCTTCCCCATGCTCTGCTGTACATCTTTCCCTCAGCACACACCTTCCCCATGCTCTGCTATACATCTTTACCTCAGCACACACCTTCCCCATGCTCTGCTATATATCTTTCTCTCAGCACGCAGCTTTCCCATGCTCTGCTGTACATCTTTACCTCAGCACGCAGCCTTCCCATGCTCTGCTGTACATCTTTCCCTCAGCACACACCTTCCCATGCTCTGCTGTACATCTTTCCCTCAGTATGCACCTTCCCATGCTCTGCTATACATCTTTCACTCAGCACGCACCTTCCCATGCTCTGCTATACATCTTTCCCTCAGCACACACCTTCCCATGCTCTGCTGTACATCTTTCCCTCAGCACGCAGCCTTCCCATGCTCTGCTGTACATCTTTCCCTCAGCACACACCTTCCCATGCTCTGCTGTACATCTTTCCCTCAGCACACACCTTCCCATGCTCTGCTGTACATCTTTCCCTCAGCACGCACCTTCCCATGCTCTGCTGTACATCTTTCCCTCAGTACGCACCTTCCCATGCTCTGCTGTACATCTTTCCCTCAGCACGCAGCCTTCCCATGCTCTGCTGTACATCTTTCCCTCAGCACACACCTTCCCATGCTCTGCTGTACATCTTTCCCTCAGCACACAGCTTTCCCATGCTCTGCTATACATCTTTCCCTCAGCACGCAGCCTTCCCATGCTCTGCTGTACATCTTTCCGTCAGCACGCAGCCTTCCCCATGCTCTGCTGTACATCTTTCCCTCAGCACGCACCTTCCCCATGCTCTGCTGTACATCTTTCCCTCAGCACACACCTTCCCATGCTCTGCTATACATCTTTCCATCAGCACGCAGCCTTCCCATGCTCTGCTGTACATCTTTCCGTCAGCACGCAGCCTTCCCATGCTCTGCTATACATCTTTCCCTCAGTACGCAGCCTTCCCCATGCTCTGCTGTACATCTTTCCGTCAGCACGCAGCCTTCCCATGCTCTGCTGTACATCTTTCCCTCAGTACGCCGCTTTCCCATGCTCTGCTGTACATCTTTCCCTCAGCATCCAGCTTTCCCATGCTCTGCTGTACATCTTTACCTCAGCACAAAGCTTTCCCATGCTCTGCTGTACATCTTTCCCTCAGCACCCAGCTTTCCCATGCTCTGCTGTACGTCTTTCCCTCAGCACGCAGCCTTCCCATGCTCTGCTGTACATCTTTCCCTCAGTACGCAGCCTTCCCATGCTCTGCTATACATCTTTCCCTCAGCACGCAGCCTTCCCATGCTCTGCTGTACATCTTTCCGTCAGCACGCAGCCTTCCAATGCTCTGCTATATATCTTTCCCTCAGCACGCAGCCTTCCCATGCTCTGCTGTACATCTTTCCGTCAGCACGCAGCCTTCCCATGCTCTGCTGTAGATCTTTCCCTCAGCGCGCAGCTTTCCCATGCTCTGCTGTACATCTTTCCCTCAGCGCGCAGCTTTCCCATGCTCTGCTGTACATCTTTCCCTCAGCACGCAGCCTTCCCATGCTCTGCTGTACATCTTTCCCTCAGCACCCAGCTTTCCCATGCTCTGCTGTACATCTTTCCCTCAGCACACAGCCTTCCCATGCTCTGCTGTACATCTTTCCGTCAGCACGCAGCCTTCCCATGCTCTGCTGTACATCTTTCCCTCAGTACGCAGCTTTCCCATGCTCTGCTGTACATCTTTCCCTCAGCACAAAGCTTTCCCATGCTCTGCTGTACATCTTTCCCTCAGCACAAAGCTTTCCCATGCTCTGCTGTACATCTTTCCCTCAGCACGCAGCCTTCCCATGCTCTGCTGTACATCTTTCCCTCAATACGCAGCCTTCCCATGCTCTGCTATACATCTTTCCCTCAGCACGCAGCCTTCCCATGCTCTGCTGTACATCTTTCCGTCAGCACGCAGCCTTCCCATGCTCTGCTATATATCTTTCCCTCAGCACGCAGCCTTCCCATGCTCTGCTGTAGATCTTTCCCTCAGCGCGCAGCTTTCCCATGCTCTGCTGTACATCTTTCCCTCAGCGCGCAGCTTTCCCATGCTCTGCTATACATCTTTCCCTCAGCACCCAGCTTTCCCATGCTCTGCTGTACATCTTTCCCTCAGTACGCAGCTTTCCCATGCTCTGCTGTACATCTCTCCCTCAGCACGCAGCCTTCCCATGCTCTGCTGTACATCTTTACCTCAGCACCCAGCTTTCCCATGCTCTGCTGTACATCTTTCCCTCAGCACGCAGCTTTCCCATGCTTTGCTGTACATCTTTCCCTCAGCACGCAGCCTTCCCATGCTCTGCTGTACATCTTTACCTCAGCACCCAGCTTTCCCATGCTCTTCTGTACATCTTTCCCTCAGCACGCAGCTTTCCCATGCTCTGCTGTACATCTTTCCCTCAGCACGCAGCCTTCCCATTCTCTGCTGTACATCTTTCCCTCATTTCGCAGCTTTCCATGCTCTGCTGTACATCTTTCCCTCAGCACGCACCTTCCCATGCTCTGCTGTACATATTTCCCTCAGTACGCAGCCTTCCCATGCTCTGCTGTACATCTTTCCGCCAGCACGCAGCCTTCCCATGCTCTGCTACACATCTTTACCTCAGCACACAGCCTTTCCATGCTCTGCTATACATCTTTCCCTCAGCACACAGCTTTCCCATGCTCTGCTATACATCTTTACCTCAGCACACAGCCTTTCCATGCTCTGCTGTACATCTTTCCCTCAGCACGCAGCCTTCCCATGCTCTGCTGTACATCTTTCCTTCAGTACGCACCTTCCCATGCTCTGCTGTACATCTTTCCCTCAGTAAGCACCTTCCCATGCTCTGCTGTACATCTTTCCCTCAGTACGCAGCTTTCCCATGCTCTGCTGTACATATTTCCCTCAGTACGCAGCTTTCCCATGCTCTGCTGTACATCTTTCCCTCAGCACGCACCTTCCCCATGCTCTGCTGTACATCTTTCCCTCAGCACGCACCTTCCCCATGCTCTGCTATACATCTTTCCCTCAGCACACAGCCTTTCCATGCTCTGCTGTACATCTTTCCCTCAGTACGCAGCCTTCCCCATGCTCTGCTGTACATCTTTCCCTCAGCACACACCTTCCCCATGCTCTGCTATACATCTTTACCTCAGCACACAGCTTCCCCATGCTCTGCTATATATCTTTCTCTCAGCACACAGCCTTTCCATGCTCTGCTGTACATCTTTACCTCAGCACGCACCTTCCCCATGCTCTGCTGTACATCTTTCCCTCAGCACGCACCTTCCCCATGCTCTGCTATATATCTTTCCCTCAGCACCCAGCTTCCCCATGCTCTGCTGTACATCTTTCCCTCAGCACGCACCTTCCCCATGCTCTGCTATATATCTTTCCCTCAGCACCCAGCTTCTCCATGCTCTGCTATACATCTTTACCTCAGCACACAGCCTTTCCATGCTCTGCTGTACATCTTTCCCTCAGCACGCACCTTCCCATGCTCTGCTGTACATCTTTCCCTCAGCACACACCTTCCCATGCTCTGCTGTACATCTTTACCTCAACATGCACCTTCCCCATGCTCTGCTATACATCTTTACCTCAGCACACACCTTCCCCATGCTCTGCTATATATCTTTCTCTCAGCACGCAGCTTTCCCATGCTCTGCTGTACATCTTTACCTCAGCACGCAGCCTTCCCATGCTCTGCTGTACATCTTTCCCTCAGCACGCACCTTCCCATGCTCTGCTGTACATCTTTCCCTCAGCACACACCTTCCCATGCTCTGCTGTACATCTTTCCCTCAGTATGCACCTTCCCATGCTCTGCTATACATCTTTCACTCAGCACGCACCTTCCCATGCTCTGCTATACATCTTTCCCTCAGCACGCACCTTCCCCATGCTCTGCTGTACATCTTTCCGTCAGCACGCACCTTCCCCATGCTCTGCTATATATCTTTCCCTCAGCACGCACCTTCCCCATGCTCTGCTGTACATCTTTCCCTCAGCACACACCTTCCCATGCTCTGCTGTACATCTTTCCCTCAGTATGCACCTTCCCATGCTCTGCTATACATCTTTCCCTCAGCACGCACCTTCCCATGCTCTGCTGTACATCTTTCACTCAGCACGCACCTTCCCATGCTCTGCTGTACATCTTTTCCTGAGCACGCACCTTCCCATGCTCTGCTGTACATCTTTCACTCAGCACGCACCTTTCCATGCTCTGCTGTACATCTTTCCCTCAGTACGCACCTTCCCATGCTCTGCTGTACATCTTTACCTCAGCACGCAGCCTTCCCATGCTCTGCTGTACATCTTTCCCTCAGCACGCACCTTCCCATGCTCTGCTGTACATCTTTCCCTCAGCACGCAGCCTTCCCATGCTCTGCTGTACATCTTTCCCTCAGCACACACCTTCCCATGCTCTGCTGTACATCTTTCCCTCAGCACACACCTTCCCATGCTCTGCTGTACATCTTTCCCTCAGCACGCACCTTCCCATGCTCTGCTGTACATCTTTCCCTCAGTACGCACCTTCCCATGCTCTGCTGTACATCTTTCCCTCAGCACGCAGCTTTCCCATGCTCTGCTATACATCTTTCCCTCAGCACGCAACCTTCCCATGCTCTGCTATACATCTTTACCTCAGTACACAGCCTTGCCATACTCTGCTATACATCTTTCCCTCAGCACGCACCTTCCCCATGCTCTGCTATATATCTTTACCTCAGCACGCAGCCTTCTCATGCTCTGCTATACATCTTTCCCTCAGCATGCAGCTTTCCATGCTCTGCTATACATCTTTCCCTCAGCACGCACCTTCCCCATGCTCTGCTGTACATCTTTCCCTCAGCACCCAGCTTCCCCATGCTCTGCTGTACATCTTTCCCTCAGCACCCAGCTTCCCCATGCTCTGCTATACATCTTTCCCTCAGCACGCACCTTCCCCATGCTCTGCTGTACATCTTTCCCTCAGCACCCAGCTTCCCCATGCTCTGCTGTACATCTTTCCCTCAGCACCCAGCTTCCCCATGCTCTGCTGTACATCTTTCCCTCAGTACGCAGCCTTCCCATGCTCTGCTATACATCTTTCCCTCAGTACGCAGCTTTCCCATGCTCTGCTATACATCTTTCCGTCAGCACACACCTTCCCATGCTCTGCTATACATCTTTCCCTCAGTACGCAGCTTTCCCATGCTCTGCTGTACATCTTTCCCTCAGCACGCAGCCTTCCCATGCTCTGCTGTACATCTTTCCCTCAGCACACAGCTTTCCCATGCTCTGCTATACATCTTTCCCTCAGTACGCAGCTTTCCCATGCTCTGTTGTACATCTTTCCCTCAGCACGCAGCCTTCCCATGCTCTGCTATACATCTTTCCCTCAGCACGCAGCCTTTCCATGCTCTGCTGTACATCTTTCCCTCAGCACCCAGCTTCCCCATGCTCTGCTATACATCTTTCCCTCAGCACGCAGCCTTTCCATGCTCTGCTGTACATCTTTCCCTCAGCACGCAGCTTTCCCATGCTCTGCTATACATCTTTCCCTCAGTACGCAGCTTTCCCATGCTCTGCTATACATCTTTCCCTCAGTACGCAGCCTTCCCATGCTCTGCTATACATCTTTTCCTCAGCACCTAGCTTTCCCATGCTCTGCTGTACGTCGTCTCTCAGCACCCAGGTTGTTTCCCATGCTTTGATATTGGAAAGCTGGGTGCTGAGGGAAAGATGTAAAGCAGAGCATGGGAAAGCTGCGTGCTGAGGGAAAGATGTACAGCAGAGCATGGGAAAGCTGTGTGCTGAGGGAAAGATGTAAAGCAGAGCATGGGAAAGCTGCGTGCTGAGGGAAAGATGTATAGCAGAGCATGGGAAAGCTGCGTGCTGAGGGAAAGATGTATAGCAGAGCATGGGAAAGCTGTGTGCTGAGGGAAAGATGTAAAGCAGAGCATGGGAAAGCTGCGTGCTGAGGGAAAGATGTATAGCAGAGCATGGGAAAGCTGCGTGCTGAGGGAAAGATGTAAAGCAGAGCATGGGAAAGCTGGGTGCTGAGGGAAGATGTATAGCAGAGCATGGGAAAGCTGCGTACTGAGGGAAGATGTATAGCAGAGCATGGGAAAGCTGCGTACTGAGGGAAAGATGTATAGCAGAGCATGGGAAAGCTGCGTGCTGAGGGAAAGATGTATAGCAGAGCATGGGAAAGCTGCGTGCTGAGGGAAAGATGTACAGCAGAGCATGGGAGAGCTGTGTGCTGAGGGAAAGATGTATAGCAGAGCATGGGAAAGCTGCGTACTGAGGGAAAGATGTATAGCAGAGCATGGGAAAGCTGCGTACTGAGGGAAAGATGTATAGCAGAGCATGGGAAAGCTGGTTGCTGCTGGGGGAAAGAGCCTTTTTCCCTCAGCACAAAACGTTTCCATCCCCTGCTTGTATCTTTGTCTCCCCTCGTATATAGTTCTCCAAATACTATTGTGATGCCCTGGCCAGCCAGGTAGTCACAGATAGGGCCCTGCATAACACCAGTCCCTCACTAGGTAACATCAGCCAACCACATTAAAATCCTAGTCACCTCCCCCAGGGCTTGATGGACACACCAGGGGGCGGAGCCAGGCGGTTGGAAGACGCCCACCCAGAGCTCAGACAGCCTGGGTCAGGGAAAAGTCAGTCTGTTAGTGGAGGTGTAGTAAAGTGGAGGCAGGCCTGTGTGTCAGGTCTGCAACTAACTGACAGGTGCCAGGGTAGGAGCCCGGGTACCTCTGGCTAGGAGGCATACGGAGGCCTCTGTCTGCAGGAGCTGGGAAGACGGCTCGGTGGAACCGTGGTGGACCGGGACAGGGTAGTGGCCCGCAGGTACCGACTTGGAAACCGGAGCACAAAGGGGGGTACTCAGACCCTGAAGCTAGGTCCAGAAGCTCTTAGGTCCTGTCCCACCCAAAGTCCCTCATAGAAGACAACAGCCCAATGAGGGGGATAAGCAGCCACCGCCAAGGCTCAAAGATCCCACGGGCCAGCGTCTGCGGGCAAACGTGCTCCTTTGGCCACATCCAGCCGGGGAGCGGATTCCTGGAGTTGCAAGCGCAGGTAGTCCAACATCACAAACAGGTGGAGGAGAAAGGCAGAGACCACCAGCCGGGTGGGGGACCAGACTGCAGCCGGCTGCGGGCACCAACCACCATCATCTAGGTTTTCCAGAGACTCGAGTGTTTCATTCCAATAGTGAGTACACCAGTGCCCTCTGGCCGCCCATCTCCCTGCACCGTCAAACCAACCACCCCCAACGGGTCCCGGGGCCACCATCCCTGCCCACGGAGGGGTTAACAACTTGCTGCACAACATCTCCCCCGGCTGCCTAGTAACTGCAGCGGTGGTGTCCACCTTCACCACACCACATATATTAGAATGCACCTCCATAGTCCTCCATGTATTATAATGCATTTCCCATAGTTCTCCATGTATTATACTGCACCACAGTCCTCCATGTTTTATAACGCACCCCCATAGTCCTCCATCTATAAGGTAGCCTTGATAGTCCTCCATATATTATAATGTAACCATAGTGCTATATGTATTACAATGCAGCCCCATGAACCTTCATATTGCATTATGCAGCCCCATAATCCTCCATGTATAATGCACCCATATAGTCCATGTATAAGGTGTCCTTCATGTTTATTATGCAGCCCCATACTCCTCCATGTATAATGCAGCCCCATAGCCCTCCATGTATCATGCAGCCACACAGACCTCCATGTATCATGCAGCCCCATAGACCTCCATGTTTCATGCAGCCAGCCCCCCCCAGGGCCTCCATGTGTCATACAGCAAGCCCCCCAGGGTCTCTATGTGTCCTGCAGCCAGCCCCTTCCCAGGCCTCCATGAGTCATGCAGCCAGCCTCCCCCCCAAGGACTCCATGTGTCCTGCAACCAACCCCCTCCATGTGTCATGCAGCCAGCCCCCCCCCCCCCCCCCGGGCCTCCATGTATCCTGCAGCCAGGGGCCCCCACAAGGACTCCATGTGTCTTGCAGCCAGGCCCCCTCCAAGGACTCCATGTGTCCAGCAGCCAGGGCCCCTCCCCCCCGGGCCTCCATGTATCCTGCAGCCAGGGGCCCCCACAAGGACTCCATGTGTCTTGCAGCCAGGCCCCCTCCAAGGACTCCATGTGTCCAGCAGCCAGGGCCCCCCCCCGGGGCCTCCGTATGTCATGCAGCCAGCCTCCCCGTGTACTCACTGATTTATAAAAAAAAAAATAAAAAAACAAGTACTCGCCTCTCTTCTCCTTCCACCGCAGTTCTGTCCTCACCTGTACTTGTTTTACCGCTGCTCGTCTTCACTTCTGTCCTCGTTCCCCCGTGGCTCCGGTCAGCGTCCTCCTGTGCTCTCACCACACACAGCGGTCGCATAGGAGTGACGTCACCGCGCAGGCATGGGGGAAGACTGATGATGGATAGGACGGCGCTGGCCGTTCTATGCAATATCAAAGCAGTGTGCGGTGACGGTAGCGCGGTGAGTGACAGAAGCGCGATGAGTGACGAGAGCGCGGTAAGTGACGGGAGCGTGGTGAGTGACAGGACCGCGGTGACGCCACCGCTGACACCAGGCAAGGGGCCCAGTGTCAGCAGCGGCGACCGGGTCATATAGCGTCCTCCGCGCAATGTGGTCTGCGGCAGAACAGCGCAGCTCCTCTCACAGAAAGGAGTTGGCTGCTGATCTGCTGGGCGGCCGCGGGCCCCTAACCTTCCGGGCCCGGACTCAATCGCGACCGCTGCGACCGCGGTAGTTTCGCCCCTGGGCACATCCCTGCAGTGTATGTTATTATTGTGATGTGTTATTTTTGTTGTTAAACATGTAAAGAACTGAAAATACTAAATTATAAGAATAAGAAACTGACAAATAAGAAACCAACTTTATCATCGGGCAGTAAAGTGCCACTGTGATTAACCCTTACACCCCGTATACAGCTATTTGTATACACATCGGGGGACTGTATACCCTTCGATGGCACTATATAACAGGGATGAGAGCTGTAAACCCGAGAGGGGGGGCTGTATACCTGAGAGGGGCAGAAGCTGTAAACCCGAGGGGAGCTGTGTACCCAAGGGAGGGGAGCTGTATATCTGAGAGGGGGGGAGCTGTATACCCATTGGTGGAGATATACCCGAGAGAGGGGGGGAGCTGTATTCCCGAGAGAGGGGGGAGCTGTATACCTGAGAGGGGCAGAAGCTGTAAACCCAAGGGAGGGGAGCTGTATACCCGAGGGAGGGGAGCTGTATATCTGAAAGGGGGGGAGCTGTATACCCAAGGGTGGAGATATACCTGAGAGAGGGGGGGAGCTGTATACCCGCGAGAGGGGGGAGCTGTATACCCGAGAGAGGAGGGGGAGCTGTATACCCGAGAGAGGGGAGCTGTATACCCTTGCGGGGAGCTGTATACTAAAATACTGGATCATACCCAATTATTTGTCACCAAAGTCGTGATGTGTAATAATTATGTGAGGTCCTGAAATAGGGCAGTGGACCAGGGGCGTGCACCACCAGATGTGATTAGGTTATTGTACGGGTATCACATTGATGGGATAAAGGGACCTGATGTTCCCTGGTATTAACCCCTACCTAGCAACGGAGGTCAAATACACCTTAATTTGTTGGGTGCCCCCCGTTCCTCGGTGGCTAGCCCTGTTTGTTCCTGTTGCTATTTCTGACCTGAACCACCACCAGGTGCAGTGTGCTGGAGTGATTACATAGTCATGTGTCAAATTGTCATAGTTAAAAAAACACCATTCTCATGTAATTATTAATGTAATTAACAAGGTTCTCAATTCCCAGCTTATACTATGCCTATGTGGCTATATAGCTGGGAAGCTGCATGAATTGAGGGTCAATGGCATTAGATATGATGGACCTGAGGTCCCAGTACTTATCCTGCCAGGACTGGTCTTGATCCTGACGCGTTTCCCCCCAATGCTTTGGGGTTCATCAGGGAATATATATACTTCAGGATATCTGTATTTAATTTAGGCCATCAATCTACAATAAAGAGATTATTGTCCCTTTAGAAATGTAAAACATTTCAATCACACGACCCATATTGAATTGCATATGCCACCTCATCTTACCTTATGTCCTTGGAGTATAAGGAAAATTTATATTTCCCTTAAGTGGGTGCAGTTGGTGTCCTGGGTCACCCTGCCACATTGCCGTGGTGTGGACCCAGGGAGCGTGAGTGACGCTTTCTCAGATCACACTGCCGTGGTGTGGACCCCGGAAGTGTGAGTGCAGCATTCTTATATCCCACTGCCGTGGTGTGGACTCGGGGAGTGTGAGTGCAGCATTCTCAGATCACACTGCCATGGTATGGACCTGGGGAGTGTGAGTGCAGCATTCTCAGATCACACTGCCATGGTATGGACCTGGGGAGTGTGAGTGCAGCATTCTCAGATCACACTGCCATGGTATGGACCTGGGGAGTGTGAGTGCAGCATTCTCAGATCACACTGCCGTGGTGTGGACTCGGGGAGTGTGAGTGCAGCATTCTCAGATCACACTGCCATGGTATGGACCTGGGGAGTGTGAGTGCAGCATTCTCAGATCACTGCAGCCACATTGCTCACATGGAGGGCCTGCTCTTGCAGAAAACTGGGGATATGTTCATATTCTGGAAGGTCCAGAGTCGTCGTGGACCCCCTTATTGGATTACGCTGGACCTGGATTTTTTCTTTTCAATAAATTGGTGAGGAGAGAATGTGTTGAGCAGTTTTTTTCAAATACATTTTTTGTTGTTTTTTTTTAATATTTTTATTACTGACTGGGTTGGTGATATCGGGTATCTGAGAGACGCCTGACCTCACGATCCCCAGGGCCTGATTCCAGGTGACATTAAACAGCTGGTATCAACCCCGTATATTATCCCGTTTGCCACCACACCAGGGCAACGGGATGAGCTGGTGGCGATGTGCCAGGATTGGTGTATCTAATGGATGCTTCACTTCTGGGGTGGCTGCGACCTGCTATTTTCAGGCTGGTAAGGGCCAAATAACTGGCTCTTCCCACCTCGAGAATACCAGACCACAGCTGTCGGCTTTACTTTAGCTGGTAATTCAATTTTGGGGGGGACCCCACTTTTTTTTATTATTTATAAATAATTTAAAAAAAACAAGTAACCTCCAAATTGGATCACCAGCCAAGGTGAAGCTGCCAGCTGTGGTGTGCAGGCTGCAGCTGTCTGCTTTAGCCCAGCTGGCTGTCAAAAAGAGGGGGGGGGACCCCCGTGTTTGGGTTTTTTTATTCATTTTTTTTTTAAAGTCACTATAGGGTGCCAGCTTAGATTGTGTACAGGGTGCGACAGTATGTATGTGTTTGAGATCCATCTATCCCAGTATTTTAGGTTGTGTGCCCGTGATCAGGGTTTGCTGCGTTTTGGGGGCTGAGTTTTTTCTCTGCGTCCATAACGCTGCGTTGTGCAGTTGAAGTGCAATGGAAGGATTGTTCTAGATCTCTTGCCCCCTGGGCTTCTTTTCTCCACACCATACACTGACCTGCAGCGCGGTTTCCTGAACCTCAGCATTAGAGTTGAGCGCGGTTCGAGGTTCGAGGTTCTCCAGTTCGCGGTTCGAGTGATTTTGGGGGCTGTTCTAGATCGAACTAGAACTCGAGCTTTTTGCTAAAGCTCGATAGTTCTAGATACGTTCGAGAACGGTTCTAGCAGCAAAAAGACAAGCTAATTAGTAGCTGGCTTTCCACTGTAATAGTATAAGTCACGCTGTGACTCACACTATTATGACATTTCAGTGTATAGTGTGCGGGAACAGCGCATTCAGATCACTGCTGTTTGTATAATGGCGATCGCCATTTTTTTTTTTTCCTTGTCTTCCTTCCCTAAGCGTGCGCGTGCGCGTGTAGTGGGGCGGGCCAGCATGTCAGCCAATCACAGACACACACAGCTAAGTGGACTTTTAGCCAGAGAAGCAACGGCATGTGTGATAGGATGTCCATGTCACATGTCCCTGCATTATAAAAACGGACGTTTTCCTCCAGCACGCCATTATCTCTTCTGCGTCCTTGGTGTCAGACATCACTGGCGCAGCTCCTATCTCCGATACTGCTGTATACGCTCCATACACAGCGCTATACAAAATAGGGATTGCACTTTCCATCAGTCCTTTTAAGGGCTCGTACCGGCAGGGTCAGAGCCATAGGTGACAGGTCCTGAAAACAGAGTTTAACAGCTACACTAGATGACAGCGTCTGTGTAGCTAAGGTCAGGGATTTCGTCGCTGCATTTCCCCATTAGGAGGGAATAGAAAGGCAGGCTTCCTTTCCTCTACCCAGACCCACAACCCTGCCACTGTACCCTCCTGTCCTCTGCACACTCCAACTCATTATAACTAAGCCATTATACTAGCAAACACTCAGTGTACCTAGTGGCATCCTAAAAGTGGCTGTTGGACTTCTGTATAGTCCCACTAGTGCAAAGATATTAGCAGCACGTCTGCCTGCATTGCACACTCAAACTCATTGTTACTAAGACATTATAATACCAAAAATTGAGTAAACTTAGTGGCATACAAGAAGTGGCTGTTGGACTTCCATTAGTGCCCCACTGGTGACAAGCTATTTCTAGCACCTCTACATGACACCCTCATGCAGATTTTGCTACGCTAATGTTATAGCAAACTCAGGGAATTCATTGCTGCATTTGATCATTCGGAGGGATAGAAAGTGAGGCTTCCTTTAGCTTTTCCTTCTGTTCATAGACAGCATCTCCAAGTCCACACCCGAAGAGCAATTTCTCCTCCACGTGTAAGTGTGGAGAGGCAGCTAGTGCGCATGCGTGTGCCGATGTACCCCAGCTGCAGCATAATTACAGTGTTTCGCCTAGTGAGTATGCTCAGACTGACTGTGTTATTCCTGAGGCTAAGTCTTCATTTCGGGATACAGCGCATGCTCCCACACTTAGTGTGAAAAGCCTCTTTGCACAGGTACTTGCATTCCGTGCCGGGTCTAAGTCCTGTTTTGTGCCTAGACACCATGCTAAAGCTGATAGTCTTTTTTTCAGAGACTCTATTTCATGCAACTGACCATGGTCAGGCACTTACTGCATCAGAGACTAGGTCCGGTAATGAACTCTTTGGCCCTGCCCCTGATGTGGGGAGCCCATATAGACCACAGGGCATCAGGTGTCCTGACGATGTGGCCAGGCCACTCCCAAATGGCTTGCAGAGGCCCACCCCTATGACTTGTCACCTCATTATTGATGGTCAGACGATGACTGGTGAGGTGTTTGTGTTGTGGCAGCCATGAGGTCATTATTGAAGTTGCGGTTCCAAATAGGACGCTAGTTATGCCACTCATGACGTATCACTCTGCTTTTGTCTCCAGGAGGTGCATTGTGGTCCACCCTGGTTTGGGGCGGACCCAGGTTATAAAAGGGGCTGGAGCCAACAAGGAGGTGCGCAGTCTTCTATTATGCTCCGAAAGAGCACACCTCCATGTGTTGAACCCATTGCGGCTTTAGGCCAGAGGTAGGCAGGGATAGGGTGTCGATGCAGGCCACCACCACAGTTGGTAACGCAGAACGGTTAAGACCAGCTCCTGTCCTACAAGTCCTGCTTGTGCAGCCCAGTGGCATTAACAGGCCTGCTGCTGCTGATGCGCCTGCTGTCCACAGGTGTGCCCCTACGCACACGGTCAGCGTACTCAATGGCCCCTGTGTGGTTAACAGGGAGTTCCTGGGCTGGGTGGGCGTGTGGACCCTGTGACGCTAACAGGGCTCCAGTCTCCAGATCCGAATGGCGTCTAACTCGGTTCAGGCTACTATTAGTTTCATAGCCACACAGCTCTGTATCCTCCACCGAACCTTCCAGTTGCCAACCTCTCCTTTTCCAACTGGGAGCACGGTGGACACTGACTGCTGATGGGGATATATACCTTTCTCTTTCTTTTCTTATTAATTTTCGTTGTATAGCGGTAACATAGTATATACCACCTTATCCAAATCTGCCAGTCCCACCGTAACAGATGGTGTTTCTTCATCAAATGTTACTTTTGCTTAACCACCAAACCCACGGAGAAAAACTTTTTTCCCCTTTCCAACACACCTGTTCCCCTTTCCACCAGCATCTGTCCTTTTTCAACTCATTTTGGTATATGACCAAAAGTGCAGCTGTGCAGGGACACCGTACTCAACGCCATCTCAGCACAGCAGCCATCCCTCGGTCCCTCAGATGTGGACAAGTAAAAGCCCAGTTCCTCCTATCCATGACAAAGCGTTGAGATTCACTCTGTGCAGCACTGGTGTTTAGTGGAAAAGCAGATCTAAGATTGCGTACCACCTTCTGCAGATACTCCTGTATACGTGCGTCCCTTTATATGGCTGGAATTATTTCACCAAATTTTGTGTTGTACCGAGGATCTAACAGTGTGGCAACCCACTAGTCAGGATTACTTCGAATTCGTACAATCCGAGGGTCATGTTGTAGGTAGTGCAGCAAGAAGGCGCTCATGTGTCTTGTGCATCCAGGAGGACCAAGTCCTTGGTTTGTTGGTGGCGGAGAGGTGAGAATCGTGCCTCCTTCCTCTGCCCTCTCCCCACAACCTCGCACAACCGAAATGTGAGCAAGCTCTCACTCATCTGCTGAGTCTTCCATGCCCATCGCCAGTTCGTCCTCCATTTCTTCATGGGCTCCTGCACCTTCCTCAACAATTTTTGCTGATACTATGCGCCCTTGTTAATCCCTCTCCCTCACCATGAATGCCGCATAGGTGCCGCTTACTGTCTGGACCTTGTAGACCTTATCAATGATCATCCCTTCTGCATATGACTCCTCCTGTACTTCCTCACCTTCCTCTTGGACCAACACCTGACTCCGAATAATGCTTACAGTGTGCTCCATCATGTAGATGACCAGAATTGTCACGCTGAGAATGACATTGCCAGTGCTAAACATCTTCGTCGACATTTGTAAACTGTGTAGAAGGGTGCATAGGTCCTTGATCTGACACCACTCCAGCAGCGTGATCTGCACCACCTCTGAATCAAGTTAGCCCAGGGTATACGTCATACCGTATTTCAGCAGGGCTCTGCGGTGCTGCCACAGACGCTGCAACATGTGCAGATTCAAATTCCTGCGTGTCGGAACATCGCATTTCCGGCGTTTAACCGCCATACCCTAAAACTTCAGGAGCGATGAAAGTTGTTGAGCTGCTGGGTGCGAAGGATGAAAGTGACCACATAGCAGCGTGCCCGCTGCACAAGGCCATGTAGGCCGGGATGGTATTTTAAAAATTGCTGGACAACCAGGTTCAACACATGAGCCATACAAGGCACGTGTGTCACATTGCCCTGAAGAAGGGTCGCAGACTGGTTTGCATCATTGTCGCACACGACCTTCCCTGACTGCTGGTTGAGTGTAGACAACCATTGATGAAACTCGGTCTCACTCTCCAGAGCTAACCGTCCACAATTCCTCAGCGGTGTCTCACATTTCCCCTACATTTCAAAGTAAACATTTGACCGCCTGATGGCCTTGAGCTCTGCTGCCAGCATAGTAAGGAGGTGTGTGGGATTCCTTGGGCGCAGTTACAAGGAAGGGTGGCCTGACCACACAGGGTTTGGGCCGAGGTGGAGGACCCACACGAGGTTGAGGAGGCAGAAGCAGTGGAGGAACTTGTACATACAGAGGAAGGATTGACACACAAATTGTGGGGACGGCAAGACTTGTACAGCAAACCCTTCTCCATCTCTCACCATAGTTACCCAGTGCCCAGTCAGCAACATGTAACTCCCCTGTCCATGCTTACTGGTCCAAGTATCGGTGGTGAAATGCACCCTGTCACACACAGAGTTTCTGAAGGAATCGGTGAGGTTGTGTGCGACCTGCTGTGGTAGCGCGGGCACGCTTTTCTTGGAGAAGGAGTGACGACTGGCCATCGGCTCTTGGGGCACTGCAATGGGCATAAGGTCTCGAAAATCCTCGGTCTCAAAAGGGTGTAAAGGCAGCCTTTCTGTTGCCAACAAGTTGCAGATGATGAAACTCAACCTCTTAGGCATGTCATGCCCTTCGAAAATCATGTAAAACACAGCGAGGGGACTCCAACCACAGTCTCCCTCGTTGCCACTAATTGGGCCACACACACCCCACTTGACTGGCATCACTTGATCCCCCTTTTCAACATGAAACAGATGCTTTGCATGAAGCACTCTCAAAAATACGCGTGCCTTTCGCCTCCCCTGGATGACCCAGGGGAAGAAAAGTCCTCTGAGAGCCATGACTTGTTCATCTTGGTTCTTTTTTCAAAAGCGAGGGGACTCCAACCACAGTCTCCCTCGTTGCCACTAATTGGGCCACACACACCCCACTTGACTGGCATCAGTTGACCCCCCTTTTGAAAAAGAAAAAGATGCTTTGCATGAAGCACTCTCAAAAATACGCGTGCCTTTCGCCTCCCCTGGATGAGCCAGGGGAAGAAAAGTCCTCTGAGAGCCATGTCCACATTGTCAGTGGACAGACACGTGTGCTTATCTGCCAGCAGACCCCCAGCAGCACTGAAGACAGGTTCAGAGAGAACGCTGGCTGCAGGACACGACAAGATCCCCAAGGCGTACGTGGCAAGCTCAGGCAATTTATCCAGATTGGAAGCCTAAAATGAGCAGGGCTCAAGTTGCACAATAATGGCATCGACGTTTCCTTGCATATACTCATATCTGTGTGTCCTCCTCTTTTTCCTTGTCCAGCTCTTTTGTTTTCGCATGAGTATATGTCCTTGTCATTTTCCCATGTGTTTGTGTTGTGTGTTGTTTGTCACCTTTTGGACACCTTTGAGGGTGTTTTCTGGGTGTTTTTATGTGTTTGTGAATGCCTGCCATTGTTTCCTATGCGGTTCGAGCTCGGTTCGTCGAATGTTCGACGAACCGAACTCGAACGAGACCTCCGTTCGACGAACCGAACTCGAGCCGAACCACGACCGGTTCGCAAATCTCTACTCAGCATGTCAATAGTTTGCTATGGAGATGAGAGTTTTTAAAGTCCACAGCAGCCTGAACCCGGATTTTGGGCACAGGCAGCTGCGTTTTGGACAACACTCATATCTCCACAGTAGGGCTGGCACTAGGCTCAGTGTCGCCGGATCGTGGGCACATAGCCTAAAAGTGAGAAATTTGCTGCTACAGAAACATTTTTATGAAGTACCTCAAAATGCTCACTAGACCCCTGAATAAAATCCTTGAAGTGTCTAGTTTCCAAAATGGGGTCACTTGTGGGGGTTTCTGCTGTATAGGTACCTTAGGAGCCCTGCAAATGTGACATGGTGCCCGCAATTTATTTCAACTTTTCCAAAATTCAAATGGTGCTTCTTCCATTCCAAGATGTTCCAGTTGTCTAAACAGAGATTTTTGGCCACATGAGGGGTATCCCTGCGCTCATAAGATATTAGATAAACTGTGGGGTCCACTTTTTGGTGTTGCCTCTTAAAAAAGTGAGAAATTTAGTGCTAAAGCAACATTTCTGTGAACAAATGTTCAATAGGACTGCCTAATGCTATCAAATTCTGTGAAACAACGGTGGGTTCAAAATGCTCTCTATACCCCTGATAAAATTCTTAAGAGGTCTAGTTTCCAAAATGGGGTCACTTGTGGGGGTTTTAAAATGCTCACTATACCCCTAGATAAAATTATTAAGGGGTCTAGTTTCCAAAATGAGGTCACTTGTGGTGGTTTCTGCTGTTTAGGCATCTTAGGGGCCCTGCAAATGCAACATGGTGCTCACAATTTGTGTTCCAAAATTCAACTATTGCTCCTTCTGTTCCGAGCCCTCCCATTTGTCCAAACAGAGGTTTCTGACCACATGTGGGGGATCAGCGCGCTCTGAAGAAACTGGGGAACACATTTTGGGGTCCATTTTGATTGGTATTTCTTCTACAAGTGAATAAATTGGGTCTAGAGCAACATTTTTGGGTAAAATGATAATTGTATTTTCTTGCATTTCACCTTGCTGTAGTTCCTGTGAGGGCCACATTCACACCTGTTCCTGAGCACTTTCTTTCAGGTATTGTAAAAGCGCTTTGAAATCGCTGTTGTGAGAGCAGCCTAAAGCCTCTTTCACACCAGCGCTTTTGAGAGCGCCAATTTCTGCAATTTTGTGAGCGGTGATTAGCGTATGCAAAAGCATACGAAAAAGCTTTTTTTTTTTTTTTTTTTTAGTATTGCTCCCTATGGCCTTATAAGCCCTAGCGCTTAAACATCTTTGTGCCATGAGGCTATTTTCCAGCGCCAAAAAATAGCCTATGTTCTTCAATGGGGCTGTGCTCACCGGCGCTTTTCTGAACACTTTTTACAAGCGCTTTGCCAGGTGCAACATGGGCACTTTTCCAGACATGGGCTACAAGTGTCGCATTTCCTGTGTTAAGCCACTCATTAGCGATAGAAACACCTGAAGCCCCTCATGTATGCAGCCATCCCATCCATGTGACCCTCCCCATGCATGCAGCCACCCCAATGCATGCAGCCCACCCCATGGATGCAGCCCCCATGATTCCATATAGTGCCCTTATGTGTCGGTATATAGCTCCTCCCATTTCTCCATATGAAGACACAGTTGTCCCAATGTACCCAGCTCCCCCCAAGGGTACACAGCTTCCCTCCCTGGTATATAGCTCCCCAAGAGTATACAGCTCCCCAAGGGTATACAGCTCCCCTCCTTGGTATATAAGCTCTCCCCTCCCTGGTATATACCTCCCCCAAGGGTATACAGCTCTCCTCCTCCCCAAGGGTATACAGCTCCCCTCCCCCAAGAGTATACAGCTCACCTCCCTTTTATATAGCTCCCCCAAAGGTATACAGCGCTCCCCCCAAGGATATACAGCCCCCCAATGGTATATAGCTCCCCTCCCTGGTATATAGCTACCCCAAAGGTATACAACTCTCCCTCCAAGGGTATACAGTTTCCCCCAAGGGTATACAGCTATCCCCCACACAGGTATGCAGCTCAGCTCCCTGGCATATAACTCCCCCAAGGGTATACAGCTCTCCCCCCAAGGGTATACAGCTCTCCCCCCAAGGGTATACAGCTCTCCCCCCAAGGGTATACAGCTCTCCCCCCAAGGGTATACAGCTCTCCCCCAAAGGGTATACAGCTCACCTCCCAGGTATATAGCTACCCCAAAGGGTATGCCACTCTTGCCCAAAAGGTATGCAGCTCTTCCCTAAAGGGTATACAGCTTTTCACCCGTGGACCCATGGAAGCACCCCGAGAGGGCGCGAAACGGCCGTTGTCCAACATGTTTGTGTGTTTTCCCCTCCCCTGATGCCCTAATCCGTAACCCGCTTTCTAATAAAGGATTTTTGTACAGCTTCACCGGTGAGTGCCTTTTCATCTTTTTTTATTGCCATATACATGTACAGTCATATGAAAAAGTTTGGGCGCCCCTATTAATGTTACCTTTTTTCTTTATAACAATTTGGGTTTTTGCTATTTCAGTTTCATATATCTAATAACTGATGGACTGAGGAATATTTCTGAATTGAAATGAGGTTTATTGTACTAACAGAAAATGTGCAATCCGCATTTAAACAAAATTTGACCGGTGCAAAAGTATGGGCACCCTTATCAATTTCTTGATTTGAACACTCCTAACTGCTTTTTACTGACTTACTAAAGCACTAAATTGGTTTTGTAACCTCATTGAGCTTTGAACTTCATAGGCAGCTGTATCCAATCATGAGAAAAGGTATTTAAGGCGGCCACTTGCAAGTAGTTCTCCTATTTGAATCTCCTATGAAGAGTGGCATCATGGGCTCCTCAAAACAACTCTCAAATGATCTGAAAACAAAGATTATTCAACATAGTTGTTCAGGGGAAGGTACAAAAAGTTGTCTCAGAGATTTAACCTGTCCGTTTCCACTGTGAGGAACATAGTAAGGAAATGGAAGAACACAGGTACAGTTCTTGTTAAGCCCAGAAGTGGCAGGACAAGAAAAATATCAGAAAGGCAGAGAAGAAGAATGGTGAGAACAGTCAAGGACAATCCACAGACCACCTCCAAAGACCTGCAGCATCATCTTGCTGCAGATGGTGTCAATGTGCATCGGTCAACAATACAGCGCACGTTGCACAAGGAGAAGCTGTATGGGAGAGTGATGCGAAAGAAGCCGTTTCTGCAAGCACGCCACAAACAGAGTCGCCTGAGGTATGCAAAAGCACATTTGGACAAGCCAGTTACATTTTGGAAGAAGGGCCTGTGGACTGATGAAACAAAGATTGAGTCGTTTGGTCAATATTAATGCCACTTTTATGTTGAGGTGCCCATACTTATGCACCGGTCAAATTTTGTTTAAATGCGGATTGCACATTTTCTGTTAGTGCAATAAACCTCATTTCAATCCATAAATATTACTGAGTCCATCAGTTATTAGATATATGAAACTGAAATAGCAAAAACCAAAATTGTTATAAAGAAAAAAGGTTACCATTAATTGGGGTGCACAAACTTTTTCATATGACTGTATTTTTGCTTTAAAAGTGCACCCCTTGCCAAGAGCAATGGGGGTTATACAAGAATTTGGGAAGTACTCAGGTCTATCAATTAACTGGGAAAAGTCTGTATTACTTCCGGTGGATGGAACCACAAACTCACCTAATTACGTAGACTCGAGCCTACAGGTTGTTGCCCAGTTTAAATATTTGGGGATAATGGTCACCACTCGTGTTGAGGATTATGAGAGTCTCAACCTAACCCCTATTCTGTCGAAATTTAAGAATAAGAAGGAAGTCTGGTCTCGCCTGCCCTTCTCAGCAGTTGGCTGCACTAACCTGATCAAAATGATCTGGATGCCCCCTACTATACAAGCCACACAACTCTCCACAAAGATTTTTCCATAAGGTAAACGCATTATTCCGGGAATTGATCTGGGGTGGAAAGATGCCGCGCATTAGGCTTGAGACCATGCCGAGGGATAAAAGTAGTGGAGGTCTGACGGTACCCAATCCATGGATTTACTATCTGGCGGCTCAGCTTCAGCACATTCGGGGATGGAAGGACCCTGGAGGGGGGACAACACAGTATAGGATTCTACAACAATATTTTCACTCCACTAGTCTGTACGAGGTTCTAGAGGCAGGAGGCTCCGGAGCTGCTGCTAATAGTTGTCCAACCCTACTACTAATCCAAAAACTTTGGGATAAAACTAAAAAACTGCAAGACATTCAGGGAATTTCACAATACACCTCTATATGGAGAACTCCATGGTTACCTAACTTGCATCGTTTAGAGGGGTTTGGGAGCTGAGCTTTGAGAGGGATAAGTAGGTTCACACATATTGTGGAGGGGACAACTCAGAGGCTTCCCTCAGTTGCAGGCGGAGTTTGGGATACAGAATTCGGAGTTTTATAAGTACTGGCAACTGAGACCTGCCTATCAGGCAGAAACCTCTATTACGGGCAGAGCATTGGAGCAGAGCAAAGTCATGCAACGCATAGCAACCTCTAGAGGCTCAGCGGGAGTGATCTCTCGCCTATACTGGGATCTATTATCTCTGGTGCACCGGAACTTTCCAGTAAACGCAAAAGAAAAATGGGAACGAGCTATAGAACCTATTCAGGACAACCAATGGGTAGAAATTTTAGAATTCCTAGTGTATGATTGGGGGAGGCATACAGACTGTCACACCTGTGCGTTATTCACCAAGTCTATCGCACTCCTAGGTTCCTGTCTGATATTGGAGTTAGAACTGACCCCTTCTGCCCGCGATGCAAAATATGTTCCGCAGATCTATTACATATGATGTGGTCGTGTCCTGATATTGAACATTACTGGAGAGAGGTGACAGAGATAATCGATAGAGTATATACAATAGAGAAGAGCTTAGCTGCCTTTGTATGTATTCTGGGATACGTGGAGGAGTTACCTCTGGAGGAGGAGGGCAAAGTGGCCGTATCTAGACTGTTATATATTGCCAGGAAACTAATCGCTCAGCACTGGATCTCGGACCACAGGCCTACAATATCTGAAGATGTCAAAAAGGTTAATTGGGTGATAAATGTGGAGAAAAGTATATACCGGAAAAGAAATGGCGTCATCAAATTTGAAAAAATATGGGCACGATGGATAGACGGGTCAGGGTTGGCTTCGAGGGAACTGATTAGGTTTAGATTGGGCTTACTCTAAATTGATAAAGGGAAAAGGGCGAGAAATTTCTGCAGAACTTATCTATAATGATGACGGAGGTTTGGGGAGAAGAGAGTAGCACGGGGAGAAGAGAGTAGCATGGGGAGAAGGGAGTAGCACGGGGAGAAGAGAGTAGCACGGGGAGAAGGGAGTAGCACGGGGAGAAGAGAGTAGCACGGGGGAGAAGAGAGTAGCACCGGGAGAAAAGAGTAGCACGGGGAGAAGGGAGCAGCACGAGGAGAAGGGAGCAACACGGGGAGAAGAGAGCAGCACGGGGAGAAGAGAGCAGCACGGGGAGAAGAGAATAGCACGGGGAGAAGAGAATAGCACGGGGAGAAGAGAATAGCACGGGGAGAAGAGAGTAGCACGGGGAGAAGAGAGTAGCACGGGGAGAAGAGAGTAGCACGGGGAGAAGAGATAAACAACGGGAGAACGAGAGTAAAGTGCAAAAATATACATAATTTTTATTGAATACACAACAAGTATTTCATTAAAATGGTACACTACCAATATACCAGGTGGTCTTGTGGGGACAGGACTCAGGACGCAATGTGGTGGTTCATGGCCCTTCTTGGCTCTGTCGTCCTGATTGGGAATGGTGGTGCGTGGCTGTGGGGTTGACACGTCCCCATTAACCACGTGGGGCCTTCCCACCAGGTATGAGAACCGATGATACACTTTCCTCTGGGCCACTATGAGTGTTAATATACAGTGCTGAAGTTTGGGGAGGGGTGCGTTCTTCTTTTTAAAGTCATTTCGGGTTCTACTTATAATTGGCGTCCCTGGTTATTACGCTATTTGGTGGTAGTACCACTATTTTTTCTGCCCGTTTAGTTAGCTACATGTGGTATGATATACTATGACTGGTTCTGTGAATTCCGTTTGTACCCGTATCAACCGGGGATGAAGAGGCGTGGCCGTGGGGTTGACGCGTTCACATGACATTCCCCTGTTTCCCTCCCTTTGTGACGATCCCCATGAATCCGTATTTGGACTGCCATTGGTTGATCCACGCGTCACTCACCCGGCGATAGCGTGAAGCTAATCTAGGGATCTATGACGACTTCCTGTTTTATCTGGGAGCGCGTCTATGGTTACATTAGTTACCGGCGTCCACAGCGGACACGTGGGATCCCCCTGTCTCCTCCTATGACGACTTCCTGTAACTACCCGGAATAGCGTCCATAGTTACTACATACGCTAGCGTACATAGCGGTCATTGGAATCTCCCTGCCCCTTACTTTGACGACTTCCTGTTGTGTTTATCAGGAAGTGCGTCTGTAGCAACGGCATATACCAGGGCCGGAGCTTTGATGGCTAATCTAGTTTTTGTCTTCTGGGCTTTAATATCTAGCGGCCCAATTGAGACTAGCCTGGACGCACCATGGACGCTCAGATTACACATATTTTAAACCACTTTGAGGTATGATGTTGATACAAGCTTGTTGTCAAGCGATGTCACTTCCTGTCTCCACGTCATTTCCGGCCACCCAGCTGTTGGATTTCACATTAGGAGGGGTATATATAATAGGCATGTAGGTCATGGGGTTATTACTTTGGTTTTCCACCTTGATAAAGCTATCCTCGCGAAACGCGCGTCGGATGGAGACCCCAGGATGCTCTTAGGGATGCCTTCCTATACTTTATAGGGACTGCTTGTTTTTATGGCTGGCTTTCCTGCGTTGGTTTACTCTGCACCTCAGCACTTTAGGTAAGAGAATTTTCTCAAGTCGCACACCTGTGCTATATGATTACTCCATGTTGATCCTTATTCTGCTGTGCACTAGTGTTTAGTAACAGTCCAGCCAGCGGGATCACCATGATTCCCCACCCTTACATGGTGGGTAACCACGGTTTGATCTGACTATATCTTACTTCTCATTTAGCAGCCCCTTTTTCTGTGTATTTTTTCCAACTATTTGGACCTTTTTAGGTTATTAGCCGCCATCTACATAGATATTTACTAGTTAATTCTTTGACTCACTGGATTGGCTATCTAAACTGGTCTAATCCTATATGTCGGCATCCCTAGGATATATTGGTAGTGTACCATTTTAATGAAATACTTGTCTTGTTGTGTATTCAATAAAAATTATGTATATTTTTGCACTTTACTCTCATTCTCCCGTTGTTTATTCCTACAATGAGTAGTGCTGGCACCCTCCCTGCCTAATTAGGTAGGCCTGGTGCTTACTATTTAATGGCTCTTGATGTGAGTTATGTTTTGTTACGGGGAGAAGAGAGTAGCACGGGGAGAAGAGAACGGCATGGGGAAAAGAGCGGCATGGGGAGAAGAGAGCGGCACGGGGAGAAGAGAGCGGCACGGGGAGAAGAGAGCGGCACGGGGAGAAGAGAGCGGCACGGGGAGAAGAGAGCGGCACGGGGAGAAGAGAGCGGCACGGGGAGAAGAGAGCGGCATGGGGAAAAGAGCGGCATGGGGAAGAGAGCGGCATGGGGAGAAGAGAGCGGCATGGGGAGAAGAGAGCGGCACGGGGAGAAGAGAGCGGCACGGGGAGAAGAGAGCGGCACGGGGAGAAGAGAGCGGCACGGGGAGAAGAGAGCGGCACGGGGAGAAGAGAGCGGCACGGGGAGAAGAGAGCGGCACGGGGAGAAGAGAGCGGCACGGGGAGAAGAGAGTAGCATGGGGAGAAGAGAGCGGCACGGGGAGAAGAGAGCGGCACGGGGAGAAGAGAGCGGCACGGGGAGAAGAGAGTAGCACGGGGAGAAGAGAGTAGCACGGGGAGAAGAGAGCAGCATGGGGAGAAGAGAGTAGCACGGGGAGAAGGGAGTAGCACGGGGAGAAGGGAGTAGCACGGGGAGAAGAGAGCAGCACGGGGAGAAGAGAGCAGCACGGGGAGAAGAGAGCGGCACGGGGAGAAGAGAGTAGCACGGGGAGAAGAGAGTAGCACGGGGAGAAGAGAGTAGCACGGGGAGAAGAGAGCAGCATGGGGAGAAGAGAGTAGCACGGGGAGAAGGGAGTAGCACGGGGAGAAGGGAGTAGCACGGGGAGAAGAGAGTAGCATGGGAAAAGTTTAGATTCTTCATCAAAAATGACATTTAACAGTGTACATAGTATCATAGTATCATAGTTTTTAAGGTTGAAGGGAGACTCTAAGTCCATCTAGTTCAACCCGTAGCCTAACATGTTGATCCAGAGGAAGGCAAAAAACCCCAATGTGGCAAACAAGTTCCAATGGGGAAAAAATGTCCTTCCTTCGTCCACATCCGGCAATCAGACTAGTTCCCTGGATCAATACCCTGTCATAAAATCTAATATACATAACTGGTTATATTACATTTTTCAAGAAAGGCATCCAGGCTCTGCTTAATGTTAGTAGTGAATCACTCATTACAACATCATGCGGCAGAGAGTTCCATAGTCTCACTGCTCGTACAGTAAAGAATCCTCGTCTGTGATTATGATTAAACCTTCTTTCCTCAAGACGTAGCGGATGCCCCCGTGTTCCAGTCGCAGGCCTAGGTGTAAAAAGATCTTTGGAAAGGTCTCTGTACTGTCCCCTCATATATTTATACATTGTGATTAGATCCCCCCTAAGCCTTCGTTTTTCCTGTCTTGGTATTGCAGCCCCCCCATTCCTCTAATAATCTTGGTGGTCTTCTCTGCACCCTCTCCAGTTCAGCTATGTCCTTCTTATATATCGGTGACCAGAATTGTACACAGTATATAAGTGCGGTCGCACTAGTGACTTGTACAGAGGTAGAACTATATTTTTTTCATGAACACTTATACCTCTTTTAATACATCCCATTATTTTATTAGCCCTGGCAGCAGCTGCCTGACACTGGCCACTAAAGTGAAGTTTACCATCCCCCCATACACCCAAGTCTTTTTCTGTGTCTGTTTTACCCAGTGTTCTACAATTAAGTACATAATCATAAATGTTATTTCCTCTACCCAAGTGCATGACCTTACATTTATCTACATTAAACTTCAATTGCCACTTCTCAGCCCAATCCTCCAATTTACATAAATCTCCCTGTAATATAAAATTATCCTCCTCTGTATTGATTACCCTGCTGAGTTTAGTATCATCTGCAAATATTGAAATTCTACTCCACATGCCCCCAACAAGGTCATTTATAAATATGTTGAAAAGAAGCGGGCCCAATACTGACCCCTGTGGTACCCCACTATGAACTGAGACCCAGTCCGAGTACGTACCATTAATAATGCCAAACAATGCAATTAATAATGCCAATACCATTAATACAATGCCAAACAAAGCAAAAACTCAAAGAAAAACAAAAGTCTAACTGGATTAATTGATAAATGTAATAATGGTACTTAAGAACTTGTGTCCAGGAATGTGTGGAGCTGCAGATCTGACATTATCTCCCCTTTCTACAAGACTGTTTAATGTTTGTTGGGGAGGGGAGGGACGGGAGGGGGGTAGAGGCTGGGGAGATCCTGGGCAGCCACCAATGTTTATTTGGTTGTAACTTGTAAAACTTTAATAAAAACATTTAATTAAAAAAAAAGTGCACCCCTGTGTTTTTTTTGCCTGTCTGCTGAAGGTATTAACCATCTGTGAACTGTGGCATGTGATGCCTTTGTATTTGTGATATGTTTTGAACAGTGCCCAGCGTTTTCCTTTGAACCTTCTGATTGAACTTCATGATTTACAAGTTTATCACCGCGCCTCAAAGGAGAAGTCCAGGCTGGAGAGAGGCGTTGAAAGAGTTACAATATTGGGGAGTTGTCGCTCCCACAAATCACATAGGCTTATTTTCAGATTCCTGACAGTAAGACGCATGTCACACACTTTTTTGCTAAATTGTGAGACGTGCGTAGCAACTAATAATTAATAACTAGGCATAGGAAGACCATAGGCACCCCGAGGTTCCAGTGTATGGATAGATCAAATAATAAGGGGAAATACTGTATAATATTCATATCTTCCATATGGGACGCTCAGGGCCGGAGATATGTGGAAAACTGAAAATCTGTATTTTCCCCCGAAAGGGAGGCGGCACACCAATGGCCAGCCCAAGCTCAGGTCACAAGGGGAAAGGGACATGGGGAGAACATATGTTTTTTAAAACCAGAGTGGACATCTTGTGGATATTAGTCTCTGGGTGGCCACGTGGGATAGACGTGGGAGAAGTCCCAGGAGACTTGTGGCTCCACAGCGCTCCCCTGTGCAAGCCACCACCAGGCTTAATCACAAAGGAACAAGGTAACTGATCCATCTTTGCATCTATTTGTAATCTTTATCCTATCTGTACTTCTGACATAATATCTGTAAATCCCATCTTGTATATAGTGTATTATCTAGTGTGCCCTTGAGGCGATTAAATATATATCATTTAATCTTGGGCTGTTCTTTTATCTTGATTCCTGAATCCCATGTCTGAGTTTGGCTTAGTTTTACACGCTACCTGGGCTCGTTTCTGACCAATTATAATCCTGCTAACAGACCAGGCCTATATCTAATGAGGAACCGGTGGCAGACTACCACTCTGGACCGGCAGAATTGTGTTCCACTGGGGCTAGTGGAAAGTTTCTGTCGGCCTGCCACATCGGAGGTTGCGCGGTCAACTCTGTTCCACTCCCCGTGCCTGCAGGGACAGGAGGTGTCAGTGCTTAATTGTGCCAAGCGGACCTTACGTACCCCTTGGGGGCGCAGAACGTCACGTGTTGGCGGAGGTGACTAGGTCGTATCATGTGGCTCCGACGTATTAGAGACGTCAGGGTGGGGATGAGAGGTGCGGTTTCGTCCCAGATTGACAGGGTCGCGACCAAGTGGAGGGACGTTCGAGTGACCCCCCCCCCCCCCGGCCAAGTCTGTGACAAACATTGTGACACTGTATGACCAGACACATCCTTACCTTGTTCAGTGCTTAACTGACGAGCAATTCCAGCTGCAGTGTGGAAACGAGCATTCATGGAGAGTCCACATTATCCTATCCTCTCTTGCATTTGTCTTTCATGAGTGAGCAGTCTTCTTGGGGGACTTGAAAGAGTTTGTGATGTTGTCAAGATGCAATATTCTCGAAATCACAGACTTGGTACCACCAACGTCTCTTGCTATGGCTGATAGAGTCACCCCTTTGGCCTTCATCTGGAAACCTGCTGCTGCAGGGTTTCAGTCACTTTGGAACGGCACACCATTTTTGCAAAATCAGTGCAAACTGGAAAGTCCAGCGTCAGTTACATAGGGTTTGTCAGATAAGGAAATTAGCACCAGGTGCAGATTATCACCAATAACTTGCAGGAATCTGACAGTGTTCTCTAATTGTGATCCGCGTTATCTAATTGTGATCCGCATTCTCTAATTGTGATCCGCGTTCTCTAATTGTGATCCATGTTCTCTAATTGTCATCCGTGTCTTTTTCATTTATCTCATTTACATTTTTATTAATTTGCTTTACAATAAATTCAATGTATAAAATAAGTGGAAAATCCTGAGCGTTTCCTCATGTGACGAGATAATCACAGAGGACAACACAACGACCTCAACATTTAGGAAATTGTGTGTTCTCTAACTTTGATCTCCAGTGTAGAATCCTAACAAGAACAGAAGAAGGTACAAGCTACAGAGTCTCACCCTTCCGCTGACTCGCCAGGGATTGGAATCTTCATGACTTCGGGGCTTCCAGGGCCAACTAACCAGCACACCCCGTTTTTGGTGGGCACCCACTGAGAGGAGACAGCAGCAAGCTTAGGAAGCTGACTGAGCACACCAAGATATGTAGTCAGGTGATAGAATTATCCCAACCTGGATTTTCGAAGCAAAATTGTAGCCTCAGCGTTGAGCAGTGAGGCAGCTGTGATCCTCCAGCTGGAACCGTGGATCCTAGGCTGAAGTCTTGTAGAATAATATGGTGACAGGAGCAAGGCACTTTTTATATCCCACAGTTCTAATTTCAGAGTACTGTCTCTTACAGGATTTGTGGGAGATGGCTGTCCTCTCATTGGTCGCTAATTCAATCTGACTACATCATTTTCCCTTTAATTAGTCAAAAGGGCCGAGGCAATCCACATTTAACAGACAATAGGGCTCATGTCAGTCTGACATGAAACATTACCTAACTTATCCCGATTTACCAAATCAACAATACGTCTGGCCTAATTAAGAACAGTTCACCCCCCACACGAGTGATCAGATGCTGAGTTGTCAAATTCATAATTTCCTCCACCCTGATGAAAGTCTGTTGCAGCTGCCGAAAAACAGCTTCAAAGCACTATGCCACTGTGGGGTCGGGGATCTTCTGCGGATGTACATAATTACATAGGTTCATAGGTTGAAAAGAGACCTAGGTCCATCTAGTTCACCTTCCTCCACTAATTATACAGTTTGTCAAAGCCATATATATTTGTGTGTATTGAGGAAATCATCCACCCTTTGGAATTATGGCCAGAAAGTCCCCCTTGCCTTTGGCATACTTGATAGAGGTTTTGGGAAAACATAGCCTGGCATGGATTCTTTGTAAGAAAAGGCTTCTGTCTTGTGCTTCTTCTCCCCCACCGGCCGGACATGTGAAGAACACGGGAGATTGTTGTCATGCAGGACACAACCAGGACAGGACAGAAACTCCTGCAGCTTATTTAATGTTGCTGTTGGCCTCTTAGCAGCCTTCTGGACTAATTTTCTTTTTACAATTTTGAGGGCAGTCCAGTTTTCAGTAAAGTCACTGTTGTGCCTCATTTAAGCCACTTCTTGATGACGTCTTCTCAGTGTCCATAGTAGATCTAATAACAGGCATGATTTTGACCCCTCTTCTGAATGATAACGTTCCACAATGAGATCCTCTGCTGTGTAGTCAGCTGTTTACAGACCAGAAACGGTCAGGAAAATCCTCTTAGGACAGTGACACTGTCTCTGAGGGTAATCAGGAAAGCTGAAAATGATGACGGCCGAGCACTGATACCGCGCAACATGAGGGTCAATGCAATTGCGGATTCTGAATACAACCATATCTAAAGAATAACAGGGTGTTCATACTTTTGCAACCACATTAATGTAGTCTTGTAGTAATTTTTTTACATGACAAAAACCTGGCATTTTACCAGAGGTGTGTATACTTTATATATCCACTGTGACAAGGACAGAGAAGAATATGCACCCCACCCAGGTCTGCAGTGCTACAACGTTGGCTCTTGCCGCCCCCATATTTGTGCATCAGTCTACTTGCATGTAAACACCTCCATCATGTCTAGTCCAGTCAGTGACAAGTTAATGAGGCGCAGCCCCCAGTATTCAGGCTCAGTGGTTCCTCATGTACTAAAGTCTGGTTATAGAGAGTGGCAGTGAATGGGGTGCAGTAACCTGTGCCTCGTCACTTGCCAGTAACAATGTGGGAGGCTGCAGTGTAAGTCATAGCCTCCGGTCAGTAGTAGCCAAAGCACTGCTGGCACCAGCCGTCCGGTCAGTAGTAGCCGCAGCACTGCTGGCACCAGCCGTCCGGTCAGTAGTAGCCGCAGCATTGCTGGCACCAGCCGTCCGGTCAGTAGTAGCCGCAGCATTGCTGGCATCAGCCGTCCGGTCAGTAGTAGCTAAAGCACTGCTGGCACCAGCCGTCCGGTCAGTAGTAGTCGCAGCATTGCTGGCACCAGCCGTCCGGTCAGTAGTAGCCGCAGCATTGCTGGCACCAGCCGTCCGGTCAGTAGTAGCCGCAGCACTGCTGGCACCAGCCGTCCGGTCAGTAGTAGTCGCAGCACTGCTGGCACCAGCCGTCCGGTCAGTAGTAGTCGCAGCACTGCTGGCACCAGCCGTCCGGTCAGTAGTAGTAGCTGCAGCACTGCTGGCACCAGCCGTCCGGTCAGTAGTAGCCGCAGCACTGCTGGCACCAGCCGTCCGGTCAGTAGTAGCCGCAGCACTGCTGGCACCAGCCGTCCGGTCAGTAGTAGTCGCAGCACTGCTGGCACCAGCCGTCCGGTCAGTAGTAGCCGCAGCACTGCTGGCACCAGCCGTCCGGTCAGTAGTAGCTGCAGCACTGCTGGCACCAGCCGTCCGGTCAGTAGTAGCCGCAGCACTGCTGGCACCAGCCGTCCGGTCAGTAGTCGCAGCACTGCTGGCACCAGCCGTCCGGTCAGTAGTAGCTGCAGCACTGCTGGCACCAGCCGTCCGGTCAGTAGTAGCCGCAGCACTGCTGGCACCAGCCGTCCGGTCAGTAGTAGCCGCAGCACTGCTGGCACCAGCCGTCCGGTCAGTAGTAGTCACAGCACTGCTGGCACCAGCCGTCCGGTCAGTAGTAGTCGCAGCACTGCTGGCACCAACCGTCCGGTCAGTAGTAGTCACAGCACTGCTGGCACCAACCGTCCGGTCAGTAGTAGTAGTCGCAGCACTGCTGGCACCAGCCGTCCGGTCAGTAGTCGCAGCACTGCTGGCACCAACCGTCCGGTCAGTAGTAGTAGTCGCAGCACTGCTGGCACCAGCCGTCCGGTCAGTAGTAGCCGCAGCACTGCTGGCACCAGCCGTCCGGTCAGTAGTAGCCGCAGCCCTGCTGGCACCAGCCGTCCAGTCAGTAATAGCCGCAGCACTGCTGGCACCAGCCATCCGGTCAGTAGTAGCCGCAGCACTGCTGGCACCAGCCATCCGGTCAGTAGTAGCCGCAGCATTACTGGCACCAGCCGTCCAGTCAGTAATAGCCGCAGCACTGCTGGCACCAGCCGTCCAGTCAGTAGTAGCCGCAGCACTGCTGGCACCAGCCGTGCGGTCAGTAGTAGCCGCAGCACTGCTGGCACCAGCCGTCCGGTCAGTAGTAGCCGCAGCACTGCTGGCACCAGCCGTCCGGTCAGTAGTAGCCGCAGCACTGCTGGCACCAGCCGTCCGGTCAGTAGTAGTCACAGCACTGCTGGCACCAGCCGTCCGGTCAGTAGTAGTCGCAGCACTGCTGGCACCAGCCGTCCGGTCAGTAGTCGCAGCACTGCTGGCACCAACCGTCCGGTCAGTAGTAGTCGCAGCACTGCTGGCACCAGCCGTCCGGTCAGTAGTAGCCGCAGCACTGCTGGCACCAGCCGTCCGGTCAGTAGTAGCCGCAGCCCTGCTGGCACCAGCCGTCCAGTCAGTAATAGCCGCAGCACTGCTGGCACCAGCCATCCGGTCAGTAGTAGCCGCAGCACTGCTGGCACCAGCCGTCCGGTCAGTAGTAGCCGCAGCACTGCTGGCACCAGCCGTCCGGTCAGTAGTAGCCGCAGCACTGCTGGCACCAGCCGTCCGGTCAGTAGTAGTCACAGCACTGCTGGCACCAGCCATCCGGTCAGTAGTAGCCGCAGCACTGCTGGCACCAGCCGTCAAGTCAGTAGTAGCCGCAGCACTGCTGGCACCAGCCGTCCGGTCAGTAGTAGCCGCAGCACTGCTGGCACCAGCCGTCCGGTCAGTAGTAGCCGCAGCACTGCTTGCACCAGCCGTCCGGTCAGTAGTCGCAGCACTGCTGGCACCAACCGTCCGGTCAGTAGTAGTCGCAGCACTGCTGGCACCAGCCGTCCGGTCAGTAGTAGCCGCAGCACTGCTGGCACCAGCCGTCCGGTCAGTAGTAGCCGTAGCCCTGCTGGCACCAGCCGTCCGGTCAGTAATAGCCGCAGCACTGCTGGCACCAGCCATCCGGTCAGTAGTAGCCGCAGCACTGCTGGCACCAGCCATCCGGTCAGTAGTAGCCGCAGCATTGCTGGCACCAGCCGTCCAGTCAGTAATAGCCGCAGCACTGCTGGCACCAGCCGTCCAGTCAGTAGTAGCCGCAGCACTGCTGGCACCAGCCGTGCGGTCAGTGGTAGCCGCAGCACTGCTGGCACCAGCCGTCCAGTCAGTAGTAGCCGCAGTAAAGCTGGCACCAGCCGTCCGGTCAGTAGTAGCTGTAGCACTGCTGGCACCAGCCGTCCGGTCAGTAGTAGCCGCAGCACTGCTGGCACCAGCCGTCCGGTCAGTAGTAGCTGCAGCACTGCTGGCACCAGCCGTGCGGTCAGTGGTAGCCGCAGCACTGCTGGCACCAGCCGTCCAGTCAGTAGTAGCCGCAGTACAGCTGGCACCAGCCGTCCGGTCAGTAGCAGCTGTAGCAATGCTGGCACTAGCCGTCCGGTCAGTAGTAGTCGCAGCACTGCTGGCACCAGCCGTCCGGTCAGTAGTAGCCGCAGCACTGCTGGCACCAGCCGTCCGGTCAGTAGTAGCCGTAGCCCTGCTGGCACCAGCCATCCAGTCAGTAGTAGCCGCAGCACTGCTGGCACCAGCCATCCAGTCAGTAGTAGCCGCAGCATTGCTGGCACCAGCCATCCGGTCAGTAGTAGCCGCAGCACTGCTGGCACCAGCCGTCCGGTCAGTAGTAGCCGCAGCACTGCTGGCACCAGCCGTGCGGTCAGTGGTAGCCGCAGCACTGCTGGCACCAGCCGTCCGGTCAGTAGTAGCCGCAGCATTGCTGGCACCAGCCGTCCGGTCAGTAGTAGCCGCAGCACTGCTGGCACCAGCCGTCCGGTCAGTAGTAGCCGCAGCATTGCTGGCACCAGCCGTCAAGTCAGTAGTAGCCGCAGCACTGCTGGCACCAGCCGTCAAGTCAGTAGTAGCCACAGTACAGCTGGCACCAGCCGTCCGGTCAGTAGTAGTCGCAGCACTGCTGGCACCAGCCGTCCGGTCAGTAGTAGTCGCAGCACTGCTGGCACCAGCCGTCCGGTCAGTAGTAGTCGCAGCACTGCTGGCACCAGCCGTCCGGTCAGTAGTAGCCGCAGCACTGCTGGCACCAGCCGTCCGGTCAGTAGTACCCGCAGCACTGCTGGCACCAGCCATCCGGTCAGTAGTAGTCACAGCACTGCTGGCACCAGCCGTCCAGTCAGTAGTAGTCGCAGCACTGCTGGCACCAGCCGTCCGGTCAGTAGTAGTCGCAGCACTGCTGGCACCAGCCGTCCGGTCAGTAGTCGCAGCACTGCTGGCACCAACCGTCCGGTCAGTAGTAGTCGCAGCACTGCTGGCACCAGCCGTCCGGTCAGTAGTAGCCGCAGCACTGCTGGCACCAGCCGTCCGGTCAGTAGTAGCCGCAGCCCTGCTGGCACCAGCCGTCCAGTCAGTAATAGCCGCAGCACTGCTGGCACCAGCCATCCGGTCAGTAGTAGCCGCAGCACTGCTGGCACCAGCCATCCGGTCAGTAGTAGCCGCAGCATTGCTGGCACCAGCCGTCCAGTCAGTAATAGCCGCAGCACTGCTGGCACCAGCCGTCCAGTCAGTAGTAGCCGCAGCACTGCTGGCACCAGCCGTGCGGTCAGTGGTAGCCGCAGCACTGCTGGCACCAGCCGTCCAGTCAGTAGTAGCCGCACTACAGCTGGCACCAGCCGTCCGGTCAGTAGTAGCTGTAGCACTGCTGGCACCAGCCGTCCAGTCAGTAGTAGCCGCAGCACTGCTGGCACCAGCCGTCCGGTCAGTAGCAGCTGTAGCAATGCTGGAACTAGCCGTCTGGTCAGTAGTAGCCGCAGTACAGCTGGCATCAGCCGTCTGGTCAGTAGTAGCCGCAGCACTGCTGGCACCAGCCATCCAGTCAGTAGTAGCCGCAGCACTGCTGGCACCAGCCATCCGGTCAGTAGTAGCCGCAGCATTGCTGGCACCAGCCGTCCGGTCAGTAGTAGCCGCAGCACTGCTGGCACCAGCCGTCCGGTCAGTAGTAGCCGCAGCACTGCTGGCACCAGCCATGCGGTCAGTGGTAGCCGCAGCACTGCTGGCACCAGCCGTCCGGTCAGTAGTAGCCGCAGCACTGCTGGCACCAGCCATCCGGTCAGTAGTAGCTGCAGCATTGCTGGCACCAGCCGTCCGGTCAGTAGTAGCCGCAGCACTGCTGGCACCAGCCGTCCGGTCAGTAGTAGCCGCAGCATTGCTGGCACCAGCCGTCAAGTCAGTAGTAGCCGCAGCACTGCTGGCACCAGCCGTCAAGTCAGTAGTAGCCACAGTACAGCTGGCACCAGCCGTCCGGTCAGTAGTAGTCGCAGCACTGCTGGCACCAGCCGTCCGGTCAGTAGTAGTCGCAGCACTGCTGGCACCAGCCGTCCGGTCAGTAGTAGCCGCAGGTCACAGTTGTCTATTGCCTCCGGCAGGCAGATTATATGTTAAAAATGTAATAGTTTTTAAAATAAAGAATAATCTTAATTACTAAATGTCTGTTGGTGCTGAGTGTTATTATCTGAGTCGTTTCCCCATGGGCAGAGGCTACCTGGACACCAGTGAGGCTATGTGTAATAATGGAGACCTCTCTGCAGATTCCACCCCCGACTGTTAACAAGTCCATCCATAGCTCTGGGTGACTATATATATATATATATGATATATATTATATATATATATATATATATTTTATATATATATATATATATATATATATATATATATATATATACATATAAACATACACACACCGGTCCATTCCTCTGTTACTGAGAAATCAGAGCGACTGGATATGTAGACGAGGCTGAAGTGCTTTGGGCGTGTGGAAGCTCTTCCGGAGCTTTGGTCACTCCGGCTCTATTTCCGCCCAGCACTTCCTTTCAACCCTTAACTATGTTGTTATGGCAGAAGGCGGTGGCGAGAGTTGTTCATTTCTAATGATTGAAATAACTGGAGATCATAAGATACAGATCAACAGCCTCATATTTATTCAGCTAAAAAGTGGTAACAGCAGCATGGAAGAGGAAAGTGGACTGGATCATTCAATTCCCTCCTCTAATATAGGATCAGGGCAGAAGCTAAGAGCCGCAGAAACGTATGTGAGCACATTCAAAAAGCCATCATGGATCACACCGCCCCAGAGGAGCAGTCGTGGGATCACACCGCCCCAGAGGAGCAGTCGTGGAATCACACCGCCCCAGAGGAGCAGTCGTGGGATCACACCGCCCCAGAGGAGCAGTCGTAGGATCACACCGCCCCAGAGGAGCAGTCGTGGGATCACACCGCCCCAGAGGAGCAGTCGTGGGATCACACCGCCCCAGAGGAGCAGTCGTGGGATCACACCGCCCCAGAGGAGCAGTCCTGAGATCACATCACCCCAGAGGAGCAGTCGTGGGATCACACCACCCTAGAGGAGCCGTCATGGGATCACACCACCCCAGAGGAGCAGTCGTGGGATCACACCACCCTAGAGGAGCCGTCATGGGATCACACCGCCCCAGAGGAGCAGTAGTGAGATCACACCGTCCCAGAGGAGCAGTCGTGGGATCACACCGCCCCAGAGGAGCAGTCGTGGGATCACATCACCCCAGAGGAGCAGTCGTGGGATCACACCGCCCCAGAGGAGCAGTCCTGAGATCACATCACCCCAGAGGAGCAGTCGTGGGATCACACCGCCCTAGAGGAGCCGTCATGGGATCACACCACCCCAGAGGAGCAGTCGTGGGATCACACCGCCCCAGAGGAGCAGTCGTGGGATCACATCACCCCAGAGGAGCAGTCGTGGGATCACACCGCCGCAGAGGAGCAGTCGTGGGATCACATCACCCCAGAGGAGCAGTCGTGGGATCACACCACCGCAGAGGAGCAGTTGTGGGATCACATCACCCTAGAGGAGCAGTCGTGGGATCACATCGCCCCAGAGGAGCAGTCGTGGGATCACACCGCCCCAGAGGAGCAGTCGTGGGATCACACCACCCCAGAGGAGCAGTCGTGGGTCCACACCACCCCAGAGGAGCAGTCGTGGGATCACATCACCCCAGAGGTGCAGTCGTGGGATCACACCACCCCAGAGGAGCAGCTGTGGGTCACACCACCCCAGAGGAGCAGTCATGGGATCACACCACCCCAGAGGAGCAGTTGTGGGTCACACCACCCCAGAGGAGCAGTCGTGGGATCACATCACCCCAGAGGAGCAGTCGTGGGATCACACCACCCCAGAGGAGAAGTTGTGGGATCACATCACCCCAGAGGAGCAGTCGTGGGATCACATCACCCCAGAGGAGCAGTCATGGGATCACACCACCCCAGAGGAGCAGTCATGGGATCACACCACCCCAGAGGAGCAGTCATGGGATCACACCACCCCAGAGGTGCAGTCATGAAATCACATGGCCCCGCCCCAGAGCTGCAGTCAAGGGATCACATCGCCCCAGAGCTGCAGTCAAGGGATCACATCGCCCCAGAGCAGCAGTCGTGGGATCACACAACCCCAGAGGTGCAGTCAAGGGATCACATCGCCCCGCCCCAGAGGTGCAGTCATGAGATCACACCGCCCCAGAGGAGCAGTAGTGAGATCACAGCGTCCCAGAGGAGCAGTAGTGAGATCACACCGCCCCAGAGGAGCAGTTGTGAGATCACACCGCCCCAGAGGAGCAGTTGTGACATCACACCGCCCCAGAGGAGCAGCCGTGAGATCACCCTGCTACAGAGTCATGTGATTACATCACCCAAGAGGAGCCGTCATGTATCACACCATCCCAGAAAAGCAGTCATGGATTACACAATCACAAAAAAGCAGTCGTGAGATCACATCGCCCCAGAGGAGAAGTTGTGAGATCACACCGCCCCAGAGGAGAAGTTGTGGGATCACACCGCCCCAGAGGAGCAGTCATAATCACAACTCCGATGAGCACTCAGAGGATCATACACTTCCATCCGGATCCTTCATCGGACATGGCGGGCTGTGAGTCTTCTTCTTTACGTCTGAGAAGTTACAAAAACAAAAGATTCCAAATTACATTATAATAACAAGATGAGAGGAGCCTCCGTCCTCTCCACCGCTGCCTCAGGGTTAAGGCTACTTACAGTTCTGATGTTTTCAAGCGTTTACAAAGTGGATCGTCTTGTGAGACTTTGGGGTGCAGAAAATCAACGGGCAAGTCCACCTGGAAGAACCATACAGCATATCCCATCATAAGTACAACCAGTAACACCAGGTAATTACCTCTTCTACTTCAGTCATGTCCAAAGGAAAATACTCATCAACTTGTCCACATAGAGATGGTGGTAGCCTGTCCTCCCATAGATGCAGGGAGGCTCAGAAAGAGAAGATCCAGCCCGTCACCGGATAGGGAATGTAGAAAGAAGAGATCCAGCCCGTCAGCGGATAGGTAATGTAGAAAGAAGAGATATAGCCCGTCACTGGATAGGTAATGTAGAAAGAAGAGATCCAGCCCATCACTGGATAGGTAATGTAGAAAGAGAGATCCAGCCAGTCACCGGATAGGGAATGTAGAAAGAAGAGATCCAGCCCGTCAGCGGATAGGTAATGTAGAACGAAGAGATCCAGCCCGTCAGCGGATAGGTAATGTAGAAAGAAGAGATCCAGCCTGTCACCGGATAGGTAATGTAGAAAGAAAAGATCCAGCCCGTCACTGGATAGGTAATGTAGAAAGAAGAGATCCAGCCCGTCACTGGATAGGTAATGTAGAAAGAAGAGATCCAGCCCATCACCGGATAGGTAATGTAGAAAGAAGAGATCCAGCCCGTCACCGGATAGGTAATGTAGAAAGAAGAGATCCAGCCCGTCACTGGATAGGTAATGTAGAAAGAGAGATCCAGCCCGTCACCGGATAGGTAATGTAGAAAGAAGAGATCCAGCCCGTCACCGGATAGGGAATGTAGAAAGAAGAGATCCAGCCCGTCAGCGGATAGGTAATGTAGAAAGAAGAGATATAGCCCGTCACTGGATAGGTAATGTAAAAAGAAGAGATATAGCCCGTCACTGGATAGGGAATGTAGAAAGAAGAGATCCAGCCTGTCACTGGATAGGTAATGTAGAAAGAAGAGATCCAGCCCGTCACCGGATAGGGAATGTAGAAAGAAGAGATCCAGCCCGTCAGCGGATAGGTAATGTAGAAAGAAGAGATCCAGCCCGTCACTGGATAGGGAATGTAGAATGAAGAGATCCAGCCTGTCAGCGGATAGGTAATGTAGAAAGAAGAGATATAGCCCGTCACTGGATAGGTAATGTAGAAAGAGAGATTCAGCCCGTCACTGGATAGGTAATGTAGAAAGAGAGATTCAGCCCGTCACTGGATAGGTAATGTAGAAAGAAGAGATATAGCCCGTCACCGGATAGGTAATGTAGAAAGAGAGATTCAGCCCGTCACTGGATAGGTAATGTAGAAAGAAGAGATCCAGCCCGTCACCGGATAGGTAATGTAGAAAGAAGAGATCCAGCCTGTCACCGGATAGGTAATGTAGAAAGAAGAGATCCAGTCCGTCACTGGATAGGTAATGTAGAAAGAAGAGATCCAGCCCGTCACTGGATAGGTAATGTAAAAAGAAGAGATATAGCCCGTCACTGGATAGGGAATGTAGAAAGAAGAGATCCAGCCCGTCACCGGATAGGTAATGTAGAAAGAAGAGATCCAGCCCGTCACCGGATAGGTAATGTAGAAAGAAGAGATCCAGCCCGTCAGCGGATAGGTAATGTAGAAAGAAGAGATCCAGCCCGTCAGCGGATAGGTAATGTAGAAAGAAGAGATCCAGCCCGTCACTGGATAGGGAATGTAGAAAGAAGAGATCCAGCCTGTCAGCGGATAGGTAATGTAGAAAGAAGAGATATAGCCCGTCACTGGATAGGTAATGTAGAAAGAAGAGATCCAGCCCGTCACTGGATAGGTAATGTAGAAAGAAGAGAGCCAGCCCATCAGCGGATAGGAAATGTAGAAAGAAGAGATCCAGCCCGTCAGCGGATAGGTAATGTAGAAAGAAGAGATCCAGCCCGTCAGCGGATAGGTAATGTAGAAAGAAGAGATCCAGCCCGTCACTGGATAGGGAATGTAGAAAGAAGAGATCCAGCCTGTCAGCGGATAGGTAATGTAGAAAGAAGAGATATAGCCCGTCACTGGATAGGTAATGTAGAAAGAAGAGATCCAGCCCGTCACTGGATAGGTAATGTAGAAAGAAGAGAGCCAGCCCATCAGCGGATAGGAAATGTAGAAAGAAGAGATCCAGCCCGTCAGCGGATAGGTAAGGTAGAAAGAAGAGATATAGCCCGTCACTGGATAGGTAATGTAGAAAGAAGAGATCCAGCCCGTCACTGGATAGGTAATGTAGAAAGAAGAGATCCAGCCCATCAGCGGATAGGAAATGTAGAAAGAAGAGATCCAGCCCGTCACCGGATAGGGAATGTAGAAAGAAGAGATCCAGCCCGTCAGCGGATAGGTAAGGTAGAAAGAAGAGATCCAGCCCGTCAGCGGATAGGTAATGTAGAAAGAGAGATCCAGCCCGTCACTGGATAGGTAATGTAGAAAGAGAGATCCAGCCCGCCACCGGATAGGTAATGTAGAAAGAAGAGATCCAGCCCGTCAGCGGATAGGTAATGTAGAAAGAAGAGATCCAGCCCGTCACCGGATAGGTAATGTAGAAAGAAGAGATCCAGCCCGTCACTGGATAGGTAATGTAGAAAGAAGAGATCCAGCCCGTCACCGGATAGGTAATGTAGAAAGAAGAGATCCAGCCCGTCACCGGATAAGGAATGTAGAAAGAAGAGATCCAGCCTGTCAGCGGATAGGTAATGTAGAAAGAAGAGATCCAGCCTGTCACCGGATAGGTAATGTAGAAAGAAGAGATCCAGCCCGTCACCGGATAGGTAATGTAGAAAGAAGAGATCCAGCCTGTCACCGGATAGGTAATGTAGAAAGACATCCAGCTGATTACCCGATGGGTAATGTAGAAAGAAGAGATCCAGCTGATCACCGGATAGGTAATGTAGAAAGAAGACATCCAGCTGATTACCCGATAGGTAATGTAGAAAGAAGAGATCAAGCTGATCACCGGATAGGTAATGTAGAAAGAAGAGATCCAGCCCGTCACCGGATAGGTAATGTAGAAAGAAGAGATCCAGCCCGTCACCGGATAGGTAATGTAGAAAGAGGAGATCCAGCCCGTCACCGGATAGGTAATGTAGAAAGACATCCGGCTGATTACCCGATGGGTAATGTAGAAAGAAGAGATCCAGCTGATCACCGGATAGGTAATCTAGAAAGAAGAGATCCAGCGATCCCAAGAATAACAGTAATCTTTATTTCCCTAAAATATTGTAGCATCGTGGCTTTACATGTCGGTGGACACAGAGCACAGAGACGGTGACTTGTTGGGTGTAAACACGTTGCGGCTTGTGTTCTCGGTTCCGTGCACTGCCATGTACAGTCACACTGGAAAAGATGACTGAATAGGATAACTGAAGTGAGCACTAATATATATATATGAGTGCAAGCCAAAAATACATACTATATATAAGAATAAGGCTGCACATCAAACTTGGATAATGGTATAATGCCTCAAGCATATGGAAAAATATTGGAATATACAATGAAAAATGCTACTTGCTAATTTGAACATGTGAATAATGAAATGCATACCTGCCATGAATATTAGGAAAAAGGAGATATTTAGCAATCGCATTGATCAATGTAACTGAGCCCCAAGGCCTCGTCAAGGCATATCTCTATATTGGGGTCCCTAGCTCTATGACCCTAACTGTGTGTCATCTCATTGCAATATATATATCTCATTATATATAGTATGTATTTTTGGCTTGCACTCATATATATATATTAGTGCTCACTTCAGTTATCCTATTCAGTTATATGTAGTTTTTTTTCTGAATGTGAACACAGCTCCGCCCCTTTCGGCCATGTTTTTTCCATCTCCTATATAAGAAAGTCCTTAGTTACCCCTCTCCACCCATAGCAGTTTTTAATTGCAATGAGATGACACACAGTTAGGGTCATAGAGCTAGGGACCCCAATATAGAGATATGCCTTGACGAGGCCTTGGGGCTCAGTTACATTGATCAATGCGATTGCTAAATATCTCCTTTTTCCTAATATTCATAGCAAGTATGCAATTCATTATTCACATGTTCAAATTAGCAAGTAGCATTTTTCATTGTATATTCCAATATTTTTCCATATGCTTGAGGCATTATACCATTATCCAAGTTTGATGTGCAGCCTTATTCTTATATACACTGGAAAAGATGACTTATTCTTGGGATCGCTGGATCTCTTCTTTCTATATCTGTGTTCTGCTCCTCTCCTCTTCCGTCATCTCTGCTCCTGTCATGTCCACGTTTCATTCCTCTGCACTTCCATCTACTCTGCATCTCTCTACCTTCTTTCTTTACACTCCTACCTGTCATGTCCGCTCCTCTACCTCTCTCCTGTCATGTCCACGTATCGCTCCTCTACCTCTCTCCTGTCATGTCCACGTATCGCTCCTCTACCCCTGCTCCTGTCATGTCCACGTGTTTCTCCTCTACCTCCGCTCCTGTCATGTCCACGTATCGCTCCTCTACCCCTGCTCCTGTCATGTCCACGTATCGCTCCTCTACCCCTGCTCCTGTCATGTCCACGTATTGCCCTTCTACCTCCGCTTCTGTCATGTCCACGTATCGCTCCTCTACCTCAGCTCCTATCATGTCCACGTATCGCTCCTCTACCTCCGCTCCTGTCATGTCCACGTATTGCTCCTCTACCTCTGCTCCTGTCATGTCCATGTGTTGCTCCTCTATCCCTGCTCCTGTCATGTCCACGTATCGCTCCTCTACTTCCGCTCCTGTCATGTCCACGTGTCGCTCCTCTACCTCCGCTCCTGTCATGTCCACGTGTCGCTCCTCTACCTCCGCTCCTGTCATGTCCACGTATCGCTCCTCTATCCCTGCTCCTGTCATGTCCACGTATTGCCCTTCTACCTCCACTCCTGTCATGTCCATGTGTCACTCCTCTACCTCTGCTCCTGTCATGTCCATGTGTTGCTCCTCTACCTCCGCTCCTGTCATGTCCACGTATTGCTCCTCTACCCCTGCTCCTGTCATGTCCACGTATCGCTGCTCTATCCCTGCTCCTGTCATATCCACGTATTGCCCTTCTACCTCCACTCCTGTCATGTCCATGTGTTGCTCCTCTATCCCTGCTCCTGTCATGTCCACGTATTGCCCTTCTACCTCCGCTCCTGTCATGTCCATGTGTCACTCCTCTACCTCTGCTCCTGTCATGTCCATGTGTTGCTCCTCTACCTCCGCTCCTGTCATGTCCACGTATTGCTCCTCTACCCCTGCTCCTGTCATGTACATGTGTTGCTCCTCTACCTCCGCTCCTGTCATGTCCACGTGTTACTCCTCTACCTCTGCACCTGTCATGTCCACGTGTTGCTCCTCTACCTCTGCCATGTCCATGTGTCACTCCTCTACCTCTGCTCCTGTCATGTCCACGTGTCACTCCTCTACCTCTGCCCCTGTCATGTACATGTGTTGCTCCTCTACCTCCGCTTCTGTCATGTCCACGTGTTACTCCTCTACCTCTGCCCCTGTCATCTCCATGTGTCACTCCTCTACCTCTGCCCCTGTCATGTCCACGTGTCACTCCTCTACCTCTGCTCCTGTCATGTCCACGTGTTACTCCTCTACCTCTGCCCCTGTCATGTACATGTGTTGCTCCTCTACCTCCGCTCCTGTCATGTCCACGTGTCACTCCTCTACCTCCGCTCCTGTCATGTCCACGTGTCACTCCTCTACCCCTGCTCGTCATGTCCAAGTGTTGCTCCTCTACCTCCGCTCCTGTCATGTCCACGTGTCACTCCTCTACCCCTGCTCGTCATGTCCACGTGTTGCTCCTCTACCTCCACTCCTACATGTCATGTCCACGTGTCACTCCTCTACCTCCACTCCTGTCATGTCCACATGTTGCTCCTCTACCTCTGCCCCTGTCATGTCCACGTGTTGCTCCTCTACCTCCGCTCCTACATGTCATGTCCACGTTTCGTTCTTTTCTACCTCTTATCGCCGCACCTGTGCACATTTTGCTTCTCTCTATCTTTGCCTTCAGCTTCCGTTGACTTTCTTCTACTCCCCACTGTGCCCATCACAAGGAGGCTCATCGCCATCTTTCTCCTATTTCATATTCCCAGTAATTTCCTCGGCTCCTCTGCACATTGCCTCTTCAGAGAGGAGGAGGACCTGACCTCTGGGGCCGACCTGATGGAGGTAGCAATCCTATGATTCAATAGTGACCTTATAACAAGCCTTGCCATATACACCGTGTGCAGAATTATTAGGCAAGTTGTATTTTACAGGATTTTTTTATTATTGATCAACAACTATGTCCTCAATCATCCAAAAGACTCATAAATACAAAGCTTAATATTTTGGCAGTTGGAGGGGTTAATATTTTTGGCAGTTGGAGGGGTTAATATTTTGGCAGTTGGAGGGGTTTTTAGATTTGGTTTCTTAGGAGGATCTGTTTGTGCAGGTGACTATTACTGTGCAGAATTATTAGGCAACTTAATAACAACCAAATCTATTCCCATCTCACTTGTTTATTGTCACCAGGAAACCAATATAACTGCACAAAATATAGAAATAAATATTTCTGACTGCAAAAACAAACCCCAAAAAATGAGAGCCCAATATCACCCCCTTTCTTTCTGATGACACTCAGCAACCATCCATAGATTCTGTCATTGCTTGATCTTTTTACGCTCAACATTGCGTGCAGCAGCCACCGCAGCCTCCAGCCACCACAGCCTCCAGCCACCGCAGCCTCCAGCCACCACAGCCTCCAGCCACCACAGCCTCCAGCCACCACAGCCCCCAGCCAACACAGCCCCCAGCCACCGCAGCCCCCAGACACCGCAGCCCCCAGACACCACAGCCTCCAGACACCACAGCCTCCAGCCACCACAGCCTCCAGACACCACAGCCCCCAGCCACCACAGCCCCCAGCCACCACAGCCCCCAGCCACCGCAGCCTCCAGCCACCACAGCCTCCAGCCACCACAGCCTCCAGCCACCACAGCCCCCAGCCACCACAGCCTCCAGCCACCACAGCCCCCAGCCACCACAGCCCCCAGCCACCACAGCCCCCAGCCACCGCAGCACCCAGCCACCGCAGCCTCCAGCCACCACAGCCTCCAGACACCACAGCCCCCAGCCACCGCAGCCTCCAGACACCACAGCCCCCAGCCACCGCAGCCCCCAGCCACCGCAGCCTCCAGCCACCGCAGCCTCCAGCCACCGCAGCCCCCAGCCACCACAGCCTCCAGACACCACAGCCCCCAGCCACCGCAGCCCCCAACCACCGCAGCCCCCAGCCACCGCAGCCTCCAGCCACCACAGCCTCCAGCCACCACAGCCTCCAGCCACCACAGCCTCCAGACACTGTTCCCAGAGGTGGACTGTTTTCCCTCCCTGTAGATCTCACATTTTATGAGGGACCACAGGTTCTCTATGGGGTCCAGATCAGGTGAACAAGGGGGCCATGTCATTATTTTTTCATCTTTTAGACCTTTACTGGCCAGCCACGCTGTGGAGTAGTTGGATGCATGTGATGGAGCATTGTCCTGCATGAAAATCATATGTTTCTTGAACGATAGCGACTTCTTCCTGTACCACTGCTTGAAGAAGTTGTCTTCCAGAAACTGGCAGTAGGTCTGGGAGTTGAGCTTCACTCCATCCTCAACCCGAAAGGGTCCCACAAGTTGATCTTTGCTGATCCCAGCCCATACCAGTGCCCACCTCCACCTTCCTGGCGTCTGAGTCGGAGTGGAGCTGCCCTTTACTGATCCAGCCTCGGGCCCATCCATCTGCCTATCAAGAGTCACTCTCATTCATCAGTCCATAAAACCTGTGAAAAATCAGTCTTCAGATATTTCTTGGCCCAGTCTTGAGGTTTTATCTTCTGTTTCTTGGTCAGAGGTGGTGGTTTTTCAGCCTTTACCTCGGCCATGTCCCTGAGTATGGCACACCTTGTGCTTTTTAATACTCCAGTAACGTTGCAGCTCTGAAATATGGCCAAACTGGTGGCAAATGGCATCTTGGCAGCTTCACGCTGGATTTTCCTCAATTCATGGGCAGTTATTTTGCGCCTTTTTTGCCCAGCACGCTTCTTGCGACCCTGTTGGCGATTTGCCATGAAACGCTTGATTGTTCGGTGATCACGCTTCAAAAGTTTGGCAATTTCAAGACTGCTGCATCCCTCTGCAAGACAGCGCACAATATGGACTTTTCAGAGCCCGTCAAATGTCTCTTCTGACCCATTTTGCCAAAGGAAAGGAAGTTGCCTAATAATTAAGCACCCATTATATAAAGTGTTGATGTCATTACACCGCACCCCTCCTCATTACAGAGATGCACATCACCGGATTTACTTCATTGGTAGTTGGCTCTCAGCCTATACAGCTTGGAGTAGGACGACATGTATAAAAAGTATCATGTGATCACAATACTCATCTGCCTAATAATTCAGCACACAGTGTATGACTTAGGATAAAAGCTAAACAAGAATCTCAGTTTGCAGACACGGTGTTTCGGGTGTTGCCCCTCATCAGTGCTAAATGTGAGATCTGGTTTAACTGTATAAGAGCGCTAGAGTCCAGTCCTCTTCCTCTCTGAAGAGACAGTTTGCATTATTAAGCTTCCCAGAGCAGCATTGCACGTGTATAAGCCTCCTTACACTGACATTTACCCCTTAGGTCCTTTTCTGGACTCCCCTCCCCCACACTTTGGTCCTTTCTTACGTGGTGCCTCTTTGGAGCTCTTGCAGCGGGAGCATTCTGTATCTCGGTCATTATCGGCAGGTGCGGAGCGTCGGGCCTCGTCTGTCGGCTGGTCTCTGCGTGCAGCTTCCTACAGAAACAAACCTGGGTGTTAATAAACACAACCTTCTGCTGTAGCCACACAAATGAAGATTCACATCGTCCCCACAGATTACACGGATAACAAGGATTTACAAAAATGAGAACTGACAACAAGGACTGAAGGAAACAAGAAAGACTGCGGAAAACGAGGACAGAGTGAGACTCACGAGGAAATACTGACCAAGAGAGCAAGGATTACTAAAGACTGGAGAGAGCGAGACTAGATAACAAAGACTGGAGAGAGCGAGAACCGGCAACGAGGACTGGAGAGAGCGAGACTAAATAACGAGGACTGGAGAGAGCGAGAACCGACAACGAGGACTGGAGAGAGCGAGACTAGATAACGAGGACTGAAGGAAACAAGCAAGACTGCGGAAAACGAGGACAGAGCGAGACTCAAGAGGAAATAGTGAGCAAGAGAGCAAGGATTACTAAAGACTGGAGAGAGCGAGACTAGATAACAAAGACTGGAGAGAGCGAGAACCGACAACGAGGACTGGAGAGAGCGAGAACAGACAACGAGGACTGAAGGAAACAAGCAAGACTGCGGAAAATGAGGACAGAGCGAGACTCACGAGAAAATACTGACCAAGAGAGCAAGGATTACTAAAGACTGGAGAGAGCGAGACTAGATAACAAAGACTGGAGAGAGCGAGAACCGACAACGAGGACTGGAGAGAGCGAGAACCGACAACGAGGACTGGAGAGAGCGAGAACCGACAACGAGGACTGGAGAGAGCGAGAACCGACAACGAGGACTGGAGAGAGCGAGAACCGACAACGAGGACTGGAGAGAGCGAGAACCGACAACGAGGACTGGAGAGAGCGAGACTAGATAACAAGGACTGGAGAGAGCGAGAACCGACAACGAGGACTGGAGAGAGCGAGAGCGGACAACGAGGACTGGAGAGAGCAAGAACCGGCAACGAGGACTGGAGGGAGCGAGACTAGATAACGAGGACTGAAGGAAACAAGAAAGACTGCGGAAAACGAGGACAGAGCGAGACTCAAGAGGAAATAGTGAGCAAGAGAGCAAGGATTACTAAAGACTGGAGAGAGCGAGACTAGATAACAAAGACTGGAGAGAGCGAGAACCGGCAACGAGGACTGGAGAGAGCAAGACTAGATAACGAGGACTGAAGGAAACAAGCAAGACTGCGGAAAACGAGGACAGAGCGAGACTCAAAAGGAAATAGGCAGAGAGCAAGGATTACTAAAGACTGGAGAGAGCGAGACTAGATAACGAGGACTGGAGAGAGCGAGAGCCGACAACGAGGACTGGAGAGAGCGAGACTAGATAACAAAGACTGGAGAGAGCGAGAACCGACAACGAGGACTGGAGAGAGCGAGACTAGATAACGAGGACTGGAGAGAGCGAGAACAGACAACGAGGACTAGAGAGAGCGACACTAGATAACGAGGACTGGAGAGAGCGAGAACCGACAACGAGGACTGGAGAGAGCGAGGACTGGAGAAAGCGAGAACCAACAACGAAAACTGGAGAAAGCGAGAACCAACAACGAAGACTGGAGAGAGCGAGAACCAACAACGAGGACTGGAGAGAGCGAGACTAGATAACGAGGACTGGAGAGAGCGAGAGCCGACAACGAGGACTGGAGAGAGCGAGGACTGGAGAAAGCGAGAACCAACAACGAGGACTGGAGAAAGCGAAAACCAACAACGAAGACTGGAGAGAGCGAGAACCAACAACGAGGACTGGAGAGAACGAGAACCGACAACGAGGACTGGAGAGAGCGAGAACCGACAACGAGGACTGGAGAGAGCGAGAACCGACAACGAGGACTGGAGAGAGCGAGAACCGACAACGAGGACTGGAGAGAGCGAGAACCGACAACGAGGACTGGAGACAGCGAGAACCGGCAACGAGGACTGTAGAGAGCGAGAGCCGACAACGAGGACTGGAGAGCGCGAGAACCGGCAACGAGGACTGGAGATAGCGAGAGCCGACAACGAGGACTGGAGATAGCGAGACTAGATAACGAGGACTGGAGAGAGCGAAAGCCGTCAACGAGAACTGGAGAGAGCGAGAGCCGACAACGAGGACTGGAGAGAGCGAGACTAGATAACGAGGACTGGAGAGAGCGAGAGCCGACAACGAGGACTGGAGAAAGCGAGAACCGACAACGAGGACTGGAGAGAACGAGAACCGACAACGAGGACTGGAGAGAGCGAGAGCCGACAACGAAGACTGGAGAGAGCGAGAACCGACAACGAGGACTGGAGAGAGCGAGACTAGATAACGAGGACTGGAGAGAGCGAGAGCCGACAACGAGGACTGGAGAGCGCGAGAACCGTCAACGAGGACTGGAGAGAGCGAGAGCCGACAACGAGGACTGGAGAGAGCAAGAACCGACAACGAGGACTGGAGAGAGCGAGAACTGGAGAGAGCGAGAACCGACGACGAGGCCTGGAGAGAGCGAGAACCGACAACGAGGACTGGAGAGAGCGAGAGCCGACAACGAAGACTGGAGAGAGCGAGAACCAACAACGAAGACTGGAGAGAGCGAGAACCAACAACGAGGACTGGAGAGAGCGAAAACCAACAACGAGGACTGGAGAGAGCGAGAGCCGACAACGAGGACTGGAGAGAGCGAGACTAGATAACAAAGACTGGAGAGAGCGAGAACCGACAACGAGGACTGGAGAGAGCGAGAACCGACAACGAGGACTGTAGAGAGCGAGAACCGACAACGAGGACTGGAGAGAGCGAGAACCGGCAACGAGGACTGTAGAGAGCGAGAGCCGACAACGAGGACTGGAGAGCGCGAGAACCGGCAACGAGGACTGGAGATAGCGAGAGCCGACAACGAGGACTGGAGATAGCGAGACTAGATAACGAGGACTGGAGAGAGCGAGAGCCGACAACGAGGACTGGAGAGAGCGAAAGCCGTCAACGAGAACTGGAGAGAGCGAGAGCCGACAACGAGGACTGGAGAGAGCGAGACTAGATAACGAGGACTGGAGAGAGCGAGAGCCGACAACGAGGACTGGAGAAAGCGAGAACCGACAACGAGGACTGGAGAGAACGAGAACCGACAACGAGGACTGGAGAGAGCGAGAGCCGACAACGAAGACTGGAGAGAGCGAGAACCGACAACGAGGACTGGAGAGAGCGAGACTAGATAACGAGGACTGGAGAGAGCGAGAGCCGACAACGAGGACTGGAGAGCGCGAGAACCGTCAACGAGGACTGGAGAGAGCGAGAGCCGACAACGAGGACTGGAGAGAGCGAGAACCGACAACGAGGACTGGAGAGAGCAAGAACCGACAACGAGGACTGGAGAGAGCGAGAACTGGAGAGAGCGAGAACCGACAACGAGGCCTGGAGAGAGCGAGAACCGACAACGAGGACTGGAGAGAGCAAGAGCCGACAACGAAGACTGGAGAGAGCGAGAACCAACAACGAGGACTGGAGAGAGCGAAAACCAACAACGAGGACTGGAGAGAGCGAGAGCCGACAACGAGGACTGGAGAGAGCGAGACTAGATAACAAATACTGGAGAGAGCGAGAACCGACAACGAGGACTGGAGAGAGCGAGACTAGACAACGAGGACTGGAGAGAGCAAGAACCGACAACGAGGACTGGAGAGAGCGAGAACTGGAGAGAGCGAGAACCGACAACGAGGCCTGGAGAGAGCGAGAACCGACAACGAGGACTGGAGAGAGCGAGAGCCGACAACGAAGACTGGAGAGAGCGAGAACCAACAACGAGGACTGGAGAGAGCGAGAACCAACAACGAGGACTGGAGAGAGCGAGAGCCGACAACGAGGACTGGAGAGAGCGAGACTAGATAACAAAGACTGGAGAGAGCGAGAACCAACAACGAGGACTGGAGAGAGCGATACTAGATAACGAGGACTGGAGAGAGCGAGAACCGACAACGAGGACTGGAGAGAGCGAGAAACGACAACGAGGACTGGAGAGAGCGAGACTAGATAACGAGGACTGGAGAGAGCGAGAACCGACAACGAGGACTGGAGAGAGCGAGACTAGATAACAAAGACTGGAGAGAGCGAGAACCGACAACGAGGACTGGAGAGAGCGATACTAGATAACGAGGACTGGAGAGAGCGAGAACCGACAACGAGGACTGGAGAGAGCGAGAAACGACAACGAGGACTGGAGAGAGCGAGACTAGATAACGAGGACTGGAGAGAGCGAGAGCCGACAACGAGGACTGGAGAGAGCGAGAGCCGACAACGAGGACTGGAGAGAGCGAGAACCAACAACGAGGACTGGAGGGAGCGAGAACAGACAATGAGGACTGGAGAGAGCGAGAACCGACAACGAGGACTGGCGAGAGCGAGAACCGACAACGAAGACTGGAGGGAGCGAGAACCGACAACAAGGACTGGAGATAGCGAGAGCCGACAACGAGGACTGGAGAGAGCAAGAACCGACAACAAGGACTGGAGAGAGCGAGACTAGATAACAAGGACTGGAGAGAGCGAGACTAGATAACAAAGACTGGAGAGAGCGAGAACCGACAACAAGGACTGGAGAGAGCGAGACTAGATAACCAGGACTGGAGAGAGCGAGAACCGACAACGAGGACTGGAGAGAGCAAGAACCGATAACGAGGACTGGAGAGAGCGAGAAGAGACGAGGACTGGAGAAAGCGAGAACCAACAAGGACTGGAGAGAGCAAGAACAGACAACGAGGACTGGATTGAGCGAGAACCGACAACGAGGACTGGAGAGAGCAAGAACCGACAAAGAGGACTGTAGATAGCGAGAACCAACAACGAGGACTGGAGAGAGCGAGAACCGACAACAAGGACTGGAGAGAGCGAGAGCAGACAACGAGGACTGGAGAGAGCAAGAACCGACAACAAGAACTGGAGAGAGCGAGACTAGATAACCAGGACTGGAGGGAGCGAGAACCGACAACGAAGACTGGAGAGAGCGAGAACAGACAACGAGGACTGGAGAGAGCGAGAACAGACAACGAGGACTGGAGAGAACAAGAACCGACAACGAGGACTGGAGAGAGCAAGAACCGACAACGAGGACTGGAGAGAGCAAGAACCGACAACAAGGACTGGAGAGAGCGAGAACAGACAACAAGGACTGGAGAGAGCGAGAACAGACAACGAGGACTGGAGAGAGCGAGAACAGACAACGAGGACTGGAGAGAGCGAGACTAGATAACGAGGACTGGAGAGAGCAAGAACCGACAACGAGGACTGGAGAGAGCAAGAACCGACAACGAGGACTGGAGAGAGCGAGAACAGACAACGAGGACTGGAGAGAGCGAGAACAGACAACGAGGACTGGAGAGAGCGAGAACAGACAACGAGGACTGGAGAGAGCGAGAACAGACAACGAGGACTGGAGAGAGCGAGACTAGATAACAAGGACTGGAGAGAGCAAGACTAGATAACAAAGACTGGAGAGAGCGAGAACCGACAACAAGGACTGGAGAGAGCGAGACTAGATAACCAGGACTGGAGAGAGCGAGAACCGACAACGAGGACTGGAGAGAGCAAGAACCGATAACGAGGACTGGAGAGAGCGAGAAGAGACGAGGACTGGAGAAAGCGAGAACCAACAAGGACTGGAGAGAGCAAGAACAGACAACGAGGAATGGATTGAGCGAGAACCGACAACGAGGACTGGAGAGAGCAAGAACCGACAAAGAGGACTGGAGATAGCGAGAACCAACAACGAGGACTGGAGAGAGCGAGAACCGACAACAAGGACTGGAGAGAGCGAGAGCAGACAACGAGGACTGGAGAGAGCAAGAACCGACAACAAGAACTGGAGAGAGCGAGACTAGATAACCAGGACTGGAGGGAGCGAGAACCGACAACGAAGACTGGAGAGAGCGAGAACAGACAACGAGGACTGGAGAGAGCGAGAACAGACAACGAGGACTGGAGAGAACAAGAACCGACAACGAGGACTGGAGAGAGCAAGAACCGACAACGAGGACTGGAGAGAGCAAGAACCGACAACAAGGACTGGAGAGAGCGAGAACAGACAACAAGGACTGGAGAGAGCGAGAACAGACAACGAGGACTGGAGAGAGCGAGAACAGACAACGAGGACTGGAGAGAGCGAGACTAGATAACGAGGACTGGAGAGAGCAAGAACCGACAACGAGGACTGGAGAGAGCAAGAACCGACAACGAGGACTGGAGAGAGCGAGAACAGACAACGAGGACTGGAGAGAGCGAGAACAGACAACGAGGACTGGAGAGAGCGAGAACAGACAACGAGGACTGGAGAGAGCGAGAACAGACAACGAGGACTGGAGAGAGCGAGACTAGATAACGAGGACTGGAGAGAGCGAGAACAGACAACAAGGACTGGAGAGAGCGAGACTAGATAACAAGGACTGGAGAGAGCGAGACTAGATAACGAGGACTGGAGAGAGCGAGAACCGACAACAAGGACTGGAGAGAGCGAGAACAGACAACGAGGACTGGAGAGAGCGAGACTAGATAACGAGGACTGGAGAGAGCGAAAACCGACAACGAGGACTGGAGGGAGCGAGAACAGACAATGAGGACTGGAGAGAGCGAGAACAGACAATGAGGACTGGAGAGAGCGAGACTAGATAACGAGGACTGGAGAGAGCGAGAACCGACAACGAGGACTGGAGAGAGCGAGAACAGACAACGAGGACTGGAGAGAGCGAGAACCAACAACGAGGACTGGAGGGAGCGAGAACAGACAACGAGGACTGGAGAGAGCGAGAACCAACAACGAGGACTGGAGAGAGCGAGACTAGATAACGAGGACTGGAGAGAGCGAGAACAGACAACGAGGACTGGAGAGAGCGAGACTAGATAACGAGGACTGGAGAGCGAGAACCGACAACGAGAACTGGAGGGAGCGAGAACAGACAATGAGGACTGGAGAGAGCGAGAACAGACAACGAGGACTGGAGAGAGCGAGACTAGATAACAAAGACTGGAGAGAGCGAGAATCGACAACGAGAACTGGAGGGAGCGAGAACAGACAATGAGGACTGGAGAGAACGAGAACCAACAACGAGGACTGGAGAGAGAGACTAGATAACCAGGACTGGAGAGAGCGAGAACCGACAACAAGGACTGGAGAGAGCGAGAGCCGACAACGAGGACTGGAGAGAGCGAGAGCCGACAACGAGGACTGGAGAGAGCGAGACTAGATAACAAAGACTGGAGAGAGCGAGAATCGACAACGAGAACTGGAGGGAGCGAGAACAGACAATGAGGACTGGAGAGAGCGAGAACCAACAACGAGGACTGGAGAGAGAGAGACTAGATAACCAGGACTGGAGAGAGCGAGAACCGACAACAAGGACTGGAGAGAGCGAGAGCCGACAACGAGGACTGGAGAGAGCGAGAGCCGACAACGAGGACTGGAGAGAGAGAACCAACAACGACGACTGGAGAGAGAGAGAACCGACAACGAGGACAGAGCGAGACTCAAGAGAAAATAGGCAGTGAGCAAGAGAGCAAGGATTACTAAAGACTGGAGGGAGCGAGAACCGACAACGAGGACTGGAGAGAGCGAGAGCCGACAACGAGGACTGGAGAGAGAGAACCAACAACGACGACTGGAGAGAGAGAGAACCGACAACGAGGACAGAGCGAGACTCAAGAGAAAATAGGCAGTGAGCAAGAGAGCAAGGATTACTAAAGACTGGAGGGAGCGAGAACCGACAACGAGGACTGGAGAGAGCGAGACTAGATAACCAGGACTGGAGAGAGCGAGAACCGACAACGAGGACTGGAGAGAGCGAGACTAGATAACGAGGACTGGAGGGAGCGAGAACCAACAACGAGGACTGGAGGGAGCGAGAACAGACAACGAGGACTGGAGAGAGCGAGAACCAACAATGAGGACTGGAGAGAGCGAGAGCCGACAACGAGGACTGGAGAGAGCGAGAACCAACAACGAGGACTGGAGAGAGCGAGAACCAACAACGAGGACTGGAGAGAGCGAGAACCAACAATGAGGACTGGAGACAGCGAGAGCCGACAACAAGGACTGGAGGGAGCGAGAACCGACAACGAGGACTGGAGAGAGCGAGAGCCGACAACGAGGACTGGAGAGAGCGAGAACAGACAACGAGGACTGGCGAGAGCGAGAACCGACAACGAAGACTGGAGGGAGCGAGAACCGACAACAAGGACTGGAGATAGCGAGAGCCGACAACGAGGACTGGAGAGAGCAAGAACCGACAACAAGGACTGGAGAGAGCGAGACTAGATAACAAGGACTGGAGAGAGCGAGACCAGACAACAAGGACTGGAGAGAGCGAGACTAGATAACAAGGACTGGAGAGAGCGAGAACCGACAACAAGGACTGGAGAGAGCGAGACTAGATAACCAGGACTGGAGAGAGCGAGAACCTACAACGAGGACTGGAGAGAGCGAGAGCCGACAACGAGGACTGGAGAGAGCAAGAACCGATAACGAGAACTGGAGAGAGCGAGAAGAGACGAGGACTGGAGAAAGCGAGAACCAACAACAAGGACTGGAGAGAGCAAGAACCGACAACGAGGACTCGAGAGAGCGAGAACCGACAACGAGGACTGGAGAGAGCAAGAACCGACAAAGAGGACTGGAGATAGCGAGAACCAACAACGAGGACTGGAGAGAGCGAGAACCGACAACAAGGACTGGAGAGAGCGAGAGCAGACAACAAGGACTGGAGAGAGCAAGAACCGACAACAAGGACTGGAGAGAGCGAGAACCGACAACGAGGACGGGAGAGAGCGAGAACCGACAACGAGGACTGGAGAGCGCGAGAACCGACAACGAGGACTGGGGAGAGCGAGAACCGACAAGGACTGGAGAGAGCGAGACTAGATAACAAGGACAGGAGCAAGAACCGACAACAAGGACTGGAGAGAGCGAGAACCGACAACGAGGAATGCAGAAAGCGAGACTAGATAACAAGGACTGGGGAGAGCGAGAACCGACAACAAGGACTGGAGAGAGCGAGAAACGACAACAAGGACGGGAGAGAGCGAGAACCAACAACGAGGACTGGAGAGCGCGAGAACAGACAACGAGGACTGGAGAGAGCGAGACTAGATAACAAGGACAGGAGAGAGGAAGAACCGACAACAAGGACTGGAGAGAGCGAGACTAGATAACCAGGACTGGAGAAAGCGAGAACCGACAACGAGGACTGGAGAGCGCGAGAACCGACAACGAGGACTGGAGAGAGCGAGAACCGACAACGAGGACTGGTGAGCGCGAGACTAGATAACGAGGACTGGAATGAGCGAGAACCGACAACAAGGACTGGAGAGAGCAAGAACCGACAACAAGGACTGGAGAGAGCGAGACTACATAACAAGGACAGGAGAGAGCAAGAACCGACAACGAGGACGGGAGAGCGCGAGACTAGATAACCAGGACTGGAGAGAGCGAGAACCAACAACAAGGACTGCAGTAAGCGAGACTAGATAACAAGGTCTGTAGAGAGCGAGAACCGACAATAAGGGCTGGAGAGAGCGAGAAACGACAACGAGGACGGGAGAGAGTGAGACTAGATAACCAGGACTGGAGAGAGCGAGAACCAACAACAAGGACTGCAGAAAGCGAGACTAGATAACAAGGACTGGAGAGAGCAAGAACCGACAACAAGGACTGGAGAGAGCGAGAACCGACAACGAGGACGGGAGAGAGCGAGACTAGATAACCAGGACTGGAGAAAGCGAGAACCAACAACAAGGCCTGCAGAAAGCGAGACTAGATAACAAGGACTGGAGAGAGCGAGGACAGCCAACAAGGACTGGAGAGAGCGAGACTAGATAAGAAGGACTGGAGAGCGCAAGGACAGCCAACAAGGACTGGAGAGAGCGAGACTAGATAAGAAGGACTGGAGTGAGCAAGAACCGACAATGAGGACTGGAGAGAGCGAGGACTGGAGAGAGCGAGAACCGACAACAAGAACTGGAGAGAGCGAGAACAGACAACGAGGACTGGAGATAGCGAGACTAGACAACACGGACTGGAGAGAGCAAGAACCAACAACGAGGCCTGGAGAGAACGAGGACTGGAGAGAGCAAGAACCGACAACGAGGACTGGAGAAAGCGAGGCCTGGAGGGAGCGAGAGCCGACAACGAGGACTGGAGAAAGCGAGACTAGATAACAAGGACTGGAGAGAGCGAGACTAGATAACAAGGACTGGAGAGAGCGAGAACCGACAATGAGGACTGGAGAGAGCGAGAACCGACAATGAAGACTGGAGAGAGAGAGACTAGATAAGAAGGACTGTAGAGAGCGAGACTAGATAACAAGGACTGGAGAGAGCGAGAACCGACAACGAGGAGTGGAGAGAGCGAGACTAGATAACAAAGACTGGAGAGTGCAAGAACCGACAACGAGGACTGGAGAAAGCGAGGCTTGGAGGGAGCGAGAGCCAACAACGAGGACTGGAGAAAGCGAGAACAGAGAATGAGGACTGGAGAGAGCGAGACTAGATAACAAGGACTGGAGAGAGCGAGACTAGATAACAAGGACTGGAGAGAGCGAGAACAGACAACAAGGACTGGAGAGAGCGAGACTAGATAACCAGGACTGGAGAGAGCGAGACTAGATAACAAGGACTGGAGAGAGCGAGAACCGACAATGAGGACTGGAGAGAGCGAGAACCGACAATGAGGAGTGGAGAGAGCGAGACTAGATAACAAGGACTGGAGAGAGCGATACTAGATAACAAGGACTGGAGAGAGCGAGACTAGATAACCAGGACTGGAGAGAGCGAGACTAGATAACAAGGACTGGAGAGAGCGAGAACCGACAATGAGGACTGGAGAGAGCGAGAACCGACAATGAGGAGTGGAGAGAGCGAGACTAGATAACAAGAACTGGAGAGAGCGAGACTAGATAACAAGGACTGGAGAGAGCGAGAACAGACAACAAGGACTGGAGAGAGCGAGAACCGACAATGAGGACTGGAGAGAGCGAGAACCGACAATGAGGAGTGGAGAGAGCGAGACTAGATAACAAGGACTGGAGAGAGCGAGACTAGATAACAAGGACTGGAGAGAGCGAGAACAGACAACAAGGACTGGAGAGAGCGAGACTAGATAACCAGGACTGGAGAGAGCGAGACTAGATAACAAGGACTGGAGAGAGCGAGAACCGACAATGAGGACTGGAGAGACCGAGAACCGACAATGAGGAGTGGAGAGAGCGAGACTAGATAACAAGGACTGGAGAGAGCGAGACTAGATAACAAGGACTGGAGAGAGCGAGACTAGATAACCAGGACTGGAGAGAGCGAGACTAGATAACAAGGACTGAAGAGAGCGAGAACCGACAATGAGGACTGGAGAGAGCGAGAACCGACAATGAGGAGTGGAGAGAGCGAGACTAGATAACAAGAACTGGAGAGAGCGAGACTAGATAACAAGGACTGGAGAGAGCGAGAACAGACAACAAGGACTGGAGAGAGCGAGAACCGACAATGAGGACTGGAGAGAGCGAGAACCGACAATGAGGAGTGGAGAGAGCGAGACTAGATAACAAGGACTGGAGAGAGCGAGACTAGATAACAAGGACTAGAGAGAGCGAGACTAGATAACAAGAACTGGAGAGAGCAAGAAGTGATAACAAGGACTGTAGAGAGAGCAAGAAGCGATAACAAGGACTGCAGAGAGCAAGACTAGATAGCAAGGACTGAAGAGAGAGCAAGAAGTGATAACAAGGACTGAAGAGAGCGAGAAGCGATAACAAGGACTGAAGAGAGCGAGAAGTGATAACAAGGACTGAAGAGAGTGAGAAGTGATAACAAGGACTGGAGAGAGCGAGAAGCGATAACAAGGACTGGAGAGAGAAAGCAGCGATAACAAGGACTGGAGAGCGAAAAGCAATAACAAGGACTGGAGAGAGCATGCAGCGATAATAAGGACTGGAGAGAGAGCGAGAAGCGATAACAAGGACTGAAGAGAGCAAGTAGTGATAATAAGGACTGGAGAGAGAGCGAGAAGCGATAACAAGGACTGAAGAGAGCAAGCAGTGATAACAAAGACTGAAGAGACCGAGCAGCGATAACAAGGACTGAAGAGAGCGAGCATCGATAACAAGGACTGAAGAGAGCGAGCAGCGATAACAAGGACTGGGAAAAGCAAGCAGGGATAACAAGGACTGGAGAGAGCGAGACGTGATAAAAAGACTGGAGAGAGCGAGAAGTGATAAAAGGACTGGAGAGAGCGAGAAGTGATAAAAGGACTGGAGAGAGCGAGAAGTGATAACAAGGACTGGGGAGAGCGAGAAGTGATAACAAGGACTGGGGAGAGCGAGAAGTGATAACAAGGACTGGGGAGAGCGAGAAGTGATAACAAGGACAGGAGAGAGCGAGACGTGATAAAAGGACTGGAGAGAGCGAGAAGTGATAACAAGGACTGGGGAGAGCGAGAAGTGATAACAAGGACTGGGGAGAGCGAGAAGTGATAACAAAGACTGGATAGAGCATGAGCAGCGATAACAAGGCCTGAAGAGCGAGAAGCGACAACAAGGACTGGAGAGAGCGAAGACTAATAACAAGGACTGGGGAGAGCGAGAACCGATAAGCACTGGAGAGAGCAAGAAGCAATAAGCACTGGAGAGAGCAAAGACTAATAACAAGGACTGGAGATAGCGAAGACTAATAAGCACTGGACAGAGCGAGAACCGATAAGCACTGGAGAGAGTGAAGACTATTAAGGACTGGAGAGAGGAAAGACTAATAAGGACTGGAGAAAAGGAGAACCAATAAAAAGGACTGGAGAGAAGAGAAATTATAACAAGGACTGAGGAGAAGGAAACAACTAAAAGGACTCTGAAAAATAGGAAATGAAAACATGGACTTTGAAGAACTCATTGATAAGAACAGAGAAATTGATAAGGACTGAGAAGAGATTGCAGCTAACTCCTGACATCATGGACTGAGGAGAGTAGAAGTGTTAGAGGATAGTATAGGATGCGTCTCGGGGCACTAACCTCACTGCCGTCACCAGGCTCTCGTACCAGGCGTTCATATCTTGCTGATTAGAGGACATGAACAGAAGCTTTTCTCTTCTGAATGACAACTGTGGATAGAAAACAAAGCGCTGATCACATAAGAGGATACCGGGGAGCGGAGAATGGGAAAACCGGGTGTACAGAGAAGACATTACAGCAACGCACGGTATCGGGAGCCTCAATTCTGTCTTACTTTATAAGTGATAACTGTGGAGACAACGGAGACGGGGCCGCCGGGAACGGGAGCAAGAGAGACAGGGCCGCCAACAAGCGAGCAAGGGAGACGGAGCCACCGGGCACGGGAGCAAGAGAGACGGGGCCACCAGCAAGCGAGCAAGAGAGACGGGGCCACCGGGCACGGGAGCAAGAGAGACGGGGCCACCAGCAAGCGAGCAAGAGAGACGGGGCCACCGAGCACGGGAGCAAGAGAGACGGGGCCACCGGGCACGGGAGCAAGAGAGACGGGGCCACCAGCAAGCGAGCAAGAGAGACGGGGCCACCGGGCACGGGAGCAAGAGAGACGGGGCCACCGGGCACTGGAGCAAGAGAAATGGGGCCGCCAGCAAGCGAGACGGGGCCGCCGAGAACGGGAGCAAGAGAAACGGGGCCACCAGGCACGCGAGCAAGAGAGACGGGGCCGCCAGCAAGCGAGCAAGAGAGACGGGGCCGCTGGGAACGGGAGCAAGAGAGACGGGGCCACCAACAAGCGAGCAAGGGAGACGGAGCTGCCGGGAACGCGAGCAAGAGAGACGGGGCCACCAGCAAGCGAGCAAGAGAGACGGGGCCACCGGGCACAGGAGCAAGAGAGACGGGGCCACCGGGCACTGGAGCAAGAGAGATGGGGCCGCCAGCAAGCGAGACGGGGCCACCGGGAACAGGAGCAAGAGAGACGGGGCCACCGGGCACTGGAGCAAGAGAGATGGGGCCGCCAGCAAGCGAGCAAGGGAGACGGAGCCGCCGAGAACGGGAGCAAGAGAGACGGGGCCACCCGGCACGCGAGCAAGAGAAACAGGGCCGCCAACAAGCGAGCAAGGGAGACAGGGCCACCGGGAACGGGAGCAAGAGAGACGGGGCCGCCAGCAAGCGAGCAAAAGAGACGGGGCCGCTGGGAACAGGAGCAAGAGAGACGGGGCCGCCGGGAACAGGAGCAAGAGAGACGGGGCCGCCAGCAAGCGAGCAAAAGAGACGGGGCCGCTGGGAACAGGAGTAAGAGAGACGGGGCCACCAGCAAGCGAGCAAGAGAGACGGGGCCACCGGGCACGGGAGCAAGATAGACGGGGCCACCGGAGCAAGAGAGACGGGGCCACCAGGCACACGAACAAGAGAGATGGGGCCACCGGGAACGGGAGCAAGAGAGACAGGGCCGCCAGCAAGCGAGCAAGAGAGACAGGGCCACCGGGAACGGGAGCAAGAGAGACTGGGCCACCAGGCACGTGAGCAAGAGAGACGGGGCCGCCGGGAATAGGAGTAAGAGAGCCTGGGCCGGCAGCAAGCGAGCAAGAGAGACGGGGCCGCCGGGAACGGGAGTAAGAGAGACGGGGCCGCCGGGAATAGGAGTAAGAGAGCCGGGGCCGCCAGCAAGCGAGCAAGAAAGCCAGGGCCGCCAGCAAGCGAGCAAGAGAGACGGGGCCGCCGGGAACGGGAGTAAGAGAGACGGGGCCACCGGGAACGGGAGCAAGAGAGACGGGGCCACCAGGCACGCGAGCAAGAGAGATGGGGTCGCCAGCAAGCGAGCAAGGGAGACGGGGCACCCGGGAACGGGAGCAAGAGAGACGGGGCTACCAGGCACGCGAGCAAGAGAGATGGGGTCGCCAGCAAGCGAGCAAGGGAGACGGGGACGCCGGAAACGGGAGCAAGAGAGACAGGGCCACCAGGCACGCGAGCAAGAGAGACGGGGCCGCCAGCAAACGAGCAAGAGAGACGGGGCCACCGGGCACGGGAGAAAGAGAGACGGGGCCACCGGGCACGGGAGAAAGAGAGACAGGGCCACCGGGCACTGGAGCAAGAGAGATGGGGCCGCCAGCAAGCGAGCAAGGGAGACGGGGCCGCCGGGAACGGGAGCAAGAGAGACGGGACCACCAGGCACGCGAGCAAGAGAGACGGGGCCACCGGGCACTGGAGCAAGAGAGATGGGGCCGCCTGCAAGCGAGCAAGAGAGACGGGGCCACCAGGCATGGGAGCAAGAGAGACGGGGCCGCCGGGAACGGGAGCAAGAGAGACGGGGCCGCCGGGAACAGGAGCAAGAGAGACGGGGCCGCCTGGAACGGGAGCAAGAGAGACAGGGCCAAAAGGCACGCGAGCAAGAGAGAAGAGGCCGCCGGGAACGGGAGCAAGAGAGACGGGGCCGCCGGGAACAGGAGCAAGAGAGACGGGGCCGCCTGGAACGGGAGCAAGAGAGACAGGGCCAAAAGGCACGCGAGCAAGAGAGAAGAGGCCGCCGGGAACGGGAGTAAGAGAGACGGGGCCGCCGGCAACAGGAGCAAGAGAGACGGGGCAGCCGAGAACAGGAGCAAGAGAGACGGGGCCGCCAGCAAGCAAGCAAGAGAGACGGGGCCACCGGGCACGGGAGCAAGAGAGATGGGGCCGCCAGCAAGTGGGCAAGAGAGACGGGGCCACCGGGCACGGGAGCAAGAGAGACGGGGCCACCGGTCACAGGAGCAAGAGAGACGGGGTCACCGGGCACGGGAGCAAGAGAGACGGGGCCACCGGGAACGGGAGCAAGAGAGACGGGGCCGCCGGGAACGGGAGCAAGAGAGATGGGGCTGCCAGCAAGCGAGCAAGAGAGACGGGGCCGCCAGCAAGCGAGCAAGAGAGACGGGGCCGCCAGCAAGCGAGCAAGAGTGACGGGGCCGCCAGGCACGTGAGCAAGAGAAACGGGGCCACCAGGCACGGGACCACTGGGAATGGGAGCAAAAGAAACAGGGCCACCGGGCTCGTGAGCAAGAGAGACGGGGCCACCGGGTACTAGAGAAGGAATAAGGTATTTGATTGTACTCGGTACCTGAAGGTACAAACACAGAACATATGCTGGTATTTACAGAGCCCTGCAGCCCTCACTTCCCGAGGCAAAAAAAGGTTTAACAGTATAAGGACTTCTAGGCATTTGTATGGGTTATTCTGTACTGGCCACAATTCAGCCCAGGACTTCCACTGCTCAGCCCAGCTTTACCGGATGTTATACACCAGGGGAGGAAGAGAGGGGAGGGATTTTACACACCGGGCAGGGATGTTACACACCAGTGGAGTGAGAGGAGGGATGTTACACACTGGGGAGGGATGTTACACATAAGGGGAGTGAGAGGAGGGATGTTACACACTAGGGGAGGGAGTGTGTGGAGTGATGTTACACACTAGGGGAGTGAGAGGAGGGATGTTACACACCAGGGGAGGGATGTTATACACGAGGGGAGGAAAATAAGGGAGGGATGTTACACACCAGGGAGGGATGTTACACACCAGTGGAGTGAGAGGAGGGATGTTACACACTAGGGGAGAGAGAGTGTGGAGGGATGTTACACACCAGGGGAGGGAGTGTGTGGAGGGAAGTTACACACCCGGGGAGGGAGCGAGGGAAGGAATGTTACACATCAGGAGAGTGAGAGGAGGGATGTTACACATCAGGGGAGTGAGAGGAAGGATGTTACACACCAGGGGAGTGAGAGGAGGGATGTTACACACCAGTGGAGGGAGTGTGTGGAGGGATGTTACACACCGGGGAGGGATGTTACACATCAGGGGAGTGAGAGGAGGGATGTTACACACCAGGGGAGGGAGTGTGTGGAGGGATGTTTGACACCGGGGAGGGAGTGTGTGGAGGGATGTTACACACGAGGGGAGGGAGAGAAGGGAGGGATGTTACACATCAGGGGAGTGAGAGGAGGGATGTTACACACCAGGGGAGGGAGTGAGGAAAGGGATGTAACACACCGGGGAGGGATGTTACACATCAGGGGAGGGATGTTACACATCAGGGGAGTGAGGGGAGTGATGTTACACACCAGGGGAGGGAGTGTGTGGAGGGATGTTACACACCAGGGGAGTGAGAGGAGGGATGTTACACACCAGGGGAGGGAGTGAGGAAAGGCATGTAACACACTGGGGAGGGATGTTACACATCAGGGGAGTGAGGGGAGGGATGTTACACACCAGGGGAGGGAGTGAGGAAAGGCATGTAACACACCGGGGAGGGATGTTACACATCAGGGGAGTGAGGGGAGGGATGTTACACACCAGGGAAGGGAGTGAGGAAAGGCATGTAACACACCGGGGAGGGATGTTACACATTAGGGGAGTGAGGGGAGGGATGTTACACACCAGGGGAGGGAGTGAGGAAAGGCATGTAACACACCGGGGAGGGATGTTACACATCAGGGGAGTGAGGGGAGGGATGTTACACACCAGGGGAGGGAGTGAGGAAAGGCATGTAACACACCGGGGAGGGATGTTACACACCAGGGGAGGGAGTGAGGAAAGGCATGTAACACACCGGGGAGGGATGTTACACATCAGGGGAGTGAGGGGAGGGATGTTACACACCAGGGGAGGGAGTGAGGAAAGGCATGTAACACACCGGGGAGGGATGTTACACATCAGGGGAGTGAGGGGAGGGATGTTACACACCAGGGGAGGGAGTGAGGAAAGGCATGTAACACACCGGGGAGGGATGTTACACATCAGGGGAGTGAGGGGAGGGATGTTACACACCAGGGGAGGGAGTGAGGAAAGGCATGTAACACACCGGGGAGGGATGTTACACATCAGGGGAGTGAGGGGAGGGATGTTACACACCAGGGGAGGGAGTGAGGAAAGGCATGTAACACACCGGGGAGGGATGTTACACATCAGGGGAGTGAGGGGAGGGATGTTACACACCAGGGGAGGGAGTGAGGAAAGGCATGTAACACACCGGGGTGGGATGTTACACATTAGGGGAGTGAGGGGAGGGATGTTACACACCAGGGGAGGGAGTGAGGAAAGGCATGTAACACACCGGGGAGGGATGTTACACATCAGGGGAGTGAGGGGAGGGATGTTACACACCAGGGGAAGGAGTGAGGAAAGGCATGTAACACACCGGGGAGGGATGTTACACATCAGGGGAGTGAGGGGAGGGATGTTACACACCAGGGGAGGGAGTGAGGAAAGGCATGTAACACACCGGGGAGGGATGTTACACATCAGGGGAGTGAGGGGAGGGATGTTACACACCAGGGGAGGGAGTGAGGAAAGGCATGTAACACACCGGGGAGGGATGTTACACATCAGGGGAGTGAGGGGAGGGATGTTACACACCAGGGGAAGGAGTGAGGAAAGGCATGTAACACACCGGGGAGGGATGTTACACATCAGGGGAGTGAGGGGAGGGATGTTACACACCAGGGGAGGGAGTGAGGAAAGGCATGTAACACACCGGGGAGGGATGTTACACATCAGGGGAGTGAGGGGAGGGATGTTACACACCAGGGGAGGGAGTGAGGAAAGGCATGTAACACACCGGGGAGGGATGTTACACATCAGGGGAGTGAGGGGAGGGATGTTACACACCAGGGGAAGGAGTGAGGAAAGGCATGTAACACACCGGGGAGGGATGTTACACATCAGGGGAGTGAGGGGAGGGATGTTACACACCAGGGGAGGGAGTGAGGAAAGGCATGTAACACACCGGGGAGGGATGTTACACATCAGGGGAGTGAGGGGAGGGATGTTACACACCAGGGGAAGGAGTGAGGAAAGGCATGTAACACACCGGGGAGGGATGTTACACATCAGGGGAGTGAGGGGAGGGATGTTACACACCAGGGGAAGGAATGAGGAAAGGCATGTAACACACCGGGGAGGGATGTTACACATCAGGGGAGTGAGGGGAGGGATGTTACACACCAGGGGAGGGAGTGAGGAAAGGCATGTAACACACCGGGGAGGGATGTTACACATTAGGGGAGTGAGGGGGGGGATATTACACACCAGGGGAGGGAGTGAGGAAAGGCATGTAACACACCGGGGAGGGATGTTACACATCAGGGGAGTGAGGGGAGGGATGTTACACACCAGGGGAAGGAGTGAGGAAAGGCATGTAACACACCGGGGAGGGATGTTACACATCAGGGGAGTGAGGGGAGGGATGTTACACATCAGGGGAGTGAGGGGAGGGATGTTACACATGTATTTTGAATTAGAAGCCCAAATTCAGTGACTGATACATGCGGCCCATTTTCTCCATAGCGCAGCTCTATACCTCGTGTATTGTGGAATCAAACACAGAGTAGGTGGTAGTGCCCCCCCCCTCGTCTGCCATTGCTCATGAGCATTATTTGCATTACTATTATACATACGCTGATGAGACCTCCTTGGCTTTGCGTGTGTCCCAGCACCTTCTCCACTCTGCATTCCCTCAGGGGGTAGACGGCGCGGCAGCAGAACTTGTGAGCATTGACGGGGTGCAGCGGGTGACACGGGGCTGTGACCAGAAGGACATCAGAGAAGAGAAAGAGCATACGATGCTTAACGTCTTCTCCGCTGGGAGGGACGAGCGACAGCCACCCGTCTCTGATGAAGAGCCTCCCTACAACAGACAGCGACCGTTACACCTGCTCCTCTATAAGAGCTGCCTCTACTCCTCAGTCCTCATTACTAGTCAGACCCCTCTTCAGTTCTCGTTATCAGTCATTGTCTCCTCTTCAGTCCTCATTATCAGTCAGTTCTCTCCTCCTCAGTCCTCATTAACATTAGTCCATTCTCCCCTCTTCAGTCCCAGTTATTAAGCATCGGTTCTCTACTCCTTAACTCCCATTAGCAGTCGGTTCTCTCCTCCTCGGTCCCCGTTAGCAGTCGGTTCTCTCCTCCTCGGTCCCCATTAGCAGTCGGTTCTCTCCTCCTCGGTCCCCATTAGCAGTCAGCTCTCTCCTCCTCGGTCCCCATTAGCAGTCAGCTCTCTCCTCCTCGGTCCTCGTTATCAGTCGGTTCTCTCCTCCTCAGTCCTCATTAACATTAGTCCATTCTCCCCTCTTCAGTCCCAGTTATTAAGCATCGGTTCTCTATTCCTCAATTCCCATTAGCAGTCGGTTCTTTCCCTTTCAGTCCCCGTAATCAGTCAGTTCTCTACTCCTCGTCAGCAGTCAGTTCTCTACTATGCTGCTAGTTCTGTCCTGCTCGGTCCTCGTTAGCAACCGCTTCTTTCCCACTCGGTCATCGTTAGCAGCCAGTTCTTTCTCACTCGGTCATCGTTAGTAGCCAGTTCTGTCCCGCTCAATCCTCGTTAGCAGCCGGTTCTCACTCGGTCCTCGTTAGCAACCGGTTCTTTCCCACTCGGTCATCGTTAGCAGCCAGTTCTTTCCCACTCGGTCATCGTTAGTAGCCAGTTCTGTCCCGCTCAATCCTTGTTAGCAGGCGACTCTGACACTTTTGGTCCTCGTTAGCAGCCGGCTCTGTCCTTTTCGGTCCTCGCTAGCAGCCGGCTCTGTCCTTCTCAGTCTTTGTTAGGAGCCGGCTCTGTCGTTCTCGGTTCTCATTATCAGCTGGTTCTCACTTCCTTGGTCCCCGTTAGCAGTCGGTTTTCTCCTCCTCGGTTCCCGTTAGCAGTCGGCTCTCTCCTCCTCGGTCCCAGTTAGCAGTCGGCTCTCTCCTCCTCAGTCCAGTTAGCAGTCGGCTCTCTCCTCCTCGGTCCCCTTTAGCAGTTGGCTCTCTCCTCCTCAGTCCCCGTTAGCAGTCGTCTCTCTCCTCCTCGGTCCAGTTAGCAGTCGGCTCTCTCTTCCTCTGCCCAGTTAGCAGTCGGCTCTCTCCTCCTCAGTCCAGTTAGCAGTCGGCTCTCTCCTCCTCAGTCCAGTTAGCAGTCGGCTCTCTCTTCCTCAGTCCAGTTAGCAGTCGGCTCTCTCTTCCTCAGTCCAGTTAGCAGTCGGCTCTCTCCTCCTCAGTCCAGTTAGCAGTCGGCTCTCTCCTCCTCAGCCCAGTTAGCAGTCGTCTCTCTTCTCCTCGGTCCCCGTTAGCAGTCGGCTCTCTCTTCCTCAGTCCAGTTAGCAGTCGTCTCTCTCCTCCTCAGTCCAGTTAGCAGTCGGCTCTCTCCTCCTCAGTCCAGTTAGCAGTCGTCTCTCTCCTCCTCAGTCCAGTTAGCAGTCGGCTCTCTCCTCCTCAGTCCAGTTAGCAGTCGGCTCTCTCCTCCTCTGCCCAGTTAGCAGTCGGCTCTCTCCTCCTCAGTCCAGTTAGCAGTCGTCTCTCTCTTCCTCAGTCCAGTTAGCAGTCGGCTCTCTCTTCCTCAGTCCAGTTAGCAGTCGTCTCTCTCCTCCTCAGTCCAGTTAGCAGTCGTCTCTCTCCTCCTCGGTCCAGTTAGCAGTCAGCTCTCTCCTCATCCCAGTTAGCAGTCGGCTCTCTCTTCCTCAGTCCAGTTAGCAGTCGGCTCTCTCTTCCTCAGTCCAGTTAGCAGTCGTCTCTCTCCTCCTCAGTCCAGTTAGCAGTCGTCTCTCTCCTCCTCGGTCCAGTTAGCAGTCAGCTCTCTCCTCATCCCAGTTAGCAGTCGGCTCTCTTCTCCGCGGTCCCCGTTACCAGTCGTCTCTCTCTTCCTCAGTCCAGTTAGCAGTCGTCTCTCTCCTCCTCAGTCCAGTTAGCAGTCGTCTCTCTCCTCCTCAGTCCAGTTAGCAGTCGTCTCTCTCTTCCTCAGTCCAGTTAGCAGTCGTCTCTCTCCTCCTCAGTCCAGTTAGCAGTCGTCTCTCTCCTCCTCGGTCCACTTAGCAGTCGTCTCTCTCTTCCTCAGTCCAGCTAGCAGTCGGCTCTCTTCTCCGCGGTCCCCGTTATCAGTCGGCTCTCTCTTCCTCAGTCCAGTTAGCAGTCGGCTCTCTCCTCCTCGGTCCAGTTAGCAGTCGGCTCTCTCCTCCTCGGTCCAGTTAGCAGTCGGCTCTCTCTTCCTCAGTCCAGTTAGCAGTTGTCTCTCTCCTCCTCGGTCCAGTTAGCAGTCGACTCTCTCCTCCTCATCCCAGTTAGCAGTCGTCTCTCTTCTCCTCGGTCCCCGATAGCAGTCGGCTCTCTCTTCCTCAGTCCAGTTAGCAGTCGTCTCTCTCCTCCTCGGTCCAGTTAGCAGTCGGCTCTCTCCTCCTCAGTCCAGTTAGCAGTCGTCTCTCTCCTCCTCAGTCCAGTTAGCAGTTGTCTCTCTCCTCCTCGGTCCACTTAGCAGTCGTCTCTCTCTTCCTCAGTCCAGTTAGCAGTCAGCTCTCTCCTCCTCATCCCAGTTAGCAGTCGGCTCTCTTCTCCGCGGTCCCCGTTAGCAGTCGGCTCTCTCTTCCTCAGTCCAGTTAGTAGTCGGCTCTCTCATCCTCAGTCCAGTTAGCAGTCGTCTCTCTCCTCCAAAGTCCAGTTAGCAGTCGGCTCTCTCCTCCTCAGTCCAGTTAGCAGTCGTCTCTCTCCTCCTCGGTCCAGTTAGCAGTCGTCTCTCTCCTCCTCAGTCCCCGTTAGCAGTCGGCTCTCTCCTCCTCAGTCCAGTTAGCAGTCGGCTCTCTCTTCCTCTGCCCAGTTAGCAGTCGGCTCTCTCCCCCTCGGTCCAGTTAGCAGTCGGCTCTCTCTTCCTAAGTCCAGTTAGCAGTCGGCTTTCTCCTCCTCGGTCCATTTAGCAGTCGGCTCTCTCTTCCTCAGTCCAGTTAGCAGTCGGCTCTCTCCTCCTCGGTCCAGTTAGCAGTCGTCTCTCTCCTCCTCAGTCCCCGTTAGCAGTCGGCTCTCTCCTCCTCAGTCCAGTTAGCAGTCGGCTCTCTCTTCCTCAGTCCAGTTAGCAGTCGGCTCTCTCCTCCTCAGTCCAGTTAGCAGTCGGCTCTCTCTTCCTCAGTCCAGTTAGCAGTCGGCTCTCTCTTCCTCAGTCCAGTTAGCAGTCGGCTTTCTCCTCCTCGGTCCATTTAGCAGTCGGCTCTCTCCTCCTAAGTCCAGTTAGCAGTCGGCTCTCTCCTCCTCAGTCCAGTTAGCAGTCGGCTCTCTCCCCCTCGGTCCAGTTAGCAGTCGGCTCTCTCCTCCTCAGTCCAGTTAGCAGTCGTCTCTCTCCTCCTCGGTCTAGTTAGCAGTCGGCTCTCTCCTCCTCATCCCAGTTAGCAGTCGGCTCTCTCCTCCTCGGTCCCCGTTAGCAGTCGACTCTCTCCTCCTCATCACAGTTAGCAGTCGGCTCTCTTCTCCTCGGTCCCCGTTAGCAGTCGGCTCTCTCTTCCTCAGTCCAGTTAGCAGTCGTCTCTCTCCTCCTCGGTCCAGTTAGCAGTCGGCTCTCTCCTCCTCAGTCCAGTTAGCAGTCAGCTCTCTCCTCCTCATCCCAGTTAGCAGTCGGCTCTCTTCTCCGCGGTCCCCGTTAGCAGTCGTCTCTCTCTTCCTCAGTCCAGTTAGCAGTCGGCTCTCTCCTCCTCAGTCCAGTTAGCAGTCGTCTCTCTCCTCCTCGGTCCAGTTAGCAGTTGTCTCTCTCTTCCTCAGTCCAGTTAGCAGTCGTCTCTCTCCTCCTCAGTCCCCGTTAGCAGTCGGCTCTCTCCTCCTCAGTCCAGTTAGCAGTTGGCTCTCTCCTCCTAAGTCCATTTAGCAGTTGGCTCTCTCCTCCTAAGTCCAGTTAGCAGTCGGCTCTCTCTTCCTCTGCCCAGTTAGCAGTCGTCTCTCTCCTCCTAAGTCCAGTTAGCAGTCGGCTCTCTCCTCGTCAGTCCAGTTAGCAGTCGGCTCTCTCCTCCTCGGTCCCCGTTAGCAGTCGGCTCCCTCCTTCTAAGTCCAGTTAGCAGTCGGCTCTCTCTTCCACTGCCCAGTTAGCAGTCGGCTCTCTCCTCCTCAGTCCAGTTAGCAGTCGACTCTCTCCTCCTCAGTCCAGTTAGCAGTCAGCTCTCTCTTCCTCTGCCCAGTTAGCAGTTGGCTCTCTCCTCGTCAGTCCAGTTAGCAGTCGTCTCTCTCCTCCTCGGTCCCCGTTAGCAGTCGGCTCTCTCCTCCTAAGTCCAGTTAGCAGTCAGCTCTCTCTTCCTCTGCCCAGTTAGCAGTCGGCTCTCTCCTCCTCAGTCCAGTTAGCAGTCGGCTCTCTCCTCCTAAGTCCAGTTAGCAGTTGGCTCTCTCCTCCTCAGTCCAGTTAGCAGTCGGCTCTCTCCTCCTAAGTCCAGTTAGCAGTCGGCTCTCTCCTCCTCAGTCCAGTTAGCAGTCGTCTCTCTCTTCCTCAGTCCAGTTAGCAGTCGTCTCTCTCTTCCTCAGTCCAGTTAGCAGTCGGCTCTCTCTTCCTCAGTCCAGTTAGCAGTCGTCTCTCTCTTCCTCAGTCCAGTTAGCAGTCGTCTCTCTCTTCCTCAGTCCAGTTAGCAGTCGTCTCTCTCTTCCTCAGTCCAGTTAGCAGTCGTCTCTCTCTTCCTCAGTCCAGTTAGCAGTCGTCTCTCTCTTCCTCAGTCCAGTTAGCAGTCAGCTCTCTCCTCCTAAGTCCAGTTAGCAGTTGGCTCTCTCCTCCTCGGTCCAGTTAGCAGTCGGCTCTCTCTTCCTCAGTACAGTTAGCAGTCAGCTCTCTCCTCCTAAGTCCAGTTAGCAGTTGGCTCTCTCCTCCTCGGTCCAGTTAGCAGTCGTCTCTCTCTTCCTCAGTCCAGTTAGCAGTCGTCTCTCTCTTCCTCAGTCCAGTTAGCAGTCAGCTCTCTCCTCCTAAGTCCAGTTAGCAGTTGGCTCTCTCCTCCTCGGTCCAGTTAGCAGTCGGCTCTCTCTTCCTCAGTACAGTTAGCAGTCAGCTCTCTCCTCCTAAGTCCAGTTAGCAGTCGGCTCTCTCCCCCTCGGTCCAGTTAGCAGTCGGCTCTCTTCTCCGCGGTCCCCGTTAGCAGTTGGCTGTCTCCTCTTCGGTCCAGTTAGCAGTCGTCTCTCTCTTCCTCAGTCCAGTTAGCAGTCGGCTCTCTCCTCCTGAGTCCAGTTAGCAGTCGGCTCTCTCCTCCTCGGTCCAGTTAGCAGTCGTCTCTCTCTTCCTCAGTCCAGTTAGCAGTCGTCTCTCTCTTCCTCAGTCCAGTTAGCAGTCAGCTCTCTCCTCCTAAGTCCAGTTAGCAGTTGGCTCTCTCCTCCTCGGTCCAGTTAGCAGTCGGCTCTCTCTTCCTCAGTACAGTTAGCAGTCGGCTCTCTCCTCCTCAGTCCAGTTAGCAGTCGGCTCTCTCTTCCTCTGCCCAGTTAGCAGTCGGCTCTGTCCTCGTCAGTCCAGTTAGCAGTCGGCTCTCTCCTCCTCGGTCCCCGTTAGCAGTCGGCTCTCTCCTCCTAAGTCCAGTTAGCAGTCGGCTCTCTCTTCCTCTGCCCAGTTAGCAGTCGGCTCTGTCCTCGTCAGTCCAGTTAGCAGTCGTCTCTCTCCTCCTCGGTCCAGTTAGCAGTCGTCTCTCTCTTCCTCAGTCCAGTTAGCAGTCGGCTCTCTCCTCCTCAGTCCAGTTAGCAGTCGGCTCTCTCCTCCTCGGTCCAGTTAGCAGTCGGCTCTCTCTTCCTCTGCCCAGTTAGCAGTCGGCTCTGTCCTCGTCAGTCCAGTTAGCAGTCGTCTCTCTCCTCCTCGGTCCCCGTTAGCAGTCGGCTCTCTCCTCCTAAGTCCAGTTAGCAGTCAGCTCTCTCTTCCTCTGCCCAGTTAGCAGTCGGCTCTCTCCTCCTCAGTCCAGTTAGCAGTCGGCTCTCTCCTCCTAAGTCCAGTTAGCAGTTGGCTCTCTCCTCCTCAGTCCAGTTAGCAGTCGTCTCTCTCCTCCTCGGTCCCCGTTAGCAGTCGGCTCTCTCCTCCTAAGTCCAGTTAGCAGTCGGCTCTCTCTTCCTCTGCCCAGTTAGCAGTCGGCTCTCTCCTCCTCAGTCCAGTTAGCAGTCGGCTCTCTCCTCCTAAGTCTAGTTAGCAGTCGGCTCTCTCTTCCTCAGTACAGTTAGCAGTCGGCTCTCTCCTCCTCAGTCCAGTTAGCAGTCGGCTCTCTCTTCCTCTGCCCAGTTAGCAGTCGGCTCTGTCCTCGTCAGTCCAGTTAGCAGTCGTCTCTCTCCTCCTCGGTCCCCGTTAGCAGTCGGCTCTCCCCTCCTAAGTCCAGTTAGCAGTCAGCTCTCTCTTCCTCTGCCCAGTTAGCAGTCGGCTCTCTCCTCCTCAGTCCAGTTAGCAGTCGGCTCTCTCCTCCTAAGTCCAGTTAGCAGTTGGCTCTCTCCTCCTCAGTCCAGTTAGCAGTCGTCTCTCTCCTCCTCGGTCCCCGTTAGCAGTCGGCTCTCTCCTCCTAAGTCCAGTTAGCAGTCGGCTCTCTCCTCCTCAGTCCAGTTAGCAGTCAACTCTCTCCTCCTCAGTCCAGTTAGCAGTCGGCTCTCTCCTCCTAAGTCCAGTTAGCAGTTGGCTCTCTCCTCCTCGGTCCAGTTAGCAGTCGTCTCTCTCTTCCTTAGTCCAGTTAGCAGTCGTCTCTCTCTTCCTCAGTCCAGTTAGCAGTCGTCTCTCTCTTCCTCAGTCCAGTTAGCAGTCGGCTCTCTCCTCCTCAGTCCAGTTAGCAGTCGGCTCTCTCCTCCTCTGCCCAGTTAGCAGTCGGCTCTCTCCTCCTCAGTCCAGTTAGCAGTCGGCTCTCTCTTCCTCAGTCCAGTTAGCAGTCGGCTCTCTCTTCCTCAGTCCAGTTAGCAGTCGTCTCTCTCCTCCTCAGTCCAGTTAGCAGTCGTCTCTCTCCTCCTCGGTCCAGTTAGCAGTCAGCTCTCTCCTCATCCCAGTTAGCAGTCGGCTCTCTTCTCCGCGGTCCCCGTTACCAGTCGTCTCTCTCTTCCTCAGTCCAGTTAGCAGTCGTCTCTCTCCTCCTCAGTCCAGTTAGCAGTCGTCTCTCTCCTCCTCAGTCCAGTTAGCAGTCGTCTCTCTCTTCCTCAGTCCAGTTAGCAGTCGTCTCTCTCCTCCTCAGTCCAGTTAGCAGTCGTCTCTCTCCTCCTCGGTCCACTTAGCAGTCGTCTCTCTCTTCCTCAGTCCAGCTAGCAGTCGGCTCTCTTCTCCGCGGTCCCCGTTATCAGTCGGCTCTCTCTTCCTCAGTCCAGTTAGCAGTCGGCTCTCTCCTCCTCGGTCCAGTTAGCAGTCGGCTCTCTCCTCCTCGGTCCAGTTAGCAGTCGGCTCTCTCTTCCTCAGTCCAGTTAGCAGTTGTCTCTCTCCTCCTCGGTCCAGTTAGCAGTCGACTCTCTCCTCCTCATCCCAGTTAGCAGTCGTCTCTCTTCTCCTCGGTCCCCGTTAGCAGTCGGCTCTCTCTTCCTCAGTCCAGTTAGCAGTCGTCTCTCTCCTCCTCGGTCCAGTTAGCAGTCGGCTCTCTCCTCCTCAGTCCAGTTAGCAGTCGTCTCTCTCCTCCTCAGTCCAGTTAGCAGTTGTCTCTCTCCTCCTCGGTCCACTTAGCAGTCGTCTCTCTCTTCCTCAGTCCAGTTAGCAGTCAGCTCTCTCCTCCTCATCCCAGTTAGCAGTCGGCTCTCTTCTCCGCGGTCCCCGTTAGCAGTCGGCTCTCTCTTCCTCAGTCCAGTTAGTAGTCGGCTCTCTCATCCTCAGTCCAGTTAGCAGTCGTCTCTCTCCTCCAAAGTCCAGTTAGCAGTCGGCTCTCTCCTCCTCAGTCCAGTTAGCAGTCGTCTCTCTCCTCCTCGGTCCAGTTAGCAGTCGTCTCTCTCCTCCTCAGTCCCCGTTAGCAGTCGGCTCTCTCCTCCTCAGTCCAGTTAGCAGTCGGCTCTCTCTTCCTCTGCCCAGTTAGCAGTCGGCTCTCTCCCCCTCGGTCCAGTTAGCAGTCGGCTCTCTCTTCCTAAGTCCAGTTAGCAGTCGGCTTTCTCCTCCTCGGTCCATTTAGCAGTCGGCTCTCTCTTCCTCAGTCCAGTTAGCAGTCGGCTCTCTCCTCCTCGGTCCAGTTAGCAGTCGTCTCTCTCCTCCTCAGTCCCCGTTAGCAGTCGGCTCTCTCCTCCTCAGTCCAGTTAGCAGTCGGCTCTCTCTTCCTCAGTCCAGTTAGCAGTCGGCTCTCTCCTCCTCAGTCCAGTTAGCAGTCGGCTCTCTCTTCCTCAGTCCAGTTAGCAGTCGGCTCTCTCTTCCTCAGTCCAGTTAGCAGTCGGCTTTCTCCTCCTCGGTCCATTTAGCAGTCGGCTCTCTCCTCCTAAGTCCAGTTAGCAGTCGGCTCTCTCCTCCTCAGTCCAGTTAGCAGTCGGCTCTCTCCCCCTCGGTCCAGTTAGCAGTCGGCTCTCTCCTCCTCAGTCCAGTTAGCAGTCGTCTCTCTCCTCCTCGGTCTAGTTAGCAGTCGGCTCTCTCCTCCTCATCCCAGTTAGCAGTCGGCTCTCTCCTCCTCGGTCCCCGTTAGCAGTCGACTCTCTCCTCCTCATCACAGTTAGCAGTCGGCTCTCTTCTCCTCGGTCCCCGTTAGCAGTCGGCTCTCTCTTCCTCAGTCCAGTTAGCAGTCGTCTCTCTCCTCCTCGGTCCAGTTAGCAGTCGGCTCTCTCCTCCTCAGTCCAGTTAGCAGTCAGCTCTCTCCTCCTCATCCCAGTTAGCAGTCGGCTCTCTTCTCCGCGGTCCCCGTTAGCAGTCGTCTCTCTCTTCCTCAGTCCAGTTAGCAGTCGGCTCTCTCCTCCTCAGTCCAGTTAGCAGTCGTCTCTCTCCTCCTCGGTCCAGTTAGCAGTTGTCTCTCTCTTCCTCAGTCCAGTTAGCAGTCGTCTCTCTCCTCCTCAGTCCCCGTTAGCAGTCGGCTCTCTCCTCCTCAGTCCAGTTAGCAGTTGGCTCTCTCCTCCTAAGTCCATTTAGCAGTTGGCTCTCTCCTCCTAAGTCCAGTTAGCAGTCGGCTCTCTCTTCCTCTGCCCAGTTAGCAGTCGTCTCTCTCCTCCTAAGTCCAGTTAGCAGTCGGCTCTCTCCTCGTCAGTCCAGTTAGCAGTCGGCTCTCTCCTCCTCGGTCCCCGTTAGCAGTCGGCTCCCTCCTTCTAAGTCCAGTTAGCAGTCGGCTCTCTCTTCCACTGCCCAGTTAGCAGTCGGCTCTCTCCTCCTCAGTCCAGTTAGCAGTCGACTCTCTCCTCCTCAGTCCAGTTAGCAGTCAGCTCTCTCTTCCTCTGCCCAGTTAGCAGTTGGCTCTCTCCTCGTCAGTCCAGTTAGCAGTCGTCTCTCTCCTCCTCGGTCCCCGTTAGCAGTCGGCTCTCTCCTCCTAAGTCCAGTTAGCAGTCAGCTCTCTCTTCCTCTGCCCAGTTAGCAGTCGGCTCTCTCCTCCTCAGTCCAGTTAGCAGTCGGCTCTCTCCTCCTAAGTCCAGTTAGCAGTTGGCTCTCTCCTCCTCAGTCCAGTTAGCAGTCGGCTCTCTCCTCCTAAGTCCAGTTAGCAGTCGGCTCTCTCCTCCTCAGTCCAGTTAGCAGTCGTCTCTCTCTTCCTCAGTCCAGTTAGCAGTCGTCTCTCTCTTCCTCAGTCCAGTTAGCAGTCGGCTCTCTCTTCCTCAGTCCAGTTAGCAGTCGTCTCTCTCTTCCTCAGTCCAGTTAGCAGTCGTCTCTCTCTTCCTCAGTCCAGTTAGCAGTCGTCTCTCTCTTCCTCAGTCCAGTTAGCAGTCGTCTCTCTCTTCCTCAGTCCAGTTAGCAGTCGTCTCTCTCTTCCTCAGTCCAGTTAGCAGTCAGCTCTCTCCTCCTAAGTCCAGTTAGCAGTTGGCTCTCTCCTCCTCGGTCCAGTTAGCAGTCGGCTCTCTCTTCCTCAGTACAGTTAGCAGTCAGCTCTCTCCTCCTAAGTCCAGTTAGCAGTTGGCTCTCTCCTCCTCGGTCCAGTTAGCAGTCGTCTCTCTCTTCCTCAGTCCAGTTAGCAGTCGTCTCTCTCTTCCTCAGTCCAGTTAGCAGTCAGCTCTCTCCTCCTAAGTCCAGTTAGCAGTTGGCTCTCTCCTCCTCGGTCCAGTTAGCAGTCGGCTCTCTCTTCCTCAGTACAGTTAGCAGTCAGCTCTCTCCTCCTAAGTCCAGTTAGCAGTCGGCTCTCTCCCCCTCGGTCCAGTTAGCAGTCGGCTCTCTTCTCCGCGGTCCCCGTTAGCAGTTGGCTGTCTCCTCTTCGGTCCAGTTAGCAGTCGTCTCTCTCTTCCTCAGTCCAGTTAGCAGTCGGCTCTCTCCTCCTGAGTCCAGTTAGCAGTCGGCTCTCTCCTCCTCGGTCCAGTTAGCAGTCGTCTCTCTCTTCCTCAGTCCAGTTAGCAGTCGTCTCTCTCTTCCTCAGTCCAGTTAGCAGTCAGCTCTCTCCTCCTAAGTCCAGTTAGCAGTTGGCTCTCTCCTCCTCGGTCCAGTTAGCAGTCGGCTCTCTCTTCCTCAGTACAGTTAGCAGTCGGCTCTCTTCTCCTCAGTCCAGTTAGCAGTCGGCTCTCTCTTCCTCTGCCCAGTTAGCAGTCGGCTCTGTCCTCGTCAGTCCAGTTAGCAGTCGGCTCTCTCCTCCTCGGTCCCCGTTAGCAGTCGGCTCTCTCCTCCTAAGTCCAGTTAGCAGTCGGCTCTCTCTTCCTCTGCCCAGTTAGCAGTCGGCTCTGTCCTCGTCAGTCCAGTTAGCAGTTGTCTCTCTCCTCCTCGGTCCAGTTAGCAGTCGTCTCTCTCTTCCTCAGTCCAGTTAGCAGTCGGCTCTCTCCTCCTCAGTCCAGTTAGCAGTCGGCTCTCTCCTCCTCGGTCCAGTTAGCAGTCGGCTCTCTGTTCATCAGTCCAGTTAGCAGTCGGCTCTGTCCTCGTCAGTCCAGTTAGCAGTCGTCTCTCTCCTCCTCGGTCCCCGTTAGCAGTCGGCTCTCTCCTCCTAAGTCCAGTTAGCAGTCAGCTCTCTCTTCCTCTGCCCAGTTAGCAGTCGGCTCTCTCCTCCTCAGTCCAGTTAGCAGTCGGCTCTCTCCTCCTAAGTCCAGTTAGCAGTTGGCTCTCTCCTCCTCAGTCCAGTTAGCAGTCGTCTCTCTCCTCCTCGGTCCCCGTTAGCAGTCGGCTCTCTCCTCCTAAGTCCAGTTAGCAGTCGGCTCTCTCTTCCTCTGCCCAGTTAGCAGTCGGCTCTCTCCTCCTCAGTCCAGTTAGCAGTCGGCTCTCTCCTCCTAAGTCTAGTTAGCAGTCGGCTCTCTCTTCCTCAGTACAGTTAGCAGTCGGCTCTCTCCTCCTCAGTCCAGTTAGCAGTCGGCTCTCTCTTCCTCTGCCCAGTTAGCAGTCGGCTCTGTCCTCGTCAGTCCAGTTAGCAGTCGTCTCTCTCCTCCTCGGTCCCCGTTAGCAGTCGGCTCTCCCCTCCTAAGTCCAGTTAGCAGTCAGCTCTCTCTTCCTCTGCCCAGTTAGCAGTCGGCTCTCTCCTCCTCAGTCCAGTTAGCAGTCGGCTCTCTCCTCCTAAGTCCAGTTAGCAGTTGGCTCTCTCCTCCTCAGTCCAGTTAGCAGTCGTCTCTCTCCTCCTCGGTCCCCGTTAGCAGTCGGCTCTCTCCTCCTAAGTCCAGTTAGCAGTCGGCTCTCTCCTCCTCAGTCCAGTTAGCAGTCAACTCTCTCCTCCTCAGTCCAGTTAGCAGTCGGCTCTCTCCTCCTAAGTCCAGTTAGCAGTTGGCTCTCTCCTCCTCGGTCCAGTTAGCAGTCGTCTCTCTCTTCCTTAGTCCAGTTAGCAGTCGTCTCTCTCTTCCTCAGTCCAGTTAGCAGTCGTCTCTCTCTTCCTCAGTCCAGTTAGCAGTCGGCTCTCTCCTCCTCGGTCCAGTTAGCAGTCGGCTCTCTCTTCCTCAGTCCAGTTAGCAGTCGTCTCTCTCCTCCTCAGTCCAGTTAGCAGTCAGCTCTCTCCTCCTAAGTCCAGTTAGCAGTCAGCTCTCTCCGCCTAAGTCCAGTTAGCAGTCATCTCTCTCCTCCTCGGTCCAGTTAGCAGTCGGCTCTCTCTTCCTCAGTCCAGTTAGCAGTCGTCTCTCTCTTCCTCTGCCCAGTTAGCAGTCGGCTTTCTCCTCCTCAGTCCCCGTTAGCAGTCGGCTCTCTGTTCATCAGTCCAGTTAGCAGTCGGCTCTCTGTTCATCAGTCCAGTTAGCAGTCGGCTTTCTGTTCATCAGTCCAGTTAGCAGTCGGCTTTCTCCTCCTCAGTCCCCGTTAGCAGTCGTCTCTCTCTTCCTCAGTCCAGTTAGCAGTCGGCTCTCTCCTCCTAAGTCCAGTTAGCAGTCGGCTCTCTCCTCCTCAGTCCAGTTAGCAGTCATCTCTCTCCTCCTCGGTCCAGTTAGCAGTCGTCTCTCTCCTCCTCAGTCCAGTTAGCAGTCGGCTCTCTCCTCCTCGGTCCAGTTAGCAGTCGTCTCTCTCTTCCTCAGTCCAGTTAGCAGTCGTCTCTCTCCTCCTCAGTCCAGTTAGCAGTCGTCTCTCTCTTCCTCAGTCCAGTTAGCAGTCAGCTCTCTCCTCCTAAGTCCAGTTAGCAGTTGGCTCTCTCCTCCTCGGTCCAGTTAGCAGTCGGCTCTCTCTTCCTCAGTCCAGTTAGCAGTCGTCTCTCTCTTCCTCAGTCCAGTTAGCAGTCAGCTCTCTCCTCCTAAGTCCAGTTAGCAGTTGGCTCTCTCCTCCTCGGTCCAGTTAGCAGTCGGCTCTCTCCTCCTCGGTCCAGTTAGCAGTCGTCTCTCTCCTCCTCAGTCCAGTTAGCAGTCGGCTCTCTCCTCCTCGGTCCAGTTAGCAGTCGTCTCTCTCTTCCTCAGTCCAGTTAGCAGTCGTCTCTCTCCTCCTCAGTCCAGTTAGCAGTCGTCTCTCTCTTCCTCAGTCCAGTTAGCAGTCAGCTCTCTCCTCCTAAGTCCAGTTAGCAGTTGGCTCTCTCCTCCTCGGTCCAGTTAGCAGTCGTCTCTCTCTTCCTCAGTCCAGTTAGCAGTCGTCTCTCTCTTCCTCAGTCCAGTTAGCAGTCGTCTCTCTCTTCCTCAGTACAGTTAGCAGTCGGCTCTCTCCTCCTCAGTCCAGTTAGCAGTCGGCTCTCTCTTCCTCTGCCCAGTTAGCAGTCGGCTCTGTCCTCGTCAGTCCCGTTAGCAGTCGGCTCTCTCCTCCTAAGTCCAGTTAGCAGTCAGCTCTCTCTTCCTCTGCCCAGTTAGCAGTCGGCTCTCTCCTCCTCAGTCCAGTTAGCAGTCGTCTCTCTCTTCCTCAGTCCAGTTAGCAGTCGTCTCTCTCTTCCTCAGTCCAGTTAGCAGTCGTCTCTCTCTTCCTCAGTACAGTTAGCAGTCGGCTCTCTCCTCCTCAGTCCAGTTAGCAGTCGGCTCTCTCTTCCTCTGCCCAGTTAGCAGTCGGCTCTGTCCTCGTCAGTCCAGTTAGCAGTCGGCTCTCTCCCCCTCGGTCCCCGTTAGCAGTCGGCTCTCTCCTCCTAAGTCCAGTTAGCAGTCAACTCTCTCCTCCTCAGTCCAGTTAGCAGTCGGCTCTCTCCTCCTAAGTCCAGTTAGCAGTCGGCTCTCTCCTCCTCTGCCCAGTTAGCAGTCGGCTCTCTCCTCCTCGGTCCAGTTAGCAGTCGTCTCTCTCTTCCTTAGTCCAGTTAGCAGTCGTCTCTCTCCTCCTCGGTCCAGTTAGCAGTCGTCTCTCTCCTCCTCTGCCCAGTTAGCAGTCGGCTCTCTCTTCCTCAGTCCAGTTAGCAGTCGTCTCTCTCCTCCTCGGTCCCCGTTAGCAGTCGGCTCTCTCTTCCTCAGTCCAGTTAGCAGTCGTCTCTCTTCCTCAGTCCAGTTAGCAGTCGTCTCTCTCCTCCTCGGTCCAGTTAGCAGTCGGCTCTCTCCTCCTAAGTCCAGTTAGCAGTCGGCTCTCTCCTCCTAAGTCCAGTTAGCAGTCGGCTCTCTCCTCCTCGGTCCAGTTAGCAGTCGGCTCTCTCCGCCTAAGTCCAGTTAGCAGTCGGCTCTCTCTTCCTCTGCCCAGTTAGCAGTCGGCTCTCTTCTCCGCGGTCCCCGTTAGCAGTTGGCTGTCTCCTCTTCGGTCCAGTTAGCAGTCGTCTCTCTCTTCCTCAGTCCAGTTAGCAGTCGGCTCTCTCCTCCTGAGTCCAGTTAGCAGTCGGCTCTCTCCTCCTCGGTCCAGTTAGCAGTCGTCTCTCTCTTCCTCAGTCCAGTTAGCAGTCGTCTCTCTCTTCCTCAGTCCAGTTAGCAGTCGGCTCTCTCTTCCTCAGTCCAGTTAGCAGTCAGCTCTCTCCTCCTAAGTCCAGTTAGCAGTTGGCTCTCTCCTCCTCGGTCCAGTTAGCAGTCGGCTCTCTCTTCCTCAGTACAGTTAGCAGTCGGCTCTCTCCTCCTCAGTCCAGTTAGCAGTCGGCTCTCTCTTCCTCTGCCCAGTTAGCAGTCGGCTCTGTCCTCGTCAGTCCAGTTAGCAGTCGGCTCTCTCCTCCTCGGTCCCCGTTAGCAGTCGGCTCTCTCCTCCTAAGTCCAGTTAGCAGTCGGCTCTCTCTTCCTCTGCCCAGTTAGCAGTCGGCTCTGTCCTCGTCAGTCCAGTTAGCAGTCGTCTCTCTCCTCCTCGGTCCAGTTAGCAGTCGTCTCTCTCTTCCTCAGTCCAGTTAGCAGTCGGCTCTCTCCTCCTCAGTCCAGTTAGCAGTCGGCTCTCTCCTCCTCGGTCCAGTTAGCAGTCGGCTCTCTCTTCCTCTGCCCAGTTAGCAGTCGGCTCTGTCCTCGTCAGTCCAGTTAGCAGTCGTCTCTCTCCTCCTCGGTCCCCGTTAGCAGTCGGCTCTCTCCTCCTAAGTCCAGTTAGCAGTCAGCTCTCTCTTCCTCTGCCCAGTTAGCAGTCGGCTCTCTCCTCCTCAGTCCAGTTAGCAGTCGGCTCTCTCCTCCTAAGTCCAGTTAGCAGTCATCTCTCTCCTCCTCGGTCCAGTTAGCAGTCAGCTCTCTCCGCCTAAGTCCAGTTAGCAGTCATCTCTCTCCTCCTCGGTCCAGTTAGCAGTCGTCTCTCTCTTCCTCTGCCCAGTTAGCAGTCGGCTTTCTCCTCCTCAGTCCCCGTTAGCAGTCGGCTCTCTGTTCATCAGTCCAGTTAGCAGTCGGCTCTCTGTTCATCAGTCCAGTTAGCAGTCGGCTTTCTGTTCATCAGTCCAGTTAGCAGTCGGCTTTCTCCTCCTCAGTCCCCGTTAGCAGTCGTCTCTCTCTTCCTCAGTCCAGTTAGCAGTCGGCTCTCTGTTCATCAGTCCAGTTAGCAGTCGGCTTTCTGTTCATCAGTCCAGTTAGCAGTCGGCTTTCTCCTCCTCAGTCCCCGTTAGCAGTCGTCTCTCTCTTCCTCAGTCCAGTTAGCAGTCGGCTCTCTCCTCCTAAGTCCAGTTAGCAGTCATCTCTCTCCTCCTCGGTCCAGTTAGCAGTCGTCTCTCTCCTCCTCAGTCCAGTTAGCAGTCGGCTCTCTCCTCCTCGGTCCAGTTAGCAGTCGTCTCTCTCTTCCTCAGTCCAGTTAGCAGTCGGCTCTCTCCTCCTCAGTCCAGTTAGCAGTCGTCTCTCTCCTCCTCAGTCCAGTTAGCAGTCGTCTCTCTCTTCCTCAGTCCAGTTAGCAGTCAGCTCTCTCCTCCTAAGTCCAGTTAGCAGTTGGCTCTCTCCTCCTCGGTCCAGTTAGCAGTCGGCTCTCTCTTAATCAGTACAGTTAGCAGTCGGCTCTCTCCTCCTCAGTCCAGTTAGCAGTCGGCTCTCTCTTCCTCTGCCCAGTTAGCAGTCGGCTCTGTCCTCGTCAGTCCAGTTAGCAGTCGGCTCTCTCCTCCTCGGTCCCCGTTAGCAGTCGGCTCTCTCCTCCTAAGTCCAGTTAGCAGTCAACTCTCTCCTCCTCAGTCCAGTTAGCAGTCGGCTCTCTCTTCCTCAGTCCAGTTAGCAGTCGGCTCTGTCCTCGTCAGTCCAGTTAGCAGTCGGCTCTCTCCTCCTCGGTCCCCGTTAGCAGTCGGCTTTCTCCTCCTAAGTCCAGTTAGCAGTCAACTCTCTCCTCCTAAGTCCAGTTAGCAGTCGTCTCTCTCTTCCTCAGTCCAGTTAGCAGTCGGCTCTCTCCTCCTAAGTCCAGTTAGCAGTCGGCTCTCTCCTCCTCTGCCCAGTTAGCAGTCGGCTCTCTCCTCCTCGGTCCAGTTAGCAGTCGTCTCTCTCTTCCTTAGTCCAGTTAGCAGTCGTCTCTCTCCTCCTCGGTCCAGTTAGCAGTCGTCTCTCTCTTCCTCTGCCCAGTTAGCAGTCGGCTCTCTCTTCCTCAGTCCAGTTAGCAGTCGTCTCTCTCCTCCTCGGTCCCCGTTAGCAGTCGGCTCTCTCTTCCTCAGTCCAGTTAGCAGTCGTCTCTCTCCTCCTCAGTCCAGTTAGCAGTCGGCTCTCTCCTCCTCAGTCCAGTTAGCAGTCGTCTCTCTCCTCCTCAGTCCAGTTAGCAGTCGACTCTCTCCTCCTCAGTCCAGTTAGCAGTCGTCTCTCTCCTCCTCAGTCCAGTTAGCAGTCGGCTCTCTCCTCCTCGGTCCAGTTAGCAGTCGGCTTTCTCCTCCTCAGTCCAGTTAGCAGTCGGCTCTCTCCTCCTAAGTCCAGTTAGCAGTCGGCTCTCTCCTCCTAAGTCCAGTTAGCAGTCGGCTCTCTCCTCCTAAGTCCAGTTAGCAGTCGGCTCTCTCCGCCTAAGTCCAGTTAGCAGTCGGCTCTCTCTTCCTCTGCCCAGTTAGCAGTCGGCTCTCTCCTCCTCAGTCCAGTTAGCAGTCGGCTCTCTCTTCCTCAGTCCAGTTAGCAGTCGGCTCTCTCTTCCTCAGTCCAGTTAGCAGTCGGCTCTCTCTTCCTCAGTCCAGTTAGCAGTCAGCTCTCTCCTCCTAAGTCCAGTTAGCAGTCGTCTCTCTCCTCCTCGGTCCAGTTAGCAGTCGGCTCTCTCTTCCTCTGCCCAGTTAGCAGTCGGCTTTCTCCTCCTCAGTCCCCGTTAGCAGTCGGCTCTCTGTTCATCAGTCCAGTTAGCAGTCGGCTTTCTGTTCATCAGTCCAGTTAGCAGTCGGCTTTCTCCTCCTCAGTCCCCGCTAGCAGTCGGCTCTCTGTTCATCAGTCCAGTTAGCAGTCGGCTCTCTCCTCCTCGGTCCCCGTTAGTAGTCGGCTCTCTCTTCCTCTGCCCAGTTAGCAGTCGGCTCTCTCCTCCTAAGTCCAGTTAGCAGTCGGCTCTCTCCTCCTAAGTCCAGTTAGCAGTCGGCTCTCTCCTCCTAAGTCCAGTTAGCAGTCGGCTCTCTCTTCCTCAGTCCAGTTAGCAGTCGTCTCTCTCTTCCTCAGTCCAGTTAGCAGTCGGCTCTCTTCTCCTCAGTCCAGTTAGCAGTCGGCTCTCTCCTCCTAAGTCCAGTTAGCAGTCGTCTCTCTCCTCCTCAGTCCAGTTAGCAGTCGGCTCTCTCTTCCTCTGCCCAGTTAGCAGTCGGCTCTCTCCTCCTAAGTCCAGTTAGCAGTCGGCTCTCTCCTCCTAAGTCCAGTTAGCAGTCGGCTCTCTCCTCCTAAGTCCAGTTAGCAGTCGGCTCTCTCCTCCTAAGTCCAGTTAGCAGTCGGCTCTCTCCTCCTAAGTCCAGTTAGCAGTCGGCTCTCTCCGCCTAAGTCCAGTTAGCAGTCGGCTCTCTCTTCCTCTGCCCAGTTAGCAGTCGGCTCTCTCCTCCTCAGTCCAGTTAGCAGTCGGCTCTCTCTTCCTCAGTCCAGTTAGCAGTCGTCTCTCTCTTCCTCAGTCCAGTTAGCAGTCGGCTCTCTCCTCCTCAGTCCAGTTAGCAGTCGGCTCTCTCCTCCTCAGTCCAGTTAGCAGTCGTCTCTCTCCTCCTAAGTCCAGTTAGCAGTCGGCTCTCTCTTCCTCAGTACAGTTAGCAGTCGTCTCTCTCCTCCTCAGTCCAGTTAGCAGTCGGCTCTCTCCTCCTCAGTCCAGTTAGCAGTCGGCTCTCTCCTCCTCAGTCCAGTTAGCAGTCGGCTTTCTCCTCCTCAGTCCCCGTTAGCAGTCGGCTCTCTGTTCATCAGTCCAGTTAGCAGTCGGCTCTCTCCTCCTAAGTCCAGTTAGCAGTCGTCTCTCTCCTCCTCAGTCCAGTTAGCAGTCGGCTCTCTCCTCCTCGTTCCCCGTTAGCAGTCGGCTCTCTGTTCATCAGTCCAGTTAGCAGTCGTCTCTCTGTTCATCAGTCCAGTTAGCAGTCGTCTCTCTGTTCATCAGTCCAGTTAGCAGTCGTCTCTCTCCTCCTCAGTCCAGTTAGCAGTCGTCTCTCTCTTCCTCAGTCCAGTTAGCAGTCGTCTCTCTCCTCCTCGTTCCCCGTTAGCAGTCGGCTCTCTCCTCCTAAGTCCAGTTAGCAGTCGTCTCTCTCCTCCTCAGTCCAGTTAGCAGTCGGCTCTCTCCTCCTCGGTCCCCGTTAGCAGTCGTCTCTCTCCTTCTCAGTCCAGTTAGCAGTCGGCTCTCTCTTTATCAGTCCAGTTAGCAGTCGGCTCTCTCCTCCTCGGTCCCCGTTAGCAGTCGGCTCTCTGTTCATCAGTCCAGTTAGCAGTCGGCTCTTTTCCTCGGTGCCCATTAGCAGTCAGCTCTCTTCCTCAGTCCCTGTTATCAGTCAGTCCTCTCCTCCTCAGTAGTCGTTAGCAGTCGGCTCTTTTCCTCGGTGCCCATTAGCAGTCGGCTCTCTTCCTCAGTCCCTGTTATCAGTCAGTTCTCTCCTCCTCAGTAGTCGTTAGCAGTCGGCTCTTTTCCTCGGTGCCCATTAGCAGTCGGCTCTCTTCCTCAGTCCCTGTTATCAGTCAGTCCTCTCCTCCTCAGTAGTCGTTAGCAGTCGGCTCTTTTCCTCGGTGCCCATTAGCAGTTGGCTCTCTTCCTCAGTCCCTGTTATCAGTCAGTCCTCTCCTCCTCAGTAGTCGTTAGCAGTCGGCTCTTTTCCTCGCTGCCCATTAGCAGTCGGCTCTCTTCCTCAGTCCCTGTTATCAGTCAGTTCTCTCCTCCTCAGTAGTCGTTAGCAGTCGGCTCTTTTCCTCGGTGCCCATTAGCAGTCGGCTCTCTTCCTCAGTCCCTGTTATCAGTCAGTCCTCTCCTCCTCAGTAGTCGTTAGCAGTCGGCTCTTTTCCTCGCTGCCCATTAGCAGTTGGCTCTCTTCCTGAGTCCCTGTTATCAGTCAGTTCTCTCCTCCTCAGTCCTCATTTTCAGTCGTTTTATGGTGATGGTTTCTCTCCCCCCCATACTGATGACTGTTTCCTGCCCGCACCTGGAGACAGGATCCGGATCCTCCGACCTTTCAGCAGTCTCTGGACTCTTCGCAGCTGTAGATCATTTTCCTGGATCATCTGCAAATTCTCTATGTGGTCACACACATCCGACACAGCGAGCAACGCTCCTGAGGGAAGAGTCACACTGAATGAGGACAGGTCACCGGTCACACACATCAGAGACAGCGCTCCTGAGGGAAGAGTCACACTGAATGAGGACAGGTCACACACATCAGAGACAGCGCTCCTGAGGGAAGAGTCACACTGAATGAGGACAGGTCACCGGTCACACACACAGCGAGCAGTGCTCCTGAGGGAAGAGTCACACTGAATGAGGACAGGTCACCGGTCACACACATCAGAGACAGCGCTCCTGAGAGAAGAGTCACACTGAATGAGGACAGGTCACCGGTCACACACATCAGAGACAGTGCTCCTGAGGGAAGAGTCACACTGAATGAGGACAGGTCACTGGTCACACACATCAGAGACAGCGCTCCTGAGGGAAGAGTCACACTGAATGAGGACAGGTCACCGGTCACACACATCAGAGACAGCGCTCCTGAGAGAAGAGTCACACTGAATGAGGACAGGTCACACACATCAGAGACAGCGCTCCTGAGGGAAGAGTCACACTGAATGAGGACAGATCACCGGTCACACACATCAGAGACAGTGCTCCTGAGGGAAGAGTCACACTGAATGAGGACAGGTTACCGGTCACACACATCAGAGACAGCGCTCCTGAGGGAAGAGTCACACTGAATGAGGACAGGTCACTGGTCACACACATCAGAGACAGCGCTCCTGAGAGAAGAGTCACACTGAATGAGGACAGGTCACCGGTCACACACATCAGAGACAGCGCTCCTGAGGGAAGAGTCACACTGAATGAGGACAGGTCACCGGTCACACACATCAGAGACAGCGCTCCTGAGGGAAGAGTCACACTGAATGAGGACAGGTCACTGGTCACACACATCAGAGACAGCGCTCCTGAGAGAAGAGTCACACTGAATGAGGACAGGTCACCGGTCACACACATCAGAGACAGCGCTCCTGAGGGAAGAGTCACACTGAATGAGGACAGCTCACCGGTCACACACATCAGAGACAGCGCTCCTGAGGGAAGAGTCACACTGAATGAGGACAGGTCACCGGTCACACACATCAGAGACAGCGCTCCTGAGGGAACAGTCACACTGAATGAGGACAGGTCACCGGTCACACACATCAGAGACAGTGCTCCTGAGGGAAGAGTCACACTGAATGAGGACAGGTCACCGGTCACACACATCAGAGACAGCGCTCCTGAGGGAAGAGTCACACTGAATGAGGACAGGTCACCGATCACACACATCAGAGACAGTGCTCCTGAGGGAAGAGTCACACTGAATGAGGACAGGTCACACACATCAGAGACAGCGCTCCTGAGGGAAGAGTCACACTAAATGAGGACAGGTCACCGGTCACACACATCAGAGACAGCGCTCCTCAGGGAAGAGTCACACTGAATGAGGACAGGTCACCGGTCACACACATCAGAGACAGCGATACTGAGGGAAGAGTAACACTGAATGAGGACAGTTCACCGGTCACACAGGTCAGAGACAGCGCTCCTGAGGGAAGAGTCACACTGAATGAGGACAGGTCACCGGTCACACATATCAGAGACAGCGCTCCTGAGGGAAGAGTCACACTGAATGAGGACAGGTTACCGGTCACACACATCAGAGACAGCGCTCCTGAGGGAAGAGTCACACTGAATGAGGACAGGTCACTGGTCACACACATCAGAGACAGCGCTCCTGAGGGAAGAGTCACACTAAATGAGGACAGGTCACCGGTCACACACATCAGAGACAGCGCTCCTGAGGGAAGAGTCACACTGAATGAGGACAGGTCACCGGTCACACACATCAGAGCCAGCGCTCCTGAGAGAAGAGTCACACTGAATGAGGACAGGTCACACACATCAGAGACAGCGCTCCTGAGGGAAGAGTCACACTGAATGAGGACAGGTCACCGGTCACACACATCAGAGACAGTGCTCCTGAGGGAAGAGTCACACTGAATGAGGACAGGTCACTGGTCACACACATCAGAGACAGCGCTCCTGAGGGAAGAGTCACACTGAATGAGGAGAGGTCACCGGTCACACACATCAGAGACAGTGCTCCTGAGGGAAGAGTCACACTGAATGAGGACAGGTCACTGGTCACACACATCAGAGACAGCGCTCCTGAGGGAAGAGTCACACTGAATGAGGACAGGTCACCGGTCACACACATCAGAGACAGCGCTCCTGAGAGAAGAGTCACACTGAATGAGGACAGGTCACACACATCAGAGACAGCGCTCCTGAGGGAAGAGTCACACTGAATGAGGACAGATCACCGGTCACACACATCAGAGACAGTGCTCCTGAGGGAAGAGTCACACTGAATGAGGACAGGTCACCGGTCACACATATCAGAGACAGCGCTCCTGAGGGAAGAGTCACACTGAATGAGGACAGGTCACCGGTCACACACATCAGAGACAGTGCTCCTGAGGGAAGAGTCACACTGAATGAGGACAGGTCACCGGTCACACACATCAGAGACAGCGCTCCTGAGGGAAGAGTCACACTGAATGATGACAGGTCACCGGTCACACACATCAGAGACAGCGCTCCTGAGGGAAGAGTCACACTGAATGATGACAGGTCACCGGTCACACATATCAGAGACAGTGCTCCTGAGGGAAGAGTCACACTGAATGAGGACAGGTCACCGGTCACACACATCAGAGACAGCGCTCCTGAGAGAAGAGTCACACTGAATGAGGACAGGTCACACACATCAGAGACAGCGCTCCTGAGGGAAGAGTCACACTGAATGAGGACAGATCACCGGTCACACACATCAGAGACAGTGCTCCTGAGGGAAGAGTCACACTGAATGAGGACAGGTCACACACATCAGAGACAGCGCTCCTGAGGGAAGAGTCACACTGAATGAGGACAGGTCACCGGTCACACACATCAGAGACAGCGCTCCTGAGGGAAGAGTCACACTGAATGAGGACAGGTCACACACATCAGAGACAGTGCTCCTGAGGGAAGAGTCACACTGAATGAGGACAGGTCACCGGTCACACACATCAGAGACAGCGCTCCTGAGGGAAGAGTCACACTGAATGAGGACAGGTCACCGGTCACACACATCAGAGACAGCGCTCCTGAGAGAAGAGTCACACTGAATGAGGACAGGTCACCGGTCACACACATCAAAGACAGTGCTCCTGAGGGAAGAGTAACACTGAATGAGGACAGGTCACCGGTCACACACATCAGAGACAGTGCTCCTGAGGGAAGAGTCACACTGAATGAGGACAGGTCACCGGTCACACACATCAGAGACAGCGCTCCTGAGGGAAGAGTCACACTGAATGAGGACAGGTCACCGGTCACACACATCAGAGACAGCGCTCCTGAGAGAAGAGTCACACTGAATGAGGACAGGTCACACACATCAGAGACAGCGCTCCTGAGGGAAGAGTCACACTGAATGAGGACAGGTCACCGGTCACACACATCAGAGACAGCGCTCCTGAGGGAAGAGTCACACTGAATGAGGACAGGTCACACACATCAGAGACAGTGCTCCTGAGGGAAGAGTCACACTGAATGAGGACAGGTCACACACATCAGAGACAGCGCTCCTGAGGGAAGAGTCACACTGAATGAGGACAGGTCACCGGTCACACAGGTCAGAGACAGCGCTCCTGAGGGAAGAATCACACTGAATGAAGACAGGTCACCGGTCACACACATCAGAGACAGCGCTCCTGAGGGAAGAGTCACACTGAATGAGGACAGGTTACCGGTCACACACATCAGAGACAGTGCTCCTGAGGGAAGAGTCACACTGAATGAGGACAGGTCACCGGTCACACACATCAGAGACAGCGCTCCTGAGGGAAGAGTCACACTGAATGAGGACAGGTCACCGGTCACACACATCAGAGACAGCGCTCCTGAGAGAAGAGTCACACTGAATGAGGACAGGTCACCGGTCACACACATCAAAGACAGTGCTCCTGAGGGAAGAGTAACACTGAATGAGGACAGGTCACCGGTCACACATATCAGAGACAGCGCTCCTGAGGGAAGAGTCACACTGAATGAGGACAGGTCACTGGTCACACACATCAGAGACAGCGCTCCTGAGGGAAGAGTCACACTGAATGAGGACAGGTCACCGGTCACACACATCAGAGACAGCGCTCCTGAGGGAAGAGTCACACTGAATGAGGAGAGGTCACCGGTCACACACATCAGAGACAGCGCTCCTGAGGGAAGAGTCACACTGAATGAGGAGAGGTCACCGGTCACACACATCAGAGACAGCGCTCCTGAGGGAAGAGTCACACTGAATGAAGACAAGTCACCGGTCACACAGGTCAGAGACAGCGCTCCTGAGGGAAGAGTCACACTGAATGAGGACAGGTCACCGGTCACACACATCAGAGACAGTGCTCCTGAGGGAAGAGTCACACTGAATGAGGACAGGTCACCGGTCACACATATCAGAGACAGTGCTCCTGAGGGAAGAGTCACACTGAATGATGACAGGTCACCGATCACACACATCAGAGACAGCGCTCCTGAGGGAAGAGTCACACTGAATGAGGACAGGTCACCGGTCACACATATCAGAGACAGCGCTCCTGAGGGAAGAGTCACACTGAATGAGGACAGGTCACCGGTCACACACATCAGAGACAGCGCTCCTGAGAGAAGAGTCACACTGAATGAGGACAGGTCACACACATCAGAGACAGCGCTCCTGAGGGAAGAGTCACACTGAATGAGGACAGATCACCGGTCACACACATCAGAGACAGTGCTCCTGAGGGAAGAGTCACACTGAATGAGGACAGGTCACCGGTCACACACATCAGAGACAGCGCTCCTGAGGGAAGAGTCACACTGAATGAGGACAGGTCACCGGTCACACAGGTCAGAGACAGCGCTCCTGAGGGAAGAATCACACTGAATGAGGACAGGTCACTGGTCACACACATCAGAGACAGCGCTCCTGAGGGAAGAGTCACACTGAATGAGGACAGCTCACCGGTCACACACATCAGAGACAGCGCTCCTGAGGGAAGAGTCACACTGAATGAGGACAGGTCACCGGTCACACACATCAGAGACAGTGCTCCTGAGGGAAGAGTCACACTGAATGAGGACAGGTCACCGGTCACACACATCAGAGACAGCGCTCCTGAGGGAAGAGTCACACTGAATGAGGACAGGTCACCGGTCACACACATCAGAGACAGTGCTCCTGAGGGAAGAGTCACACTGAATGAGGACAGGTCACACACATCAGAGACAGCGCTCCTGAGGGAAGAGTCACACTGAATGAGGACAGGTCACCGGTCACACACACAGCGAGCAGTGCTCCTGAGGGAAGAGTCACACTGAATGAGGACAGGTCACCGGTCACACACATCAGAGACAGCGCTCCTGAGAGAAGAGTCACACTGAATGAGGACAGGTCACCGGTCACACACATCAGAGACAGTGCTCCTGAGGGAAGAGTCACACTGAATGAGGACAGGTCACTGGTCACACACATCAGAGACAGCGCTCCTGAGGGAAGAGTCACACTGAATGAGGACAGGTCACCGGTCACACACATCAGAGACAGCGCTCCTGAGAGAAGAGTCACACTGAATGAGGACAGGTCACACACATCAGAGACAGCGCTCCTGAGGGAAGAGTCACACTGAATGAGGACAGATCACCGGTCACACACATCAGAGACAGTGCTCCTGAGGGAAGAGTCACACTGAATGAGGACAGGTTACCGGTCACACACATCAGAGACAGCGCTCCTGAGGGAAGAGTCACACTGAATGAGGACAGGTCACTGGTCACACACATCAGAGACAGCGCTCCTGAGAGAAGAGTCACACTGAATGAGGACAGGTCACCGGTCACACACATCAGAGACAGCGCTCCTGAGGGAAGAGTCACACTGAATGAGGACAGGTCACCGGTCACACACATCAGAGACAGCGCTCCTGAGGGAAGAGTCACACTGAATGAGGACAGGTCACTGGTCACACACATCAGAGACAGCGCTCCTGAGAGAAGAGTCACACTGAATGAGGACAGGTCACCGGTCACACACATCAGAGACAGCGCTCCTGAGGGAAGAGTCACACTGAATGAGGACAGCTCACCGGTCACACACATCAGAGACAGCGCTCCTGAGGGAAGAGTCACACTGAATGAGGACAGGTCACCGGTCACACACATCAGAGACAGCGCTCCTGAGGGAACAGTCACACTGAATGAGGACAGGTCACCGGTCACACACATCAGAGACAGTGCTCCTGAGGGAAGAGTCACACTGAATGAGGACAGGTCACCGGTCACACACATCAGAGACAGCGCTCCTGAGGGAAGAGTCACACTGAATGAGGACAGGTCACCGATCACACACATCAGAGACAGTGCTCCTGAGGGAAGAGTCACACTGAATGAGGACAGGTCACACACATCAGAGACAGCGCTCCTGAGGGAAGAGTCACACTAAATGAGGACAGGTCACCGGTCACACACATCAGAGACAGCGCTCCTCAGGGAAGAGTCACACTGAATGAGGACAGGTCACCGGTCACACACATCAGAGACAGCGATACTGAGGGAAGAGTAACACTGAATGAGGACAGTTCACCGGTCACACAGGTCAGAGACAGCGCTCCTGAGGGAAGAGTCACACTGAATGAGGACAGGTCACCGGTCACACATATCAGAGACAGCGCTCCTGAGGGAAGAGTCACACTGAATGAGGACAGGTTACCGGTCACACACATCAGAGACAGCGCTCCTGAGGGAAGAGTCACACTGAATGAGGACAGGTCACTGGTCACACACATCAGAGACAGCGCTCCTGAGGGAAGAGTCACACTAAATGAGGACAGGTCACCGGTCACACACATCAGAGACAGCGCTCCTGAGGGAAGAGTCACACTGAATGAGGACAGGTCACCGGTCACACACATCAGAGCCAGCGCTCCTGAGAGAAGAGTCACACTGAATGAGGACAGGTCACACACATCAGAGACAGCGCTCCTGAGGGAAGAGTCACACTGAATGAGGACAGGTCACCGGTCACACACATCAGAGACAGTGCTCCTGAGGGAAGAGTCACACTGAATGAGGACAGGTCACTGGTCACACACATCAGAGACAGCGCTCCTGAGGGAAGAGTCACACTGAATGAGGAGAGGTCACCGGTCACACACATCAGAGACAGTGCTCCTGAGGGAAGAGTCACACTGAATGAGGACAGGTCACTGGTCACACACATCAGAGACAGCGCTCCTGAGGGAAGAGTCACACTGAATGAGGACAGGTCACCGGTCACACACATCAGAGACAGCGCTCCTGAGAGAAGAGTCACACTGAATGAGGACAGGTCACACACATCAGAGACAGCGCTCCTGAGGGAAGAGTCACACTGAATGAGGACAGATCACCGGTCACACACATCAGAGACAGTGCTCCTGAGGGAAGAGTCACACTGAATGAGGACAGGTCACCGGTCACACATATCAGAGACAGCGCTCCTGAGGGAAGAGTCACACTGAATGAGGACAGGTCACCGGTCACACACATCAGAGACAGTGCTCCTGAGGGAAGAGTCACACTGAATGAGGACAGGTCACCGGTCACACACATCAGAGACAGCGCTCCTGAGGGAAGAGTCACACTGAATGATGACAGGTCACCGGTCACACACATCAGAGACAGCGCTCCTGAGGGAAGAGTCACACTGAATGATGACAGGTCACCGGTCACACATATCAGAGACAGTGCTCCTGAGGGAAGAGTCACACTGAATGAGGACAGGTCACCGGTCACACACATCAGAGACAGCGCTCCTGAGAGAAGAGTCACACTGAATGAGGACAGGTCACACACATCAGAGACAGCGCTCCTGAGGGAAGAGTCACACTGAATGAGGACAGATCACCGGTCACACACATCAGAGACAGTGCTCCTGAGGGAAGAGTCACACTGAATGAGGACAGGTCACACACATCAGAGACAGCGCTCCTGAGGGAAGAGTCACACTGAATGAGGACAGGTCACCGGTCACACACATCAGAGACAGCGCTCCTGAGGGAAGAGTCACACTGAATGAGGACAGGTCACACACATCAGAGACAGTGCTCCTGAGGGAAGAGTCACACTGAATGAGGACAGGTCACCGGTCACACACATCAGAGACAGCGCTCCTGAGGGAAGAGTCACACTGAATGAGGACAGGTCACCGGTCACACACATCAGAGACAGCGCTCCTGAGAGAAGAGTCACACTGAATGAGGACAGGTCACCGGTCACACACATCAAAGACAGTGCTCCTGAGGGAAGAGTAACACTGAATGAGGACAGGTCACCGGTCACACACATCAGAGACAGTGCTCCTGAGGGAAGAGTCACACTGAATGAGGACAGGTCACCGGTCACACACATCAGAGACAGCGCTCCTGAGGGAAGAGTCACACTGAATGAGGACAGGTCACCGGTCACACACATCAGAGACAGCGCTCCTGAGAGAAGAGTCACACTGAATGAGGACAGGTCACACACATCAGAGACAGCGCTCCTGAGGGAAGAGTCACACTGAATGAGGACAGGTCACCGGTCACACACATCAGAGACAGCGCTCCTGAGGGAAGAGTCACACTGAATGAGGACAGGTCACACACATCAGAGACAGTGCTCCTGAGGGAAGAGTCACACTGAATGAGGACAGGTCACACACATCAGAGACAGCGCTCCTGAGGGAAGAGTCACACTGAATGAGGACAGGTCACCGGTCACACAGGTCAGAGACAGCGCTCCTGAGGGAAGAATCACACTGAATGAAGACAGGTCACCGGTCACACACATCAGAGACAGCGCTCCTGAGGGAAGAGTCACACTGAATGAGGACAGGTTACCGGTCACACACATCAGAGACAGTGCTCCTGAGGGAAGAGTCACACTGAATGAGGACAGGTCACCGGTCACACACATCAGAGACAGCGCTCCTGAGGGAAGAGTCACACTGAATGAGGACAGGTCACCGGTCACACACATCAGAGACAGCGCTCCTGAGAGAAGAGTCACACTGAATGAGGACAGGTCACCGGTCACACACATCAAAGACAGTGCTCCTGAGGGAAGAGTAACACTGAATGAGGACAGGTCACCGGTCACACATATCAGAGACAGCGCTCCTGAGGGAAGAGTCACACTGAATGAGGACAGGTCACTGGTCACACACATCAGAGACAGCGCTCCTGAGGGAAGAGTCACACTGAATGAGGACAGGTCACCGGTCACACACATCAGAGACAGCGCTCCTGAGGGAAGAGTCACACTGAATGAGGAGAGGTCACCGGTCACACACATCAGAGACAGCGCTCCTGAGGGAAGAGTCACACTGAATGAGGAGAGGTCACCGGTCACACACATCAGAGACAGCGCTCCTGAGGGAAGAGTCACACTGAATGAAGACAAGTCACCGGTCACACAGGTCAGAGACAGCGCTCCTGAGGGAAGAGTCACACTGAATGAGGACAGGTCACCGGTCACACACATCAGAGACAGTGCTCCTGAGGGAAGAGTCACACTGAATGAGGACAGGTCACCGGTCACACATATCAGAGACAGTGCTCCTGAGGGAAGAGTCACACTGAATGATGACAGGTCACCGATCACACACATCAGAGACAGCGCTCCTGAGGGAAGAGTCACACTGAATGAGGACAGGTCACCGGTCACACATATCAGAGACAGCGCTCCTGAGGGAAGAGTCACACTGAATGAGGACAGGTCACCGGTCACACACATCAGAGACAGCGCTCCTGAGAGAAGAGTCACACTGAATGAGGACAGGTCACACACATCAGAGACAGCGCTCCTGAGGGAAGAGTCACACTGAATGAGGACAGATCACCGGTCACACACATCAGAGACAGTGCTCCTGAGGGAAGAGTCACACTGAATGAGGACAGGTCACCGGTCACACACATCAGAGACAGCGCTCCTGAGGGAAGAGTCACACTGAATGAGGACAGGTCACCGGTCACACAGGTCAGAGACAGCGCTCCTGAGGGAAGAATCACACTGAATGAGGACAGGTCACTGGTCACACACATCAGAGACAGCGCTCCTGAGGGAAGAGTCACACTGAATGAGGACAGCTCACCGGTCACACACATCAGAGACAGCGCTCCTGAGGGAAGAGTCACACTGAATGAGGACAGGTCACCGGTCACACACATCAGAGACAGTGCTCCTGAGGGAAGAGTCACACTGAATGAGGACAGGTCACCGGTCACACACATCAGAGACAGCGCTCCTGAGGGAAGAGTCACACTGAATGAGGACAGGTCACCGGTCACACACATCAGAGACAGTGCTCCTGAGGGAAGAGTCACACTGAATGAGGACAGGTCACACACATCAGAGACAGCGCTCCTGAGGGAAGAGTCACACTGAATGAGGACAGGTCACCGGTCACACACACAGCGAGCAGTGCTCCTGAGGGAAGAGTCACACTGAATGAGGACAGGTCACCGGTCACACACATCAGAGACAGCGCTCCTGAGAGAAGAGTCACACTGAATGAGGACAGGTCACCGGTCACACACATCAGAGACAGTGCTCCTGAGGGAAGAGTCACACTGAATGAGGACAGGTCACTGGTCACACACATCAGAGACAGCGCTCCTGAGGGAAGAGTCACACTGAATGAGGACAGGTCACCGGTCACACACATCAGAGACAGCGCTCCTGAGAGAAGAGTCACACTGAATGAGGACAGGTCACACACATCAGAGACAGCGCTCCTGAGGGAAGAGTCACACTGAATGAGGACAGATCACCGGTCACACACATCAGAGACAGTGCTCCTGAGGGAAGAGTCACACTGAATGAGGACAGGTTACCGGTCACACACATCAGAGACAGCGCTCCTGAGGGAAGAGTCACACTGAATGAGGACAGGTCACTGGTCACACACATCAGAGACAGCGCTCCTGAGAGAAGAGTCACACTGAATGAGGACAGGTCACCGGTCACACACATCAGAGACAGCGCTCCTGAGGGAAGAGTCACACTGAATGAGGACAGGTCACCGGTCACACACATCAGAGACAGCGCTCCTGAGGGAAGAGTCACACTGAATGAGGACAGGTCACTGGTCACACACATCAGAGACAGCGCTCCTGAGAGAAGAGTCACACTGAATGAGGACAGGTCACCGGTCACACACATCAGAGACAGCGCTCCTGAGGGAAGAGTCACACTGAATGAGGACAGGTCACCGGTCACACAGGTCAGAGACAGCGCTCCTGAGGGAAGAGTCACACTAAATGAGGACAGGTTACCGGTCACACACATCAGAGACAGCGCTCCTGAGGGAAGAGTCACACTGAATGAGGACAGGTCACCGGTCACACACATCAGAGACAGTGCTCCTGAGGGAAGAGTCACACTGAATGATGACAGGTCACCGGTCACACACATCAGAGACAGCGCTCCTGAGGGAAGAGTCACACTGAATGAGGACAGGTCACCGGTCACACACATCAGAGACAGTGCTCCTGAGGGAAGAGTCACACTGAATGAGGACAGGTCACCGGTCACACACATCAGAAACATCGCTCCTGAGGGAAGAGTCACACTGAATGAGGACAGGTCACTGGTCACACACATCAGAGACAGCGCTCCTGAGGGAAGAGTCACACTGAATGAGGACAGGTCACCGGTCACACACATCAGAGACAGCGCTCCTGAGGGAAGAGTCACACTGAATGAAGACAGGTCACCGGTCACACAGGTCAGAGACAGCGCTCCTGAGGGAAGAGTCACACTGAATGAGGACAGGTCACCGGTCACACACATCAGAGACAGTGCTCCTGAGGGAAGAGTCACACTGAATGAGGACAGGTCACCGGTCACACACATCAGAGACAGCGCTCCTGAGGGAAGAGTCACACTGAATGATGACAGGTCACCGGTCACATACATCAGAGACAGTGCTCCTGAGGGAAGAGTCACACTGAATGATGACAGGTCACCGGTCACACATATCAGAGACAGTGCTCCTGAGGGAAGAGTCACACTGAATGATGACAGGTCACCGGTCACACATATCAGAGACAGTGCTCCTGAACGAAGAGTCACACTGAATGAGGACAGGTCACCGGTCACACACATCAGAGACAGCGCTCCTGAGAGAAGAGTCACACTGAATGAGGACAGGTCACACACATCAGAGACAGCGCTCCTGAGGGAAGAGTCACACTGAATGAGGACAGATCACCGGTCACACACATCAGAGACAGTGCTCCTGAGGGAAGAGTCACACTGAATGAGGACAGGTCACCGGTCACACATATCAGAGACAGCGCTCCTGAGGGAAGAGTCACACTGAATGAGGACAGGTCACCGGTCACACACATCAGAGACAGTGCTCCTGAGGGAAGAGTCACACTGAATGAGGACAGGTCACCGGTCACACACATCAGAGACAGCGCTCCTGAGGGAAGAGTCACACTGAATGATGACAGGTCACCGGTCACACATATCAGAGACAGTGCTCCTGAGGGAAGAGTCACACTGAATGATGACAGGTCACCGGTCACACATATTAGAGACAGTGCTCCTGAGGGAAGAGTCACACTGAATGAGGACAGGTCACCGGTCACACACATCAGAGACAGCGCTCCTGAGAGAAGAGTCACACTGAATGAGGACAGGTCACACACATCAGAGACAGCGCTCCTGAGGGAAGAGTCACACTGAATGAGGACAGATCACCGGTCACACACATCAGAGACAGTGCTCCTGAGGGAAGAGTCACACTGAATGAGGACAGGTCACCGGTCACACACATCAGAGACAGCGCTCCTGAGAGAAGAGTCACACTGAATGAGGACAGGTCACACACATCAGAGACAGCGCTCCTGAGGGAAGAGTCACACTGAATGAGGACAGGTCACCGGTCACACACATCAGAGACAGCGCTCCTGAGGGAAGAGTCACACTGAATGAGGACAGGTCACACACATCAGAGACAGTGCTCCTGAGGGAAGAGTCACACTGAATGAGGACAGGTCACCGGTCACACAGGTCAGAGACAGCGCTCCTGAGGGAAGAATCACACTGAATGAAGACAGGTCACCGGTCACACACATCAGAGACAGCGCTCCTGAGGGAAGAGTCACACTGAATGAGGACAGGTTACCGGTCACACACATCAGAGACAGTGCTCCTGAGGGAAGAGTCACACTGAATGAGGACAGGTCACCGGTCACACACATCAGAGACAGCGCTCCTGAGGGAAGAGTCACACTGAATGAGGACAGGTCACCGGTCACACACATCAGAGACAGCGCTCCTGAGAGAAGAGTCACACTGAATGAGGACAGGTCACCGGTCACACACATCAAAGACAGTGCTCCTGAGGGAAGAGTAACACTGAATGAGGACAGGTCACCGGTCACACACAGCAGAGACAGCGCTCCTGAGGGAAGAGTCACACTGAATGAAGACAAGTCACCGGTCACACACATCAGAGACAGCGCTCCTGAGGGAAGAGTCACACTGAATGAGGACAGGTCACCGGTCACACACATCAGAGACAGCGCTCCTGAGGGAAGAGTCACACTGAATGAAGACAAGTCACCGGTCACACAGGTCAGAGACAGCGCTCCTGAGGGAAGAGTCACACTGAATGAGGACAGGTCACCGGTCACACACATCAGAGACAGTGCTCCTGAGGGAAGAGTCACACTGAATGAGGACAGGTCACCGGTCACACATATCAGAGACAGTGCTCCTGAGGGAAGAGTCACACTGAATGATGACAGGTCACCGATCACACACATCAGAGACAGCGCTCCTGAGGGAAGAGTCACACTGAATGAGGACAGGTCACCGGTCACACATATCAGAGACAGCGCTCCTGAGGGAAGAGTCACACTGAATGAGGACAGGTCACCGGTCACACACATCAGAGACAGCGCTCCTGAGAGAAGAGTCACACTGAATGAGGACAGGTCACACACATCAGAGACAGCGCTCCTGAGGGAAGAGTCACACTGAATGAGGACAGATCACCGGTCACACACATCAGAGACAGTGCTCCTGAGGGAAGAGTCACACTGAATGAGGACAGTTCACCGGTCACACAGGTCAGAGACAGCGCTCCTGAGGGAAGAGTCACACTGAATGAGGACAGGTCACCGGTCACACACATCAGAGACAGTGCTCCTGAGGGAAGAGTCACACTGAATGAGGACAGGTCACCGGTCACACACATCAGAGACAGCGCTCCTGAGGGAAGAGTCACACTGAATGAGGACAGGTCACCGGTCACACAGGTCAGAGACAGCGCTCCTGAGGGAAGAATCACACTGAATGAGGACAGGTCACTGGTCACACACATCAGAGACAGCGCTCCTGAGGGAAGAGTCACACTGAATGAGGACAGCTCACCGGTCACACACATCAGAGACAGCGCTCCTGAGGGAAGAGTCACACTGAATGAGGACAGGTCACCGGTCACACACATCAGAGACAGCGCTCCTGAGGGAACAGTCACACTGAATGAGGACAGGTCACCGGTCACACACATCAGAGACAGTGCTCCTGAGGGAAGAGTCACACTGAATGAGGACAGGTCACCGGTCACACACATCAGAGACAGCGCTCCTGAGGGAAGAGTCACACTGAATGAGGACAGGTCACCGGTCACACACATCAGAGACAGTGCTCCTGAGGGAAGAGTCACACTGAATGAGGACAGGTCACACACATCAGAGACAGCGCTCCTGAGGGAAGAGTCACACTAAATGAGGACAGGTCACCGGTCACACACATCAGAGACAGCGCTCCTCAGGGAAGAGTCACACTGAATGAGGACAGGTCACCGGTCACACACATCAGAGACAGCGATACTGAGGGAAGAGTAACACTGAATGAGGACAGTTCACCGGTCACACAGGTCAGAGACAGCGCTCCTGAGGGAAGAGTCACACTGAATGAGGACAGGTCACCGGTCACACATATCAGAGACAGCGCTCCTGAGGGAAGAGTCACACTGAATGAGGACAGGTCACCGGTCACACACATCAGAGACAGCGCTCCTGAGGGAAGAGTCACACTGAATGAGGACAGGTCACACACATCAGAGACAGTGCTCCTGAGGGAAGAGTCACACTGAATGAGGACAGGTCACCGGTCACACAGGTCAGAGACAGCGCTCCTGAGGGAAGAATCACACTGAATGAAGACAGGTCACCGGTCACACACATCAGAGACAGCGCTCCTGAGGGAAGAGTCACACTGAATGAGGACAGGTTACCGGTCACACACATCAGAGACAGTGCTCCTGAGGGAAGAGTCACACTGAATGAGGACAGGTCACCGGTCACACACATCAGAGACAGCGCTCCTGAGGGAAGAGTCACACTGAATGAGGACAGGTCACCGGTCACACACATCAGAGACAGCGCTCCTGAGAGAAGAGTCACACTGAATGAGGACAGGTCACCGGTCACACACATCAAAGACAGTGCTCCTGAGGGAAGAGTAACACTGAATGAGGACAGGTCACCGGTCACACACAGCAGAGACAGCGCTCCTGAGGGAAGAGTCACACTGAATGAAGACAAGTCACCGGTCACACACATCAGAGACAGCGCTCCTGAGGGAAGAGTCACACTGAATGAGGACAGGTCACCGGTCACACACATCAGAGACAGCGCTCCTGAGGGAAGAGTCACACTGAATGAAGACAAGTCACCGGTCACACAGGTCAGAGACAGCGCTCCTGAGGGAAGAGTCACACTGAATGAGGACAGGTCACCGGTCACACACATCAGAGACAGTGCTCCTGAGGGAAGAGTCACACTGAATGAGGACAGGTCACCGGTCACACATATCAGAGACAGTGCTCCTGAGGGAAGAGTCACACTGAATGATGACAGGTCACCGATCACACACATCAGAGACAGCGCTCCTGAGGGAAGAGTCACACTGAATGAGGACAGGTCACCGGTCACACATATCAGAGACAGCGCTCCTGAGGGAAGAGTCACACTGAATGAGGACAGGTCACCGGTCACACACATCAGAGACAGCGCTCCTGAGAGAAGAGTCACACTGAATGAGGACAGGTCACACACATCAGAGACAGCGCTCCTGAGGGAAGAGTCACACTGAATGAGGACAGATCACCGGTCACACACATCAGAGACAGTGCTCCTGAGGGAAGAGTCACACTGAATGAGGACAGTTCACCGGTCACACAGGTCAGAGACAGCGCTCCTGAGGGAAGAGTCACACTGAATGAGGACAGGTCACCGGTCACACACATCAGAGACAGTGCTCCTGAGGGAAGAGTCACACTGAATGAGGACAGGTCACCGGTCACACACATCAGAGACAGCGCTCCTGAGGGAAGAGTCACACTGAATGAGGACAGGTCACCGGTCACACAGGTCAGAGACAGCGCTCCTGAGGGAAGAATCACACTGAATGAGGACAGGTCACTGGTCACACACATCAGAGACAGCGCTCCTGAGGGAAGAGTCACACTGAATGAGGACAGCTCACCGGTCACACACATCAGAGACAGCGCTCCTGAGGGAAGAGTCACACTGAATGAGGACAGGTCACCGGTCACACACATCAGAGACAGCGCTCCTGAGGGAACAGTCACACTGAATGAGGACAGGTCACCGGTCACACACATCAGAGACAGTGCTCCTGAGGGAAGAGTCACACTGAATGAGGACAGGTCACCGGTCACACACATCAGAGACAGCGCTCCTGAGGGAAGAGTCACACTGAATGAGGACAGGTCACCGGTCACACACATCAGAGACAGTGCTCCTGAGGGAAGAGTCACACTGAATGAGGACAGGTCACACACATCAGAGACAGCGCTCCTGAGGGAAGAGTCACACTAAATGAGGACAGGTCACCGGTCACACACATCAGAGACAGCGCTCCTCAGGGAAGAGTCACACTGAATGAGGACAGGTCACCGGTCACACACATCAGAGACAGCGATACTGAGGGAAGAGTAACACTGAATGAGGACAGTTCACCGGTCACACAGGTCAGAGACAGCGCTCCTGAGGGAAGAGTCACACTGAATGAGGACAGGTCACCGGTCACACATATCAGAGACAGCGCTCCTGAGGGAAGAGTCACACTGAATGAGGACAGGTCACCGGTCACACAAATCAGAGCCATGGCTCCTGAGGGAAGAGTCACACTGAATGAGGACAGGTTACCGGTCACACACATCAGAGACAGCGCTCCTGAGGGAAGAGTCACACTGAATGAGGACAGGTCACTGGTCACACACATCAGAGACAGCGCTCCTGAGGGAAGAGTCACACTAAATGAGGACAGGTCACCGGTCACACACATCAGAGACAGCGCTCCTGAGGGAAGAGTCACACTGAATGAGGACAGGTCACCGGTCACACACATCAGAGCCAGCGCTCCTGAGAGAAGAGTCACACTGAATGAGGACAGGTCACACACATCAGAGACAGCGCTCCTGAGGGAAGAGTCACACTGAATGAGGACAGGTCACCGGTCACACACATCAGAGCCAGCGCTCCTGAGAGAAGAGTCACACTGAATGAGGACAGGTCACACACATCAGAGACAGCGCTCCTGAGGGAAGAGTCACACTGAATGAGGACAGGTCACCGGTCACACACATCAGAGACAGTGCTCCTGAGGGAAGAGTCACACTGAATGAGGACAGGTCACTGGTCACACACATCAGAGACAGCGCTCCTGAGGGAAGAGTCACACTGAATGAGGAGAGGTCACCGGTCACACACATCAGAGACAGTGCTCCTGAGGGAAGAGTCACACTGAATGAGGACAGGTCACTGGTCACACACATCAGAGACAGCGCTCCTGAGGGAAGAGTCACACTGAATGAGGACAGGTCACCGGTCACACACATCAGAGACAGCGCTCCTGAGAGAAGAGTCACACTGAATGAGGACAGGTCACACACATCAGAGACAGCGCTCCTGAGGGAAGAGTCACACTGAATGAGGACAGATCACCGGTCACACACATCAGAGACAGTGCTCCTGAGGGAAGAGTCACACTGAATGAGGACAGGTCACCGGTCACACATATCAGAGACAGCGCTCCTGAGGGAAGAGTCACACTGAATGAGGACAGGTCACCGGTCACACACATCAGAGACAGTGCTCCTGAGGGAAGAGTCACACTGAATGAGGACAGGTCACCGGTCACACACATCAGAGACAGTGCTCCTGAGGGAAGAGTCACACTGAATGATGACAGGTCACCGGTCACACACATCAGAGACAGCGCTCCTGAGGGAAGAGTCACACTGAATGATGACAGGTCACCGGTCACACATATCAGAGACAGTGCTCCTGAGGGAAGAGTCACACTGAATGAGGACAGGTCACCGGTCACACACATCAGAGACAGCGCTCCTGAGAGAAGAGTCACACTGAATGAGGACAGGTCACACACATCAGAGACAGCGCTCCTGAGGGAAGAGTCACACTGAATGAGGACAGATCACCGGTCACACACATCAGAGACAGTGCTCCTGAGGGAAGAGTCACACTGAATGAGGACAGGTCACACACATCAGAGACAGCGCTCCTGAGGGAAGAGTCACACTGAATGAGGACAGGTCACCGGTCACACACATCAGAGACAGCGCTCCTGAGGGAAGAGTCACACTGAATGAGGACAGGTCACACACATCAGAGACAGTGCTCCTGAGGGAAGAGTCACACTGAATGAGGACAGGTCACCGGTCACACACATCAGAGACAGCGCTCCTGAGGGAAGAGTCACACTGAATGAGGACAGGTCACCGGTCACACACATCAGAGACAGCGCTCCTGAGAGAAGAGTCACACTGAATGAGGACAGGTCACCGGTCACACACATCAAAGACAGTGCTCCTGAGGGAAGAGTAACACTGAATGAGGACAGGTCACCGGTCACACACATCAGAGACAGTGCTCCTGAGGGAAGAGTCACACTGAATGAGGACAGGTCACCGGTCACACACATCAGAGACAGCGCTCCTGAGGGAAGAGTCACACTGAATGAGGACAGGTCACCGGTCACACACATCAGAGACAGCGCTCCTGAGAGAAGAGTCACACTGAATGAGGACAGGTCACACACATCAGAGACAGCGCTCCTGAGGGAAGAGTCACACTGAATGAGGACAGGTCACCGGTCACACACATCAGAGACAGCGCTCCTGAGGGAAGAGTCACACTGAATGAGGACAGGTCACACACATCAGAGACAGTGCTCCTGAGGGAAGAGTCACACTGAATGAGGACAGGTCACACACATCAGAGACAGCGCTCCTGAGGGAAGAGTCACACTGAATGAGGACAGGTCACCGGTCACACAGGTCAGAGACAGCGCTCCTGAGGGAAGAATCACACTGAATGAAGACAGGTCACCGGTCACACACATCAGAGACAGCGCTCCTGAGGGAAGAGTCACACTGAATGAGGACAGGTTACCGGTCACACACATCAGAGACAGTGCTCCTGAGGGAAGAGTCACACTGAATGAGGACAGGTCACCGGTCACACACATCAGAGACAGCGCTCCTGAGGGAAGAGTCACACTGAATGAGGACAGGTCACCGGTCACACACATCAGAGACAGCGCTCCTGAGAGAAGAGTCACACTGAATGAGGACAGGTCACCGGTCACACACATCAAAGACAGTGCTCCTGAGGGAAGAGTAACACTGAATGAGGACAGGTCACCGGTCACACATATCAGAGACAGCGCTCCTGAGGGAAGAGTCACACTGAATGAGGACAGGTCACTGGTCACACACATCAGAGACAGCGCTCCTGAGGGAAGAGTCACACTGAATGAGGACAGGTCACCGGTCACACACATCAGAGACAGCGCTCCTGAGGGAAGAGTCACACTGAATGAGGAGAGGTCACCGGTCACACACATCAGAGACAGCGCTCCTGAGGGAAGAGTCACACTGAATGAGGAGAGGTCACCGGTCACACACATCAGAGACAGCGCTCCTGAGGGAAGAGTCACACTGAATGAAGACAAGTCACCGGTCACACAGGTCAGAGACAGCGCTCCTGAGGGAAGAGTCACACTGAATGAGGACAGGTCACCGGTCACACACATCAGAGACAGTGCTCCTGAGGGAAGAGTCACACTGAATGAGGACAGGTCACCGGTCACACATATCAGAGACAGTGCTCCTGAGGGAAGAGTCACACTGAATGATGACAGGTCACCGATCACACACATCAGAGACAGCGCTCCTGAGGGAAGAGTCACACTGAATGAGGACAGGTCACCGGTCACACATATCAGAGACAGCGCTCCTGAGGGAAGAGTCACACTGAATGAGGACAGGTCACCGGTCACACACATCAGAGACAGCGCTCCTGAGAGAAGAGTCACACTGAATGAGGACAGGTCACACACATCAGAGACAGCGCTCCTGAGGGAAGAGTCACACTGAATGAGGACAGATCACCGGTCACACACATCAGAGACAGTGCTCCTGAGGGAAGAGTCACACTGAATGAGGACAGGTCACCGGTCACACACATCAGAGACAGCGCTCCTGAGGGAAGAGTCACACTGAATGAGGACAGGTCACCGGTCACACAGGTCAGAGACAGCGCTCCTGAGGGAAGAATCACACTGAATGAGGACAGGTCACTGGTCACACACATCAGAGACAGCGCTCCTGAGGGAAGAGTCACACTGAATGAGGACAGCTCACCGGTCACACACATCAGAGACAGCGCTCCTGAGGGAAGAGTCACACTGAATGAGGACAGGTCACCGGTCACACACATCAGAGACAGTGCTCCTGAGGGAAGAGTCACACTGAATGAGGACAGGTCACACACATCAGAGACAGCGCTCCTGAGGGAAGAGTCACACTGAATGAGGACAGGTCACCGGTCACACACACAGCGAGCAGTGCTCCTGAGGGAAGAGTCACACTGAATGAGGACAGGTCACCGGTCACACACATCAGAGACAGCGCTCCTGAGAGAAGAGTCACACTGAATGAGGACAGGTCACCGGTCACACACATCAGAGACAGTGCTCCTGAGGGAAGAGTCACACTGAATGAGGACAGGTCACTGGTCACACACATCAGAGACAGCGCTCCTGAGGGAAGAGTCACACTGAATGAGGACAGGTCACCGGTCACACACATCAGAGACAGCGCTCCTGAGAGAAGAGTCACACTGAATGAGGACAGGTCACACACATCAGAGACAGCGCTCCTGAGGGAAGAGTCACACTGAATGAGGACAGATCACCGGTCACACACATCAGAGACAGTGCTCCTGAGGGAAGAGTCACACTGAATGAGGACAGGTCACCGGTCACACATATCAGAGACAGCGCTCCTGAGGGAAGAGTCACACTGAATGAGGACAGGTCACCGGTCACACACATCAGAGACAGTGCTCCTGAGGGAAGAGTCACACTGAATGAGGACAGGTCACCGGTCACACACATCAGAGACAGCGCTCCTGAGGGAAGAGTCACACTGAATGATGACAGGTCACCGGTCACACACATCAGAGACAGCGCTCCTGAGGGAAGAGTCACACTGAATGATGACAGGTCACCGGTCACACATATCAGAGACAGTGCTCCTGAGGGAAGAGTCACACTGAATGAGGACAGGTCACCGGTCACACACATCAGAGACAGCGCTCCTGAGAGAAGAGTCACACTGAATGAGGACAGGTCACACACATCAGAGACAGCGCTCCTGAGGGAAGAGTCACACTGAATGAGGACAGATCACCGGTCACACACATCAGAGACAGTGCTCCTGAGGGAAGAGTCACACTGAATGAGGACAGGTCACACACATCAGAGACAGCGCTCCTGAGGGAAGAGTCACACTGAATGAGGACAGGTCACCGGTCACACACATCAGAGACAGCGCTCCTGAGGGAAGAGTCACACTGAATGAGGACAGGTCACACACATCAGAGACAGTGCTCCTGAGGGAAGAGTCACACTGAATGAGGACAGGTCACCGGTCACACACATCAGAGACAGCGCTCCTGAGGGAAGAGTCACACTGAATGAGGACAGGTCACCGGTCACACACATCAGAGACAGCGCTCCTGAGAGAAGAGTCACACTGAATGAGGACAGGTCACCGGTCACACACATCAAAGACAGTGCTCCTGAGGGAAGAGTAACACTGAATGAGGACAGGTCACCGGTCACACACATCAGAGACAGTGCTCCTGAGGGAAGAGTCACACTGAATGAGGACAGGTCACCGGTCACACACATCAGAGACAGCGCTCCTGAGGGAAGAGTCACACTGAATGAGGACAGGTCACCGGTCACACACATCAGAGACAGCGCTCCTGAGAGAAGAGTCACACTGAATGAGGACAGGTCACACACATCAGAGACAGCGCTCCTGAGGGAAGAGTCACACTGAATGAGGACAGGTCACCGGTCACACACATCAGAGACAGCGCTCCTGAGGGAAGAGTCACACTGAATGAGGACAGGTCACACACATCAGAGACAGTGCTCCTGAGGGAAGAGTCACACTGAATGAGGACAGGTCACACACATCAGAGACAGCGCTCCTGAGGGAAGAGTCACACTGAATGAGGACAGGTCACCGGTCACACAGGTCAGAGACAGCGCTCCTGAGGGAAGAATCACACTGAATGAAGACAGGTCACCGGTCACACACATCAGAGACAGCGCTCCTGAGGGAAGAGTCACACTGAATGAGGACAGGTTACCGGTCACACACATCAGAGACAGTGCTCCTGAGGGAAGAGTCACACTGAATGAGGACAGGTCACCGGTCACACACATCAGAGACAGCGCTCCTGAGGGAAGAGTCACACTGAATGAGGACAGGTCACCGGTCACACACATCAGAGACAGCGCTCCTGAGAGAAGAGTCACACTGAATGAGGACAGGTCACCGGTCACACACATCAAAGACAGTGCTCCTGAGGGAAGAGTAACACTGAATGAGGACAGGTCACCGGTCACACATATCAGAGACAGCGCTCCTGAGGGAAGAGTCACACTGAATGAGGACAGGTCACTGGTCACACACATCAGAGACAGCGCTCCTGAGGGAAGAGTCACACTGAATGAGGACAGGTCACCGGTCACACACATCAGAGACAGCGCTCCTGAGGGAAGAGTCACACTGAATGAGGAGAGGTCACCGGTCACACACATCAGAGACAGCGCTCCTGAGGGAAGAGTCACACTGAATGAGGAGAGGTCACCGGTCACACACATCAGAGACAGCGCTCCTGAGGGAAGAGTCACACTGAATGAAGACAAGTCACCGGTCACACAGGTCAGAGACAGCGCTCCTGAGGGAAGAGTCACACTGAATGAGGACAGGTCACCGGTCACACACATCAGAGACAGTGCTCCTGAGGGAAGAGTCACACTGAATGAGGACAGGTCACCGGTCACACATATCAGAGACAGTGCTCCTGAGGGAAGAGTCACACTGAATGATGACAGGTCACCGATCACACACATCAGAGACAGCGCTCCTGAGGGAAGAGTCACACTGAATGAGGACAGGTCACCGGTCACACATATCAGAGACAGCGCTCCTGAGGGAAGAGTCACACTGAATGAGGACAGGTCACCGGTCACACACATCAGAGACAGCGCTCCTGAGGGAAACGTCACACTGAATGAGGACAGGTCACCGGTCACACACATCAGAGACAGTGCTCCTGAGGGAAGAGTCACACTGAATGAGGACAGGTCACCGGTCACACACATCAGAGACAGCGCTCCTGAGGGAAGAGTCACACTGAATGAGGACAGGTCACCGGTCACACAGGTCAGAGACAGCGCTCCTGAGGGAAGAATCACACTGAATGAGGACAGGTCACCGGTCACACACATCAGAGACAGCGCTCCTGAGGGAAGAGTCACACTGAATGAGGACAGGTCACACACATCAGAGACAGTGCTCCTGAGGGAAGAGTCACACTGAATGAGGACAGGTCACCGGTCACACACATCAGAGACAGCGCTCCTGAGGGAAGAGTCACACTGAATGAGGACAGGTCACCGGTCACACACATCAGAGACAGCGCTCCTGAGAGAAGAGTCACACTGAATGAGGACAGGTCACCGGTCACACACATCAAAGACAGTGCTCCTGAGGGAAGAGTAACACTGAATGAGGACAGGTCACCGGTCACACACATCAGAGACAGTGCTCCTGAGGGAAGAGTCACACTGAATGAGGACAGGTCACCGGTCACACACATCAGAGACAGCGCTCCTGAGGGAAGAGTCACACTGAATGAGGACAGGTCACCGGTCACACACATCAGAGACAGCGCTCCTGAGAGAAGAGTCACACTGAATGAGGACAGGTCACACACATCAGAGACAGCGCTCCTGAGGGAAGAGTCACACTGAATGAGGACAGGTCACCGGTCACACACATCAGAGACAGCGCTCCTGAGGGAAGAGTCACACTGAATGAGGACAGGTCACACACATCAGAGACAGTGCTCCTGAGGGAAGAGTCACACTGAATGAGGACAGGTCACACACATCAGAGACAGCGCTCCTGAGGGAAGAGTCACACTGAATGAGGACAGGTCACCGGTCACACAGGTCAGAGACAGCGCTCCTGAGGGAAGAATCACACTGAATGAAGACAGGTCACCGGTCACACACATCAGAGACAGCGCTCCTGAGGGAAGAGTCACACTGAATGAGGACAGGTTACCGGTCACACACATCAGAGACAGTGCTCCTGAGGGAAGAGTCACACTGAATGAGGACAGGTCACCGGTCACACACATCAGAGACAGCGCTCCTGAGGGAAGAGTCACACTGAATGAGGACAGGTCACCGGTCACACACATCAGAGACAGCGCTCCTGAGAGAAGAGTCACACTGAATGAGGACAGGTCACCGGTCACACACATCAAAGACAGTGCTCCTGAGGGAAGAGTAACACTGAATGAGGACAGGTCACCGGTCACACATATCAGAGACAGCGCTCCTGAGGGAAGAGTCACACTGAATGAGGACAGGTCACTGGTCACACACATCAGAGACAGCGCTCCTGAGGGAAGAGTCACACTGAATGAGGACAGGTCACCGGTCACACACATCAGAGACAGCGCTCCTGAGGGAAGAGTCACACTGAATGAGGAGAGGTCACCGGTCACACACATCAGAGACAGCGCTCCTGAGGGAAGAGTCACACTGAATGAGGAGAGGTCACCGGTCACACACATCAGAGACAGCGCTCCTGAGGGAAGAGTCACACTGAATGAAGACAAGTCACCGGTCACACAGGTCAGAGACAGCGCTCCTGAGGGAAGAGTCACACTGAATGAGGACAGGTCACCGGTCACACACATCAGAGACAGTGCTCCTGAGGGAAGAGTCACACTGAATGAGGACAGGTCACCGGTCACACATATCAGAGACAGTGCTCCTGAGGGAAGAGTCACACTGAATGATGACAGGTCACCGATCACACACATCAGAGACAGCGCTCCTGAGGGAAGAGTCACACTGAATGAGGACAGGTCACCGGTCACACATATCAGAGACAGCGCTCCTGAGGGAAGAGTCACACTGAATGAGGACAGGTCACCGGTCACACACATCAGAGACAGCGCTCCTGAGAGAAGAGTCACACTGAATGAGGACAGGTCACACACATCAGAGACAGCGCTCCTGAGGGAAGAGTCACACTGAATGAGGACAGATCACCGGTCACACACATCAGAGACAGTGCTCCTGAGGGAAGAGTCACACTGAATGAGGACAGGTCACCGGTCACACACATCAGAGACAGCGCTCCTGAGGGAAGAGTCACACTGAATGAGGACAGGTCACCGGTCACACAGGTCAGAGACAGCGCTCCTGAGGGAAGAATCACACTGAATGAGGACAGGTCACTGGTCACACACATCAGAGACAGCGCTCCTGAGGGAAGAGTCACACTGAATGAGGACAGGTCACCGGTCACACACATCAGAGACAGCGCTCCTGAGGGAAGAGTCACACTGAATGAGGACAGGTCACCGGTCACACACATCAGAGACAGCGCTCCTGAGGGAAGAGTCACACTGAATGAGGACAGGTCACCGGTCACACACATCAGAGACAGTGCTCCTGAGGGAAGAGTCACACTGAATGAGGACAGGTCACCGGTCACACACATCAGAGACAGCGCTCCTGAGGGAAGAGTCACACTGAATGAGGACAGGTCACCGGTCACACACATCAGAGACAGCGCTCCTGAGGGAAGAGTCACACTGAATGAGGACAGGTCACCGGTCACACACATCAGAGACAGTGCTCCTGAGGGAAGAGTCACACTGAATGAGGACAGGTCACCGGTCACACACATCAGAGACAGCGCTCCTGAGGGAAGAGTCACACTGAATGAGGACAGGTCACCGGTCACACACATCAGAGACAGTGCTCCTGAGGGAAGAGTCACACTGAATGAGGACAGGTCACACACATCAGAGACAGCGCTCCTGAGGGAAGAGTCACACTGAATGAGGACAGGTCACCGGTCACACACACAGCGAGCAGTGCTCCTGAGGGAAGAGTCACACTGAATGAGGACAGGTCACCGGTCACACACATCAGAGACAGCGCTCCTGAGAGAAGAGTCACACTGAATGAGGACAGGTCACCGGTCACACACATCAGAGACAGTGCTCCTGAGGGAAGAGTCACACTGAATGAGGACAGGTCACACACATCAGAGACAGCGCTCCTGAGGGAAGAGTCACACTGAATGAGGACAGGTCACTGGTCACACACATCAGAGACAGCGCTCCTGAGGGAAGAGTCACACTGAATGAGGACAGGTCACCGGTCACACACATCAGAGACAGCGCTCCTGAGGGAAGAGTCACACTGAATGAGGACAGGTCACTGGTCACACACATCAGAGACAGCGCTCCTGAGGGAAGAGTCACACTGAATGAGGACAGGTCACCGGTCACACACATCAGAGACAGCGCTCCTGAGGGAAGAATCACACTAAATGAGGACAGGTCACCGGTCACACACATCAGAGACAGCGCTCCTGAGGGAAGAGTCACACTGAATGAGGACAGGTCACCGGTCACACACATCAGAGACAGTGCTCCTGAGGGAAGAGTCACACTGAATGAGGACAGGTCACCGGTCACACAGGTCAGAGACAGCGCTCCTGAGGGAAGAGTCACACTGAATGAGGACAGGTCACCGGTCACACACATCAGAGGCAGCGCTCCTGAGGGAAGAGTCACACTGAATGAGGACAGGTCACCGGTCACACACATCAGAGACAGTGCTCCTGAGGGAAGAGTCACACTGAATGAGGACAGGTCACACACATCAGAGACAGCGCTCCTGAGGGAAGAGTCACACTGAATGAGGACAGGTCACTGGTCACACACATCAGAGACAGCGCTCCTGAGGGAAGAGTCACACTGAATGAGGACAGGTCACCGGTCACACACATCAGAGACAGCGCTCCTGAGGGAAGAGTCACACTGAATGAGGACAGGTCACTGGTCACACACATCAGAGACAGCGCTCCTGAGGGAAGAGTCACACTGAATGAGGACAGGTCACCGGTCACACACATCAGAGACAGCGCTCCTGAGGGAAGAGTCACACTGAATGAGGACAGGTCACCGGTCACACACATCAGAGACAGCGCTCCTGAGGGAAGAGTCACACTGAATGAGGACAGGTCACTGGTCACACACATCAGAGACAGCGCTCCTGAGGGAAGAGTCACACTGAATGAGGACAGGTCACCGGTCACACACATCAGAGACAGCGCTCCTGAGGGAAGAGTCACACTGAATGAGGACAGGTCACCGGTCACACACACAGCGAGCAGCGCTCCTGAGAGAAGAGTCACACTGAATGAGGAGAGGTCACCGGTCACACACATCAGAGACAGCGCTCCTGAGAGAAGAGTCACACTGAATGAGGACAGGTCACCGGTCACACACATCAGAGACAGCGCTCCTGAGGGAAGAGTCACACTGAATGAGGACAGGTCACCGGTCACACACATCAGAGACAGCGCTCCTGAGGGAAGAGTCACACTGAATGAGGACAGGTCACCGGTCACACACATCAGAGACAGCGCTCCTGAGGGAAGAGTCACACAGAATGAGGACAGGTCACCGGTCACACACATCAGAGACAGTGCTCCTGAGGGAAGAGTCACACAGAATGAGGACAGGTCACCGGTCACACAGGTCAGAGACAGCGCTCCTGAGGGAAGAGTCACACTGAATGAGGACAGGTCACCGGTCACACACATCAGAGACAGTGCTCCTGAGAGAAGAGTCACACTGAATGAGGACAGGTCACCGGTCACACACATCAGAGACAGCGCTCCTGAGGGAAGAGTCACACAGAATGAGGACAGGTCACCGGTCACACAGGTCAGACCACGCAGACACGTGGAGCCCTCACTCTGGGGGAACTTTGAACACTTTCACTACTACTCCTCTCGGACACATCCTGTTACCATTCAGATGGGTGGAGTCAGAACTGCCGGGAAATGTGTTCTCCACCAGGTCCTGGAGGTAATGTCTGTATCTGAGGAGAGAAGATAATGATCGTATGTGCTGGACTAACAGACATGCTAGATTAAAGGACAGAGCCAAAATCTACACCTCAGAGGTGGAGGAAGTTACTGGACTATGAGAATGTGTGGATTATCAGATGCCGGATTACAGGCGCACATCATGACTTGGTGCAGGAACCGCTCCCGGGATTTGGATTACACCAGTGGTGCGAATCTTTTTCCTACCAAGGGCCATTTGGCTATTTATACGATCCATAGAGGTTGTATGAATGATCCTGCGATGTTTGGTGAAATGTGTGATATACTGTATGTGCTGCTCTGTGATGAGGTGTGATGGTCGGTGGGATGGATGATCTTACTACTCATCTGATTTTCTAGGTTTCAATGATTTTTTAAAAAAAACTTGATGCAGTTGTTATGAACACTGATTTATATTACACCCCAGTTCTCACAGTGTGAAATTCATCATTGTTTACATTACATTGCTAGAACTAATCAGTGGGAGGTCTGAAGTATATACATCACATAGGAGACACTGAGACTGCTGTATATACATCACATAGGAGACACTGAGACTGCTGTATATATATCACATAGGAAACACTGAGACTGCTGTACATACATTACATATTAGACCCTGAGACTGCTTTATATATATCACATAGGAGCTCCTGAGTCAGCTGTATATATCACATAGGAGAAACTGAGACTGCTGTATTTACATCACATAGGAGGCTCTGAGACTGCTGTACATACATCACATAGTAGATACCGAGACTGCTGTACATACATCACATATGAGACCCTGAGACTGCTGTATATATATCACATAGGAGCCCCTCAGACTGCTGTACATACATCACATAGTAGATACCGAGACTGCTGTACATACATCACATAGGAGACACAGACTGTTGTACATACATCACATAGGAGACACTGAGACTGCTGTACATACATCACATAGGGGACACCGAGACTGCTGTACATTTATCACATAGGAGACACCGAAACTGCTGTATATACATCACATAGTAGACACCGAGACTGCTGAATATACATCACACAGGAGACACAAAGTAAATGGCAAACTTCGGGGTACTCGAATATCAGATGTTAGATTACAGGATCAATTAATGACTATGCAGGAGAACGCTCCAGGGTTATGGATTATTGGATGCTGAATTACACCTGTGCTTTCTTCACCACTCTGTATAGGATAACCAGATGTTGGATTATGGGGGTACTTACCTCATGGCTCGGTGCAGGGGGAGCTCCAGCAGTTTCTCCAGGGTTCGGCCCTGAAGTTCTGGACGCGATTCCTGCAACTTCATGAAACGAGAAAAAGATTTCTTCTTCGTGATTTGAACCTGAAAAAATCAAAGTCAGGAAAGGTGAAGCTACACAACTGGAACAGTGATGTCACCAAGAGGGGCGAGGCTACACAACTGGAACAGTGATGTCACCAAGAGGGGCGAGGCTACACAACTGGAACAGTGATGTCACTAAGAGCGACGAGGCTACACAACTGGAACAGTGATGTCACCAAGAGGGATGAGGCTACACAAGTGGAACAGTGATGTCACCAAGAGGGATGAGGCTACACAAGTGGAACAGTGATGTCACAGAGAGGGATGAGGCTACACAAGTGGAACAGTGATGTCACCAAGAGGGATGAGGCTACACAAGTGGAACAGTGATGTCACCAAGAGGGTCGAGGCTACACACAGGGAACAGTGATGTCACCAAGAGGGGCAAGGCTAGACAACTGGAACAGTGATGTCACCAAGAGGGGCGAGTCTACACACAGGGAGCAGTGATATCATCGAGAGGGGCGAGTCTACACACAGGGAGCATTGATGTCACCGAGAGGGGCGAGTCTACAGACAGTGAATAGTGATGTCACCGAGAGGGGCGAGTCTACAGACAGTGAACAGTGATGTCACCGAGAAGGACGAGGCTTCACACAGGTAGCAGTGATGTCACTAAGAGGGACGAGGCTACACACAGTGAACAGTGATGTCACCGAGAAGGACGAGGCTACACACAGGGAAAAGTGATGTCACAGAGAGGGACGAGACTACACACAAGGAGCAGTGATGTCACAGAGAGGGACGAGACTACACACAGGGAGCAGTGATGTCACCGAGAGGGACGAGACTACACACAGGGAACAGTGATGTCACCGAGCGGGGCGAGACTACACACAGGGAACAGTGATGTCACAGAGAGGGACGAGACTACACACAGGGAACAGTGATGTCCCAGAGAGGGACGAGACTACACACAGGGAACAGTGATGTCACCGAGAGGGGCGAGACTACACACAGGGAACAGTGATGTCACAGAGAGGGACGAGACTACACACAGGGAACAGTGATGTCACAGAGAGGGGCGAGACTACACACAGGGAACAGTGATGTCACCGAGAGGGACGAGACTACACACAGGGAACAGTGATGTCACAGAGAGGGACGAGACTACACACAGGGAACAGTGATGTCACCGAGCGGGACGAGACTACACACAGGGAACAGTGATGTCACAGAGAGGGACGAGACTACACACAGGGAACAGTGATGTCACCGAGAGGGACAAGACTACACACAGGGAACAGTGATGTCACAGAGAGGGACGAGACTACACACAGGGAACAGTGATGTCACAGAGAGGGGCGAGACTACACACAGGGAACAGTGATGTCACCGAGAGGGACAAGACTACACACAGGGAACAGTGATGTCACAGAGAGGGACGAGACTACACACAGGGAACAGTGATGTCACAGAGAGGGACGAGACTACTCACAGGGAACAGTGATGTCACCGAGAGGGACGAGACTACACACAGGGAACAGTGATGTCACAGAGAGGGACGAGGCTACACACAGGGAACAGTGATGTCACCGAGAAGGACGAGGCTACACACAGGGAACAGTGATGTCACAGAGAGGGACGAGACTACTCACAGGGAACAGTGATGTCACAGAGAGGGACGAGACTACACACAGGGAACAGTGATGTCACCGAGAGGGACGAGGCTACACACAGGGAACAGTGATGTCACCGAGAGGGGCGAGACTACACACAGGGAACAGTGATGTCACCGAGAGGGACGAGACTACACACAGGGAACAGTGATGTCACCGAGCGGGGCGAGACTACACACAGGGAACAGTGATGTCACCGAGAGGGACAAGACTACACACAGGGAACAGTGATGTCACAGAGAGGGACGAGACTACACACAGGGAACAGTGATGTCACCGAGAGGGACAAGACTACACACAGGGAACAGTGATGTCACAGAGAGGGACGAGACTACACACAGGGAACAGTGATGTCACAGAGAGGGACGAGACTACTCACAGGGAACAGTGATGTCACCGAGAGGGACGAGACTACACACAGGGAACAGTGATGTCACAGAGAGGGACGAGGCTACACACAGGGAACAGTGATGTCACCGAGAAGGACGAGGCTACACACAGGGAACAGTGATGTCACAGAGAGGGACGAGACTACTCACAGGGAACAGTGATGTCACAGAGAGGGACGAGACTACACACAGGGAACAGTGATGTCACCGAGAGGGACGAGGCTACACACAGGGAACAGTGATGTCACCGAGAGGGGCGAGACTACACACAGGGAACAGTGATGTCCCAGAGAGGGGCGAGGCTACACACAGGGAACAGTGATGTCACCGAGAAGGACGAGGCTACACACAGGGAACAGTGATGTCACAGAGAGGGACGAGGCTACACACAGGGAACAGTGATGTCACCGAGAGGGACGAGACTACACACAGGGAACAGTGATGTCACCGAGAGGGGCGAGACTACACACAGGGAGCAGTGATGTCACAGAGAGGGGCGAAGCTACACACAGGGAACAGTGATGTCCCAGAGAGGGACGAGACTACACACAGGGAGCAGTGATGTCCCAGAGAGGGGCGAGGCTACACACAGGGAACAGTGATGTCACCGAGAGGGACAAGACTACACACAGGGAACAGTGATGTCACAGAGAGGGACGAGACTACACACAGGGAACAGTGATGTCACAGAGAGGGGCGAGGCTACACACAGGGAACAGTGATGTCACCGAGAGGGACGAGACTACACACAGGGAACAGTGATGTCACAGAGAGGGACGAGACTACACACAGGGAACAGTGATGTCACAGAGAGGGGCGAGACTACACACAGGGAACAGTGATGTCACCGAGAGGGACGAGACTACACACAGGGAACAGTGATGTCACCGAGCGGGGCGAGACTACACACAGGGAACAGTGATGTCACCGAGAGGGACAAGACTACACACAGGGAACAGTGATGTCACAGAGAGGGACGAGACTACACACAGGGAACAGTGATGTCACCGAGAGGGACAAGACTACACACAGGGAACAGTGATGTCACAGAGAGGGACGAGACTACACACAGGGAACAGTGATGTCACAGAGAGGGACGAGACTACTCACAGGGAACAGTGATGTCACCGAGAGGGACGAGACTACACACAGGGAACAGTGATGTCACAGAGAGGGACGAGGCTACACACAGGGAACAGTGATGTCACCGAGAAGGACGAGGCTACACACAGGGAACAGTGATGTCACAGAGAGGGACGAGACTACTCACAGGGAACAGTGATGTCACAGAGAGGGACGAGACTACACACAGGGAACAGTGATGTCACCGAGAGGGACGAGGCTACACACAGGGAACAGTGATGTCACAGAGAGGGGCGAGACTACACACAGGGAACAGTGATGTCCCAGAGAGGGGCGAGGCTACACACAGGGAACAGTGATGTCACCGAGAAGGACGAGGCTACACACAGGGAACAGTGATGTCACCGAGAGGGGCGAGACTACACACAGGGAACAGTGATGTCCCAGAGAGGGGCGAGGCTACACACAGGGAACAGTGATGTCACCGAGAAGGACGAGGCTACACACAGGGAACAGTGATGTCACAGAGAGGGACGAGGCTACACACAGGGAACAGTGATGTCACCGAGAGGGACGAGACTACACACAGGGAACAGTGATGTCACCGAGAGGGGCGAGACTACACACAGGGAGCAGTGATGTCACAGAGAGGGGCGAAGCTACACACAGGGAACAGTGATGTCCCAGAGAGGGACGAGACTACACACAGGGAGCAGTGATGTCCCAGAGAGGGGCGAGGCTACACACAGGGAACAGTGATGTCACCGAGAGGGACAAGACTACACACAGGGAACAGTGATGTCACAGAGAGGGACGAGACTACACACAGGGAACAGTGATGTCACAGAGAGGGGCGAAGCTACACACAGGGAACAGTGATGTCACCGAGAGGGACGAGACTACACACAGGGAACAGTGATGTCACAGAGAGGGACGAGACTACACACAGGGAACAGTGATGTCACAGAGAGGGACGAGACTACTCACAGGGAACAGTGATGTCACCGAGAGGGACGAGACTACACACAGGGAACAGTGATGTCACCGAGAGGGACGAGACTACACACAGGGAACAGTGATGTCACCGAGAGGGACGAGGCTACACACAGGGAGCAGTGATGTCACAGAGAGGGGCGAAGCTACACACAGGGAGCAGTGATGTCCCAGAGAGGGGCGAGGCTACACACAGGGAACAGTGATGTCCCAGAGAGGGGCGAGACTACACACAGGGAACAGTGATGTCACCGAGAGGGACAAGACTACACACAGGGAACAGTGATGTCACAGAGAGGGACGAGACTACACACAGGGAACAGTGATGTCACAGAGAGGGGCGAAGCTACACACAGGGAACAGTGATGTCACCGAGAGGGACGAGACTACTCACAGGGAACAGTGATGTCACCGAGAGGGACGAGACTACACACAGGGAACAGTGATGTCACAGAGAGGGACGAGACTACTCACAGGGAACAGTGATGTCACCGAGAGGGACGAGACTACACACAGGGAACAGTGATGTCACAGAGAGGGACGAGGCTACACACAGGGAACAGTGATGTCCCAGAGAGGGGCATGTCTACACACAGGGAACAGTGATGTCCCAGAGAGGGACGAGACTACACACAGGGAACAGTGATGTCACAGAGAGGGACGAGGCTACACATAGGGAACAGTGATGTCACAGAGAGGGACGAGACTACACACGGGGAACAGTGATGTCACAGAGAGGGACGAGACTACACACAGGAAACAGTGATGTCACCGAGCGGGGCGAGACTACACACAGGGAACAGTGATGTCACAGAGAGGGACGAGACTACACACAGGGAACAGTGATGTCCCAGAGAGGGACGAGGCTACTCACAGGGAACAGTGATGTCCCAGAGAGGGACGAGACTACACACAGGGAACAGTGATGTCCCAGAGAGGGACGAGACTACACACAGGGAACAGTGATGTCACAGAGAGGGACGAGGCTACACACAGGGAACAGTGATGTCACCGAGAGGGACGAGGCTACACACAGGGAACAGTGATGTCACAGAGAGGGACGAGGCTACACACAGGGAACAGTGATGTCACAGAGAGGGACGAGACTACTCACAGGGAACAGTGATGTTACCGAGAGGGACGAGGCTACACACAGGGAACAGTGATGTCACAGAGAGGGACGAGGCTACACACAGGGAGCAGTGATGTCCCAGAGAGGGGCGAGGCTACACACAGGGAGCAGTGATGTCACAGAGAGGGGCGAAGCTACACACAGGGAACAGTGATGTCACCGAGAGGGACGAGACTACACACAGGGAACAGTGATGTCCCAGAGAGATGAGGCTACACACAGGGAACAGTGATGTCACCGAGAGGGGCGAGACTACACACAGGGAACAGTGATGTCACCGAGAGGGACAAGACTACACACAGGGAACAGTGATGTCACAGAGAGGGACGAGACTACACACAGGGAACAGTGATGTCACAGAGAGGGGCGAGACTACACACAGGGAACAGTGATGTCACAGAGAGGGACGAGACTACACACAGGTAGCAGTGATGTCCCAGAGAGGGGCGAGACTACACACAGGGAACAGTGATGTCACAGAGAGGGACGAGACTACACACAGGTAGCAGTGATGTCCCAGAGAGGGGCGAGACTACACACAGGGAACAGTGATGTCACAGAGAGGGACGAGGCTACACACAGGGAACAGTGATGTCACAGAGAGGGGCGAAGCTACACACAGGGAACAGTGATGTCACCGAGAGGGACGAGGCTACACACAGGGAGCAGTGATGTCACAGAGAGGGACGAGGCTACACACAGGGAACAGTGATGTCACAGAGAGGGACGAGGCTACACACAGGGAACAGTGATGTCACAGAGAGGGACGAGACTACACACAGGGAACAGTGATGTCACAGAGAGGGACGAGGCTACACACAGGGAGCAGTGATGTCCCAGAGAGGGACGAGACTACACACAGGGAACAGTGATGTCCCAGAGAGGGACGAGACTACACACAGGGAACAGTGATGTCACAGAGAGGGGCGAGGCTACACACAGGGAACAGTGATGTCCCAGAGAGGGACGAGACTACTCACAGGGAACAGTGATGTCACCGAGAGGGACGAGGCTACACACAGGGAACAGTTATGTCACAGAGAGGGACGAGACTACTCACAGGGAACAGTGATGTCACCGAGAGGGACGAGGCTACACACAGGGAACAGTGATGTCACCGAGAGGGACGAGGCTACACACAGGGAGCAGTGATGTCACAGAGAGGGACGAGGCTACACACAGGGAACAGTGATGTCACAGAGAGGGACGAGGCTACACACAGGGAACAGTGATGTCACAGAGAGGGGCGAGACTACACACAGGGAACAGTGATGTCACCGAGAGGGACGAGACTACACACAGGGAACAGTGATGTCACAGAGAGGGACGAGACTACACACAGGGAACAGTGATGTCACAGAGAGGGACAAGACTACACACAGGGAACAGTGATGTCACAGAGAGGGACGAGACTACACACAGGGAACAGTGATGTCACAGAGAGGGACAAGACTACACACAGGGAACAGTGATGTCACAGAGAGGGACGAGACTACACACAGGGAACAGTGATGTCACAGAGAGGGACGAGACTACTCACAGGGAACAGTGATGTCACCGAGAGGGACGAGGCTACACACAGGGAACAGTGATGTCACCGAGAGGGACGAGACTACACACAGGGAGCAGTGATGTCACAGAGAGGGACGAGGCTACACACAGGGAACAGTGATGTCACAGAGAGGGACAAGACTACACACAGGGAACAGTGATGTCACAGAGAGGGACGAGACTACACACAGGGAACAGTGATGTCACAGAGAGGGACGAGACTACTCACAGGGAACAGTGATGTCACCGAGAGGGACGAGGCTACACACAGGGAACAGTGATGTCACCGAGAAGGACGAGGCTACACACAGGGAACAGTGATGTCACAGAGAGGGACGAGGCTACACACAGGGAACAGTGATGTCACCGAGAAGGACGAGGCTACACACAGGGAACAGTGATGTCACAGAGAGGGACGAGACTACACACAGGGAACAGTGATGTCACCGAGAGGGACGAGGCTACACACAGGGAGCAGTGATGTCACAGAGAGGGGCGAAGCTACACACAGGGAGCAGTGATGTCCCAGAGAGGGGCGAGGCTACACACAGGGAACAGTGATGTCACCGAGAGGGACAAGACTACACACAGGGAACAGTGATGTCACAGAGAGGGACGAGACTACACACAGGGAACAGTGATGTCACAGAGAGGGACGAGACTACACACAGGGAACAGTGATGTCACAGAGAGGGGCGAGACTACACACAGGGAACAGTGATGTCACAGAGAGGGACGAGACTACTCACAGGGAACAGTGATGTCACCGAGAAGGACGAGACTACACACAGGGAACAGTGATGTCACCGAGAGTGATGAGGCTACACACAGGGAAAAGTGATGTCACCGAGAAGGACGAGACTACACACAGGGAACAGTGATGTCACCGAGAGGGACGAGACTACACACAGGGAACAGTGATGTCACAGAGAGGGACGAGGCTACACACAGGGAACAGTGATGTCACAGAGAGGGACGAGACTACACACAGGGAACAGTGATGTCACCGAGAAGGACGAGGCTACACACAGGGAACAGTGATGTCACAGAGAGGGACGAGACTACACACAGGGAACAGTGATGTCACAGAGAGGGACGAGACTACACACAGGGAACAGTGATGTCACAGAGAGGGACGAGACTACACACAGGGAACAGTGATGTCACAGAGAGGGACGAGACTACACACAGGGAGCAGTGATGTCCCAGAGAGGGACGAGGCTACACACAGGGAACAGTGATGTCACCGAGAAGGACGAGGCTACACACAGGGAACAGTGATGTCACAGAGAGGGACGAGACTACACACAGGGAACAGTGATGTCACAGAGAGGGGCGAGACTACACACAGGGAACAGTGATGTCCCAGAGAGGGACGAGGCTACACACAGGGAACAGTGATGTCACCGAGAAGGACGAGGCTACACACAGGGAACAGTGATGTCACAGAGAGGGACGAGACTACACACAGGGAACAGTGATGTCACAGAGAGGGGCGAAGCTACACACAGGGAGCAGTGATGTCCCAGAGAGGGGCGAGGCTACACACAGGGAACAGTGATGTCACCGAGAGGGACGAGGCTACACACAGGGAACAGTGATGTCACCGAGAGGGACGAGACTACACACAGGGAACAGTGATGTCACCGAGAGGGACGAGACTACACACAGGGAACAGTGATGTCCCAGAGAGGGACGAGTGTTATGATTCAGGGATCGAGGAGGATCAAAAAATGCAGAATCCCAAAAGGTAACAGAGTGGCTGGAACCTTAACGGACTGCAGACCTAATCCTGACACACAACTAGAAGTAGCCGTGGGACGAGGCTACGATGACCTAGTCGTCTCGACACAGCCGGAGAACTAAATATTCTCACAGATAGAAATATAAGAAAGCTAATGTGCCTCGGAGCAGTCCCCAAAGATAGATAGCCCCCCCACCCACATGTAAAGGTTACGGTGATATAGAAAAACACAAGGGTCATTCCGTGTCAAGTGGACCAGTTTTAAAAATCGTCCCCACTCGACGTTCTCCGATTTTGCTGAAAATTTATAAGGATGTACATGTGTTTGAAAAGAGGTTCTGTAAATTTTTAGGGCCAGATCTCAAATATATTGGGCAGTGTTGACCTTTCACTGGAGGCCCCCCCCCAAGCCTGCGGCTTCAGCTAAGAGGATTGTGCACACTTTGGCACATAGCCATTAGAGTTCTATACTGGCTATGATGTTGAAATTTGCAGCAAGATGGAATTGCAGCTGTATATTGCTCAGGCCAAAAGACTACTGCTACTCCAGCAGGATACAGCTAAACCCCCACTAGGTGGAGGCAACACAGGTGCAGGTGGAGCCATTCACACTCACTTCCAAATATGGAGGAGGTGATGGCTGGATGGTAAAACTGCACACTGGTGGCTTGCATAGAGCACTGTTCACACTAGCAGACGCACAGTCACAAACCCGCAGCCTATTAGGTGACGCCCATACTATTAGATCAGGCGGGCTGCCAAGCCGTACCCCCACTGCGCGCTACGTAGGGACAGAAACTCTGATAGCAAGGCCTAACAACAAGGGGCCTGGCTGTATCCTGTACAAAAAAGGTTTTGAGGTTTTTTGTTAGCGTTATGGCCATAAGACGTAAGCCCACAACAATTCATTACTTACAGCTGCAATTCCATCTTGCTGTAAGTAATGATATTCTTTTTTGCTTTTTTTATATTATATATAGTGTAGGGACCTACAAGCATGAGGTTCCCGTGACGAGGGTTGTAGGCTTACGTCTTATGGCCATAACGCTAACAAAAAACCTCAAAAACTTTTTTTGTACAGGATACAGCCAGGCCCCTTTTTGTTAGGCCTTGCTATCAGAGTTTCTGTCCCTACGTAGCACGCAGTGGGGGTACGGCTTGGCAGCCCGACCGATCTAATAGTATGGGCGTCACCTAATAGGCTGCGGGTTTGTGACTGTGCGTCTGCTAGTGTGAACAGTGCTCTATGCAAGCCACCAGTGTGCAGTTTTACCATCCAGCCATCACCTCCTCCATATTTGGAAGTGAGTGTGAATGGCTCCACCTCCACCTGTGTTGCCTCCACTTAGTGGGGGTTTAGCTGTATCCTGCTGGAGTAGCAGTAGTCTTTTGGCCTGAGCAATATACAGCTGCAATTCCATCTTGCTGTAAGTAATGATATTTTCCTTTTTGCTTTTTTATATTAGATGTTGAAATTTGGCATACTAGCTCAACTTTTGCTGCTAAATGCGATAAAATTATTACCGGCTATGACAAAACAATATTTCGGCTGCAATTTTGTGTCAAAGTAGCTTGCAAAACGCCTCGCATAAAATTTATGCCAAACTTTGCCCATATATAACAAGACCAAAAACCAATAGGAACTGGTGCTTTGCCCTGTACAACAAACATCTTCATGACTGTGCATTGCTGCAATATCACGGGCACAGCATATGTATTTGTGGAATTATTCACACCCACATATGATGAAAAACTTAGAAAAAACGAATTTTACCTATTTTTAGGTCAAATTTCCCAAAAAGGGTCCCCCTAAAATATATTAATTCTGTTATCATTTGAAAGAGCACATTTTTCTCTACAAGGATCATTGGGGTTTTTTTTGGAGTCTCTCCATTTAAGAAAAGAGAAATGCCACTGAACATGGTGTTATGTGCACGTAATGCATTGATTGTGTTTGATTTTCAGATTCTTATCATGTTACAGAGTTGTATTGTTGCTAGCAATGTCTATTATAATCAAAAACCTATAAACCTATTGACTATTGTTACATTTTAATGCATTTATTATTTATTTTTTAGTGATGGAGAATGAAATTGATGACACAAAGATTGGCATTTCAAGGGTGTGAAATGAGCCTTCATCTTTCATTGCCCATGTAGATGGATCTGCCAGATCAGAAATGCCTTTTGTGCCAATTGCAAACCTCCAGCCAGGGCAATACATTGCTGCATTTACCATAGGAACTGGTGGATTGGAAATATTTCTGAAATTTCAGTCGACGACCATGATGCATTAATACATTTGATGCATCCTCATGGAGCAGCTTCTGTCACTGGCCTGTGAGAAATGATACATGCTGGATTCCCGAGCAGTCGATCATTGCAATAATTCCAGCACCAGCTGCAACAGCAATGGCCGACAATACAGCAAATTCAGCAACAATGCCAGACCACTTACTTACACTGAACATTATGGCTTGGGAACCAACAAAAGATCCCCAATATTAGGCTTGGGATCCTAGGCAAAGACCCCCACCCTCAGGCCCCGGAACCTGCGATAAAGAGACCGCCCGCGGCTGGCCTTGCACGGCTATCAGCCATGGCTCCTAGGCGATGGGGCTGCCAATTCTCGAAAGACAGCATTATTACAATTCTTAATAGCATTATAAGAGCAATTCTTAGGGAATTGGTTGTGGTATAACCACCATGGACCAACGCAAGGGTTTGAATAGTGCAGTTACATTCATTGCGGATTAATAAATAACACCATGTTCAGGGGCATTTTTCTTTTCTTAAAGGGAACCTGTCAGCAGAAATGTCCCCTAAAACCTAACAGATTCCCCCTCTGCAGCTCCTGGGCTGCAATCTATAAAGGTCCCTGTTATGATTGTGCCCACTTTCTGACCGAAAAAAAGTGTTTATAAAGTTGTACCTTTTTGGCTTCTGATTCTGTAAATCCGTCACGGGGGCGGGCTGCCTGATGGCCGTTATTCTGCCCCCTGGTCCTGTATGCCGCCCCCATCGCTGATTTCAATACTTCTGGACGCCGCCCACTGCTCCAGCCATCCCCGCGCATGCCCAGTGCCCATCTCTCGGGGATGAGCACTGTGCCCAGCGTCACCGCTGGTGACGTGCACGCAGGGTTAAGATTATGGGCGGTGCTGTGATGTTTATTCCTAAGCAACCGCCCATAATCGCGGGACCGCGCTTTCGGTGTAGTCACTGCTCCGCGCTCTTCCCATCTATTTCCTGCCTCGGGGCAAGATGGGAAGGAGGCGAAGTGAGGTCAGCAGCAGCGCGCTTGCGCAGAAAGAAGCAGGCCGAGGGGGAAAGCGCGGTCCCGCGATTATGGGCGGTTGCTTAGGAATAAACATCACAGCACCGCCCATAATCTTAACCCTGCGTGCACGTCACCAGCGGTGACGCTGGGCACAGTGCTCATCCCCGAGAGATGGGCACTGGGCATGCGCGGGGATGGCTGGAGCAGTGGGCGGCGTCCAGAAGTATTGAAATCAGCGATGGGGGCGGCATACAGGACCAGGGGGCAGAATAACGGCCATCAGGCAGCCCGCCCCCGTGACGGATTTACAGAATCAGAAGCCAAAAAGGTACAACTTTATAAACACTTTTTTTCGGTCAGAAAGTGGGCACAATCATAACAGGGACCTTTATAGAATGCAGCCCAGGAGCTGCAGAGGGGGAATCTGTGAGGTTTTAGGGGACATTTCTGCTGACAGGTTCCCTTTAAATGGAGAGACTCCAAAAAAAACCCCCAATGATCCTTGTAGAGAAAAATGTGCTCTTTCAAATGATAACAGAATTAATATATTTTAGGGGTACCCTTTTTGGGAAATTTGACCTAAAAATAGGTAAAATTCGCTTTTTTAAAGTTTTTCATCATATGTGGGTGTGAATATTTCCACAAATACATATGCTGTGCCCGTGATATTGCAGCAATGCACAGTCATGAAGATGTTTGTTGTACAGGGTAAAGCAGCAGTTCCTATTGGGTTTTGGTCTTGAGTTATATATGGGCAAAGTTTGGCATACATTTTATGCGAGGTGTTTTGCAAGCTATTTTGACACAAAATTGCAGCCGAAATATTGTTTTGTCATAGCCGGTAATAATTTTATCGCGTTTCGCAGCAAAAGTTGAGCTAGTATGCCAAATTTCAGCATCATAGCCAGTATAGAACTCTAATGGCTATGTGCCAAAGTGTGCACAATCCTCTTAGCTGAAGCCGCAGGCTTGGGGGGGGGCCTCCAGTGAAAGGTCAACACTGCCCAATGTATTTGAGATCTGGCCCTAAAAATGTACAGAACCTCTTTTCAAACACATGTACATCCTTATAAATTTTCAGCAAAATCGGAGAACGTCGAGTGGGGACGATTTTTAAAACTGGTCCACTTGACACGGAATGACCCGATAGAATCTGTGGGCGTCTAACTCGTCCATACTCATTGGTCTCTCACATAAGTAGGTGTATATACATTTTCTGTAAATATGTAAACATTTTTGTTATGATGTCACTTTTGGTGTGTAAATAATCTCTATCATTTCTTATAGGCAAGACCTTGACAAAGGCCTAACATAGGCTGAAACGTTGGCTTGGCTTTGCTCTACTGGTAGTGGCTCTTTTTTCTTTTTGCTTACAATCCACAAATAAAAGACTTTTGCATTATCCTTGTATGTGACTGAGTGCTTGGGATTTATCGCAGTATCTGGAGATTTCTTCCTTTATAGCACCACCCCATATAACCAGTTGAGCCCGACTTTATTCCTACTATTTAGCAATAGTATGAGAGGCGTCTCCAAAGAAGAAACAGCTTATTACGTCAGCTAAAATCCCGCCGTTCCACCCTATAAAGGACCCTATCACACTGCATAGGCTCCGGACACCGCTCTGAGATATCACACTGCATAGGCTCCGGACACCGCTCTGAGATATCACACTGCATAGGCTCCGGACACCGCTCTGAGATATCACACTGCATAGGCTCCGGACACCACTCTGAGATATCACACTGCATAGGCTCCGGACACCGCTCTGAGATATCACACTGCATAGGCTCCGGACACCGCTCTGAGATATCACACTGCATAGGCTCCGGAGACCGCTCTGAGATATCACACTGCATAGGCTCCGGAGACCGCTCTGAGATATCACACTGCATAGGCTCCGGAGACCGCTCTGAGATATCACACTGCATAGGCTCCGGAGACCGCTCTGACCTATCACACTGCATAGGCTCCGGAGACCGCTCTGACCTATCACACTGCATAGGCTCCGGACACCGCTCTGACCTATCACACTGCATAGGCTCCGGAGACCGCTCTGACCTATCACACTGCATAGGCTCCGGACACCGCTCTGACCTATCACACTGCATAGGCTCCGGAGACCGCTCTGACCTATCACACTGCATAGGCTCCGGACACCGCTCTGACCTATCACACTGCATAGGCTCCAGAGACCGCTCTGACCTATCACACTGCATAGGCTCCGGAGACCGCTCTGACCTATCACACTGCATAGGTTCCGGAGACCGCTCTGAGATATCACACTGCATAGGCTCCGGACACCGCTCTGACCTATCACACTGCATAGGCTCCAGAGACCGCTCTGACCTATCACACTGCATAGGCACCGGAGACCGCTCTGAGATATCACACTGCATAGGCTCCGGAGACCGCTCTGACCTATCACACTGCATAGGCTCCGGGGACCGCTCTGACCTATCACACTGCATAGGCTCCAGAGACCGCTCTGACCTATCACACTGCATAGGCTCCGGAGACCGCTCTGACCTATCACACTGCATAGGCTCCGGACACCGCTCTGACCTATCACACTGCATAGGCTCCGGAGACCGCTCTGACCTATCACACTGCATAGGCTCCGGACACCGCTCTGACCTATCACACTGCATAGGCTCCGGACACCGCTCTGACCTATCACACTGCATAGGCTCCGGACACCGCTCTGACCTATCACACTGCATAGGCTCCGGAGACCGCTCTGACCTATCACACTGCATAGGCTCCGGACACCGCTCTGACCTATCACACTGCATAGGCTCCAGAGACCGCTCTGACCTATCACACTGCATAGGCTCCGGAGACCGCTCTGACCTATCACACTGCATAGGCTCCGGAGACCGCTCTGAGATATCACACTGCATAGGCTCCGGAGACCGCTCTGACCTATCACACTGCATAGGCTCCGGAGACCGCTCTGACCTATCACACTGCATAGGCTCCGGACACCGCTCTGACCTATCACACTGCATAGGCTCCAGAGACCGCTCTGACCTATCACACTGCATAGGCTCCGGAGACCGCTCTGACCTATCACACTGCATAGGTTCCGGAGACCGCTCTGAGATATCACACTGCATAGGCTCCGGACACCGCTCTGACCTATCACACTGCATAGGCTCCAGAGACCGCTCTGACCTATCACACTGCATAGGCACCGGAGACCGCTCTGAGATATCACACTGCATAGGCTCCGGAGACCGCTCTGACCTATCACACTGCATAGGCTCCGGGGACCGCTCTGACCTATCACACTGCATAGGCTCCAGAGACCGCTCTGACCTATCACACTGCATAGGCTCCGGAGACCGCTCTGACCTATCACACTGCATAGGCTCCAGAGACCGCTCTGACCTATCACACTGCATAGGCTCCAGAGACCGCTCTGACCTATCACACTGCATAGGCTCCGGGGACCGCTCTGACCTATCACACTGCATAGGCTCCAGAGACCGCTCTGACCTATCACACTGCATAGGCTCCGGAGACCGCTCTGACCTATCACACTGCATAGGCTCCGGGGACCGCTCTGAGATATCACACTGCATAGGTTCCGGAGACCGCTCTGAGATATCACACTGCATAGGCTCCGGAGACCGCTCTGAGATATCACACTGCATAGGCTCCGGAGACCGCTCTGAGATATCACACTGCATAGGCTCCGGAGACCGCTCTGAGATATCACACTGCATAGACTCCGGGGACCGCTCTCAGATATCACACTGCATAGGCTCCGGGGACCGCTCTGAGATATCACACTGCATAGGCTCCGGGGACCGCTCTGAGATATCACACTGCATAGGCTCCGGAGACTGCTCTGAGATATCACACTGCATAGGCTCCGGAGACCGCTCTGACCTATCACACTGCATAGGCTCCGGAGACCGCTCTGAGATATCACACTGCATAGGCTCCGGAGACCGCTCTGAGATATCACACTGCATAGGCTCCGGAGACCGCTCTGAGATATCACACTGCATAGGTTCCGGAGACCGCTCTGAGATATCACACTGCATAGGCTCCGGAGACCGCTCTGACCTATCACACTGCATAGGCTCCGGAGACCGCTCTGAGATATCACACTGCATAGGCTCCGGGGACCGCTCTGAGATATCACACTGCATAGGCTCCGGACACCGCTCTAAAATAACACACTGCATAGGCTCCGGGGACCGCTCTGAGATATCACACTGCATAGGCTCCGGGGACCGCTCTGAGATATCACACTGCATAGGCTCCGGGGACCACTCTGAGATATCACACTGCATAGGCTCCGGACACCGCTCTGAGATATCACACTGCATAGGCTCCGGAGACCGCTCTGAGATATCACACTGCATAGGCTCCGGGGACCGCTCTGAGATGTCACACTGCATAGGCTCCGGACACCGCTCTGAGATATCACACTGCATAGGCTCCGGGGACCGCTCTGAGATATCACACTGCATAGGCTCCGGACACCGCTCTGAGATATCACACTGCATAGGCTCCGGAGACCGCTCTGAGATATCACACTGCATAGGCTCCGGAGACCGCTCTGAGATATCACACTGCATAGGTTCCGGAGACCGCTCTGAGATATCACACTGCATAGGCTCCGGAGACCGCTCTGAGATGTCACACTGCATAGGCTCCGGACACCGCTCTGAGATATCACACTGCATAGGCTCCGGAGACCGCTCTGAGATGTCACACTGCATAGGCTCCGGAGACCGCTCTGAGATATCACACTGCATAGGCTCCGGGGACCGCTCTGAGATATCACACTGCATAGGCTCCGGGGACCGCTCTGAGATATCACACTGCATAGGCTCCGGGGACCGCTCTGAGATATCACACTGCATAGGTTCCGGAGACCGCTCTGAGATATCACACTGCATAGGCTCCGGAGACCGCTCTGACCTATCACACTGCATAGGCTCCGGAGACTGCTCTGAGATATCACACTGCATAGGCTCCAGAGACCGCTCTGAGATATCACACTGCATAGGCTCCGGAGACTGCTCTGAGATATCACACTGCATAGGTTCCGGAGACCGCTCTGAGATATCACACTGCATAGGCTCCGGAGACCGCTCTGAGATGTCACACTGCATAGGCTCTGGGGACCGCTGTGAGATATCACACTGCATAGGTTCCGGAGACCGCTGTGAGATATCACACTGCATAGGTTCCGGAGACCGCTCTGAGATATCACACTGCATAGGCTCCGGGGACCGCTCTGAGATATCACACTACATAGGCTCCAGAGACCGCTCTGAGATATCACACTGCATAGGCTCCGGAGACCGCTCTGAGATATCACACTGCATAGGTTCCGGAGACCGCTCTGAGATATCACACTGCATAGGCTCCGGAGACCGCTCTGAGATATCACACTGCATAGGCTCCAGAGACCGCTCTGAGATATCACACTGCATAGGCTCCGGAGACCGCTCTGAGATATCACACTGCATAGGCTCCGGGGACCGCTCTGAGATATCACACTGCATAGGCTCCGGAGACCGCTCTGAGATATCACACTGCATAGGTTCCGGAGACCGCTCTGAGATATCACACTGCATAGGTTCCGGAGACCGCTCTGAGATATCACACTGCATAGGCTCCGGAGACCGCTCTGAGATATCACACTGCATAGGCTCCGGAGACCGCTCTGAGATATCACACTGCATAGGCTCCGGAGACCGCTCTGAGATATCACACTGCATAGGCTCCGGAGACCGCTCTGAGATATCACACTGCATAGGTTCCGGAGACCGCTCTGAGATATCACACTGCATAGGCTCCGGAGACCGCTCTGACCTATCACACTGCATAGGCTCCGGAGACCGCTCTGAGATATCACACTGCATAGGCTCCGGGGACCGCTCTGAGATATCACACTGCATAGGCTCCGGACACCGCTCTAAGATATCACACTGCATAGGCTCCGGGGACCGCTCTGAGATATCACACTGCATAGGCTCCGGGGACCGCTCTGAGATATCACACTGCATAGGCTCCGGGGACCACTCTGAGATATCACACTGCATAGGCTCCGGACACCGCTCTGAGATATCACACTGCATAGGCTCCGGAGACCGCTCTGAGATATCACACTGCATAGGCTCCGGGGACCGCTCTGAGATGTCACACTGCATAGGCTCCGGACACCGCTCTGAGATATCACACTGCATAGGCTCCGGGGACCGCTCTGAGATATCACACTGCATAGGCTCCGGACACCGCTCTGAGATATCACACTGCATAGGCTCCGGAGACCGCTCTGAGATATCACACTGCATAGGCTCCGGAGACCGCTCTGAGATATCACACTGCATAGGTTCCGGAGACCGCTCTGAGATATCACACTGGATAGGCTCCGGAGACCGCTCTGAGATGTCACACTGCATAGCTCCGGACACCGCTCTGAGATATCACACTGCATAGGCTCCGGAGACCGCTCTGAGATGTCACACTGCATAGGCTCCGGAGACCGCTCTGAGATATCACACTGCATAGGCTCCGGGGACCGCTCTGAGATATCACACTGCATAGGCTCCGGGGACCGCTCTGAGATATCACACTGCATAGGTTCCGGAGACCGCTCTGAGATATCACACTGCATAGGCTCCGGAGACCGCTCTGACCTATCACACTGCATAGGCTCCGGAGACTGCTCTGAGATATCACACTGCATAGGCTCCAGAGACCGCTCTGAGATATCACACTGCATAGGCTCCGGAGACTGCTCTGAGATATCACACTGCATAGGTTCCGGAGACCGCTCTGAGATATCACACTGCATAGGCTCCGGAGACCGCTCTGAGATGTCACACTGCATAGGCTCTGGGGACCGCTGTGAGATATCACACTGCATAGGTTCCGGAGACCGCTCTGAGATATCACACTGCATAGGTTCCGGAGACCGCTCTGAGATATCACACTGCATAGGCTCCAGAGACCGCTCTGAGATATCACACTGCATAGGCTCCGGAGACCGCTCTGAGATATCACACTGCATAGGTTCCGGAGACCGCTCTGAGATATCACACTGCATAGGCTCCAGAGACCGCTCTGAGATATCACACTGCATAGGCTCCGGAGACCGCTCTGAGATATCACACTGCATAGGCTCCGGGGACCGCTCTGAGATATCACACTGCATAGGCTCCGGAGACCGCTCTGAGATATCACACTGCATAGGTTCCGGAGACCGCTCTGAGATATCACACTGCATAGGCTCCGGAGACCGCTCTGAGATATCACACTGCATAGGCTCCGGAGACCGCTCTGAGATATCACACTGCATAGGTTCCGGAGACCGCTCTGAGATATCAAACTGTATAGGCTCCGGAGACCGCTCTGAGATATCACACTGCATAGGTTCCGGAGACCGCTCTGAGATATCACACTGCATAGGCTCCGGAGACCGCTCTGAGATATCACACTGCATAGGTTCCGGAGACCGCTCTGAGATATCACACTGCATAGGTTCCGGAGACCGCTCTGAGATATCACACTGCATAGGCTCCGGAGACCGCTCTGACCTATCACACTGCATAGGTTCCGGAGACCGCTCTGAGATATCACACTGCATAGGCTCTGGAGACCGCTCTGACCTATCACACTGCATAGGTTCCGGAGACCGCTCTGAGATATCACACTGCATAGGTTCCGGAGACCGCTCTGAGATATCACACTGCATAGGCTCCGGAGACCGCTCTGAGATATCACTGCATAGGCTCCGGGGACCGCTCTGAGATATCACACTGCATAGGCTCCGGAGACCGCTCTGAGATATCACACTGCATAGGTTCCGGAGACCGCTCTGAGATATCACACTGCATAGGTTCCGGAGACCGCTCTGAGATATCACACTGCATAGGCTCCGGAGACCGCTCTGAGATATCACACTGCATAGGCTCCGGAGACCGCTCTGAGATATCACACTGCATAGGTTCCGGAGACCGCTCTGAGATATCACACTGCATAGGCTCCGGAGACCGCTCTGAGATATCACACTGCATAGGTTCCGGAGACCGCTCTGAGATATCACACTGCATAGGTTCCGGAGACCGCTCTGAGATATCACACTGCATAGGTTCCGGAGACCGCTCTGAGATATCACACTGCATAGGCTCCGGGGACCGCTCTGAGATATCACACTGCATAGGCTCCGGAGACCGCTCTGAGATATCACACTGCATAGGTTCCGGAGACCGCTCTGAGATATCACACTGCATAGGCTCCGGAGACTGCTCTGAGATGTCACACTGCATAGGCTCCGGAGACCGCTCTGAGATGTCACACTGCATAGGCTCTGGGGACCGCTCTGAGATATCACACTGCATAGGCTCCGGGGACCGCTCTGAGATATCACACTGCATAGGCTCCGGGGACCGCTCTGAGATATCACACTGCATAGGCTCCGGAGACTGCTCTGAGATATCACACTGCATAGGCTCCGGAGACTGCTCTGAGATATCACACTGCATAGGCTCCGGGGACCGCTCTGAGATATCACACTGCATAGGCTCCGGAGACCGCTCGGAGATGTCACACTGCATAGGCTCCGGAGACCGCTCTGAGATATCACACTGCATAGGCTCCGGAGACCGCTCTGAGATATCACACTGCATAGGCTCCGGGGACCGCTCTGAGATATCACACTGCATAGGCTCCGGAGACCGCTCTGAGATATCACACTGCATAGGCTCCGGGGACCACTCTGAGATATCACACTGCATAGGCTCCGGAGACCGCTCTGAGATATCACACTGCATAGGCTCCGGAGACTGCTCTGAGATGTCACACTGCATAGGCTCCGGAGACCGCTGAGATATCACACTGCATAGGCTCCGGAGACCGCTCTGAGATATCACACTGAATAGGCTTCGGGGATCGCTCTGAGATATCACACTGCATAGGCTCTGGGGACCGCTCTGAGATATCACACTGCATAGGCTCCGGAGACTGCTCTGAGATATTACACTGCATAGGCTCCGGAGACCGCTCTGAGATATCACACTGCATAGGCTCCGGAGACCGCTCTGAGATATCACACTGCATAGGCTCCGGGGACCGCTCTGAGATATCACACTGCATAGGCTCCGGAGACTGCTCTGAGATATCACACTGCATAGGCTCCGGAGACTGCTCTGAGATGTCACACTGCATAGGCTCCGGAGACTGCTCTGAGATATCACACTGCATAGGCTCCGGAGACCGCTCTGAGATGTCACACTGCATAGGCTCCGGAGACCGCTCTGAGATATCACACTGCATAGGCTCCGGAGACTGCTCTGAGATATCACACTGCATAGGCTCCGGAGACCGCTCTGAGATATCACACTGCATAGGCTCCGGAGACCGCTCTGAGATATCACACTGCATAGGCTCCGGAGACTGCTCTGAGATATCACACTGCATAGGCTCCGAAGACCGCTCTGAGATATCACACTGCATAGGCTCCGGAGACTGCTCCAAGAGCGAAACCTCTGCGCGCATTGTTTTATGTTCACGCATACTTCTATCAATCTGAATGGTCAATGACATAGAGGTATCGAGACCAGAGGGGATAGGAAAGCCCACCATAACATCCTTCACAGGCTCTGCCAACCCCTTCCGAAAGAGCCGCATCATCCCACTCAGTAAGGACCGCCCACTTACGAAGCCTCTGACTGTATATCTCTACATGTTCCTGACCCTGGATCAAAGCCAATAAGGTTTTCTCGGCTTGATCAATAGCATTAGGGTCATCATATAACAACCCTAGAGCCTGAAAAAAAAATCCACATCCGCAAGAGCAGGATCTCCAAGCGCCAGGGAAAAGGCCCAATCCTGGGGGTCACCACGAGAGATAACAATCTGACCTCGCTGCCTGGAAGACCCCGAGGGCTTGGGTTTCAAGGCAAAAAATAACCTACAATTGTTATTGAAGTTCAGAAATCTAGACCGATCCGAGAATAAATCCTGTAAAGGTATTTTAGGTTCTAACGCAGGTGTCTGGGCAAGATAATCGGATATATCCTTAACCTGAGAAGTAAGCTGATCGACTCGCTCAGCTAATTGTGTGACATCTATAACAGCAGAAGATCCTCCACAGCACAAGATCCTCCACAGCACAAGATCCTCCACAGCACAAGATCCTCCACAGCCCAAGATCCTCCACAGCCCAAGATCCTCCACAGCCCAAGATCCTCCACAGCCCAAGATCCTCCACAGCACAAGATCCTCCACAGCACAAGATCATCCACAGCACAAGATCCTCCACAGCACAAGATCCTCCACAGCACAAGATCATCCACAGCACAAGATCCTCCACAGCACAAGATCCTCCACAGCACAAGATCCTCCACAGCACCCAGAGATAAAGAGGAAAAGCACACAAGAAAAAAAAAACACACTTTTTTTTCTTTTTTTTTTCCTTCTTTTGGAGTACCCTAGGTTAGGCCAGTGCTACTGTTATGATTCAGGGATCGGGGAGGATCAAATAATGCAGAATCCCAAAAGGTAACAGAGTGTCTGGACCCTTAACAGACTGCAGACCTAATCCTGACACACAACTAACAGTAGCCATGGGACGAGCCTACGATGACCTGGACGCCTCGACACAGCCAGAGAACTAAATAATCTCACAAATAGAAATATAAGAAAGCTAATCTGCCTCGGAGCAGTCCCCAAAGATAGATAGATAGCCCCCCACATGTAAACGCTATGGTGATATAGAAAAACACAATACAAAGCCAGAAAGGACAGATTTCAGCAAAGGGGAGGCCCAAACGATCTTTATAGGAAAGGATAGGAAGGAGCACTGTCTGCAACCGTAAAAACCCTAATAAACACCAGCACTTCTGATATGGAAAAATCCTGAGGTCACACAACCTCTCCCCCACTGTATCAGCACTCAGATGTTACTGGGATCCAAAAACACTAATACAGATGAGGGACTGAATTAATACCAAGCATGTCAAACACAATACCTTGAAGAATCATGGAGCATCATCTACACACAGGGAGCAGTGATGTCACCAAGAGGGACGAGGCTACACACAGGGAACAGTGATGTCACCGAGAGGGACAAGACTACACATAGGGAACAGTGATGTCACAGAGAGGGACGAGACTACACACAGGGAGCAGTGATGTCACAGAGAGAGACGAGACTACACACAGGGAACAGTGATGTCACCGAGAGGGACGAGGCTACACACAGGAAATAGTGATGTCACCGAGAGGGACGAGGCTACACACAGGCAGCAGTGTTATCAACCAGAGGGACGAGGCTACACACAGGCAGCAGTGATGTCACCAAGAGGGGCGAGGCTACAGACAGGGAACAGTGATGTCCCTTCCAGGTGAGGGTTCATTGAACAGTTTGTTTTATTCTACAATCCACAGACCGGTAATGTAATGTGAACTTTTTCTTGGTATCTTTGTATGGCAGTGTTAGAATGTACCTGTAGTGCCTGCTTTGTGGCTCCTATGCAGTCGGCGTGCTTCTTGTAGAGGTGAAGGTAATGGGAGAAGTCGTGGAATCCGGAGGACGTCATATTATGCTCCAGAGATATAAGCAGAGACCTGGAAAACACAACGTGCCCCTCACCAGTGTGATCTACCAGTATGTGACTGGTGGGTGACCCAGGCCCTCACCAGTGTGATCTACCAGTATGTGACTGGCGAGTGACCGAGCCCCTCACCAGTGTGATCTACCAGTATGTGACTGGCGAGTGACCCAGCCCCTCACCAGTGTGATCTACCAGTATGTGACTGGCGAGTGACCCAGCCCCTCACCAGTGTGATCTACCAGTATGTGACTGGTGGGTGACCCAGGCCCTCACCAGTGTGATCTACCAGTATGTGACTGGCGAGTGACCGAGCCCCTCACCAGTGTGATCTACCAGTATGTGACTGGCGAGTGACCCAGCCCCTCACCAGTGTGATCTACCAGTATGTGACTGGCGAGTGACCCAGCCCATCACCAGTGTGATCTACCAGTATGTGACTGGCGAGTGACCCAGCCCCTCACCAGTGTGATCTACCAGTATGTGACTGGCGAGTGACCCAGCCCTTCACCAGTGTGATCTACCAGTATGTGACTGGTGAGTGACCCAGCCCATCACCAGTGTGATCTACCAGTATGTGACTGGCGAGTGACCCAGCCCCTCACCAGTGTGATCTACCAGTATGTGACTGGTGAGTGACCCAGCCCATCACCAGTGTGATCTACCAGTATGTGACTGGTGAGTGACCCAGCCCATCACCAGTGTGATCTACCAGTATGTGACTGGTGAGTGACCCAGCCCTTCACCAGTGTGATCTACCAGTATGTGACTGGTGAGTGACCCAGCCCTTCACCAGTGTGATCTACCAGTATGTGACTGGTGAGTGACCCAGCCCATCACCAGTGTGATCTACCAGTATGTGACTGGCGAGTGACCCAGCCCCTCACCAGTGTGATCTACCAGTATGTGACTGGCGAGTGACCCAGCCCCTCACCAGTGTGATCTACCAGTATGTGACTGGTGAGTGACCCAGCCCATCACCAGTGTGATCTACCAGTATGTGACTGGTGATTGACCCAGCCCATCACCAGTGTGATCTACCAGTATGTGACTGGCGAGTGACCCAGCCCCTCACCAGTGTGATCTACCAGTATGTGACTGGTGAGTGACCCAGCCCATCACCAGTGTGATCTACCAGTATGTGACTGGCGAGTGACCCAGCCCCTCACCAGTGTGATCTACCAGTATGTGACTGGCGAGTGACCCAGCCCCTCACCAGTGTGATCTACCAGTATGTGACTGGTGAGTGACCCAGCCCATCACCAGTGTGATCTACCAGTATGTGACTGGTGAGTGACCCAGCCCATCACCAGTGTGATCTACCAGTATGTGACTGGTGAGTGACCCAGCCCATCACCAGTGTGATCTACCAGTATGTGACTGGTGGGTGACCCAGGCCCTCACCAGTGTGATCTACCAGTATGTGACTGGTGGGTGACCCAGGCCCTCACCAGTGTGATCTACCAGTATGTGACTGGCGAGTGACCCAGCCCTTCACCAGTGTGATCTACCAGTATGTGACTGGTGGGTGACCCAGGCCCTCACCAGTGTGATCTACCAGTATGTGGCTGGCGAGTGACCCAGCCCTTCACCAGTGTGATCTACCAGTATGTGACTGGTGAGTGACCCAGCCCTTCACCAGTGTGATCTACCAGTATGTGACTGGTGAGTGACCCAGCCCTTCACCAGTGTGATCTACCAGTATGTGACTGGTGAGTGACCCAGCCCTTCACCAGTGTGATCTACCAGTATGTGACTGGTGAGTGACCCAGCCCATCACCAGTGTGATCTACCAGTATGTGACTGGTGAGTGACCCAGGCCCTCACCAGTGTGATCTACCAGTATGTGACTGGTGAGTGACCCAGCCCTTCACCAGTGTGATCTACCAGTATGTGACTGGCGAGTGACCCAGCCCCTCACCAGTGTGATCTACCAGTATGTGACTGGCGAGTGACCCAGCCCCTCACCAGTGTGATCTACCAGTATGTGACTGGTGAGTGACCCAGCCCTTCACCAGTGTGATCTACCAGTATGTGACTGGTGAGTGACCCAGCCCATCACCAGTGTGATCTACCAGTATGTGACTGGTGAGTGACCCAGCCCTTCACCAGTGTGATCTACCAGTATGTGACTGGTGGGTGACCCAGGCCCTCACCAGTGTGATCTACCAGTATGTGACTGGTGAGTGACCCAGCCCTTCACCAGTGTGATCTACCAGTATGTGACTGGTGGGTGACCCAGGCCCTCACCAGTGTGATCTACCAGTATGTGACTGGTGGGTGACCCAGGCCCATCACCAGTGTGATCTACCAGTATGTGACTGGTGAGTGACCCAGGCCCTCACCAGTGTGATCTACCAGTATGTGACTGGTGAGTGACCCAGGCCCTCACCAGTGTGATCTACCAGTATGTGACTGGTGAGTGACCCAGCCCCTCACCAGTGTGATCTACCAGTATGTGACTGGCGAGTGACCCAGCCCCTCACCAGTGTGATCTACCAGTATGTGACTGGTGAGTGACCCAGCCCCTCACCAGTGTGATCTACCAGTATGTGACTGGCGAGTGACCCAGCCCCTCACCAGTGTGATCTACCAGTATGTGACTGGTGAGTGACCCAGCCCATCACCAGTGTGATCTACCAGTATGTGACTGGTGAGTGACCCAGCCCATCACCAGTGTGATCTACCAGTATGTGACTGGTGAGTGACCCAGCCCATCACCAGTGTGATCTACCAGTATGTGACTGGTGGGTGACCCAGGCCCTCACCAGTGTGATCTACCAGTATGTGACTGGTGGGTGACCCAGGCCCTCACCAGTGTGATCTACCAGTATGTGACTGGCGAGTGACCCAGCCCTTCACCAGTGTGATCTACCAGTATGTGACTGGTGGGTGACCCAGGCCCTCACCAGTGTGATCTACCAGTATGTGGCTGGCGAGTGACCCAGCCCTTCACCAGTGTGATCTACCAGTATGTGACTGGTGAGTGACCCAGCCCTTCACCAGTGTGATCTACCAGTATGTGACTGGTGAGTGACCCAGCCCTTCACCAGTGTGATCTACCAGTATGTGACTGGTGAGTGACCCAGCCCATCACCAGTGTGATCTACCAGTATGTGACTGGTGAGTGACCCAGGCCCTCACCAGTGTGATCTACCAGTATGTGACTGGTGAGTGACCCAGCCCTTCACCAGTGTGATCTACCAGTATGTGACTGGCGAGTGACCCAGCCCCTCACCAGTGTGATCTACCAGTATGTGACTGGCGAGTGACCCAGCCCCTCACCAGTGTGATCTACCAGTATGTGACTGGTGAGTGACCCAGCCCTTCACCAGTGTGATCTACCAGTATGTGACTGGTGAGTGACCCAGCCCATCACCAGTGTGATCTACCAGTATGTGACTGGTGAGTGACCCAGCCCTTCACCAGTGTGATCTACCAGTATGTGACTGGTGGGTGACCCAGGCCCTCACCAGTGTGATCTACCAGTATGTGACTGGTGAGTGACCCAGCCCTTCACCAGTGTGATCTACCAGTATGTGACTGGTGGGTGACCCAGGCCCTCACCAGTGTGATCTACCAGTATGTGACTGGTGGGTGACCCAGGCCCATCACCAGTGTGATCTACCAGTATGTGACTGGTGAGTGACCCAGGCCCTCACCAGTGTGATCTACCAGTATGTGACTGGTGAGTGACCCAGGCCCTCACCAGTGTGATCTACCAGTATGTGACTGGTGAGTGACCCAGCCCCTCACCAGTGTGATCTACCAGTATGTGACTGGCGAGTGACCCAGCCCCTCACCAGTGTGATCTACCAGTATGTGACTGGTGAGTGACCCAGCCCTTCACCAGTGTGATCTACCAGTATGTGACTGGTGAGTGACCCAGCCCATCACCAGTGTGATCTACCAGTATGTGACTGGTGAGTGACCCAGCCCTTCACCAGTGTGATCTACCAGTATGTGACTGGTGAGTGACCCAGCCCTTCACCAGTGTGATCTACCAGTATGTGACTGGTGGGTGACCCAGGCCCTCACCAGTGTGATCTACCAGTATGTGACTGGTGGGTGACCCAGGCCCATCACCAGTGTGATCTACCAGTATGTGACTGGTGAGTGACCCAGGCCCTCACCAGTGTGATCTACCAGTATGTGACTGGTGAGTGACCCAGGCCCTCACCAGTGTGATCTACCAGTATGTGACTGGTGAGTGACCCCGCCCATCACCAGTGTGATCTACCAGTATGTGACTGGTGAGTGACCCAGCCCATCACCAGTGTGATCTACCAGTATGTGACTGGTGAGTGACCCAGGCCCTCACCAGTGTGATCTACCAGTATGTGACTGGTGGGTGACCCAGGCCCTCACCAGTGTGATCTACCAGTATGTGACTGGTGGGTGACCCAGGTCCTCACCAGTGTGATCTACCAGTATGTGACTGGTGAGTGATCCAGCCCGTCACCAGTGTGATCTACCAGTATGTGACTGGTGGGTGACCCAGCCCATCACCAGTGTGATCTACCAGTATGTGACTGGTGAGTGACCCAGGCCCTCACCAGTGTGATCTACCAGTATATGACTGGTGGGTGACCCAGGCCCTCACCAGTGTGATCTACCAGTATGTGACTGGTGAGTGACCCAGCCCTTCACCAGTGTGATCTACCAGTATGTGGCTGGCGAGTGACCCAGCCCTTCACCAGTGTGATCTACCAGTATGTGACTGGTGAGTGACCCAGGCCCTCACCAGTGTGATCTACCAGTATGTGACGGGCGAGTGACCCAGCCCATCACCAGTGTGATCTACCAGTATGTGACTGGTGAGTGACCCAGGCCCTCACCAGTGTGATCTACCAGTATGTGACTGGTGAGTGACCCAGGCCCTCACCAGTGTGATCTACCAGTATGTGACGGGCGAGTGACCCAGCCCATCACCAGTGTGATCTACCAGTATGTGACTGGTGAGTGACCCAGGCCCTCACCAGTGTGATCTACCAGTATGTGACTGGTGGGTGACCCAGGCCCTCACCAGTGTGATCTACCAGTATGTGACTGGTGGGTGACCCAGGCCCTCACCAGTGTGATCTACCAGTATGTGACTGGTGAGTGATCCAGCCCCTCACCAGTGTGATCTACCAGTATGTGACTGGTGGGTGACCCAGGCCCTCACCAGTGTGATCTACCAGTATGTGACTGGTGGGTGACCCAGGTCCTCACCAGTGTGATCTACCAGTATGTGACTGGTGAGTGATCCAGCCCCTCACCAGTGTGATCTACCAGTATGTGACTGGTGGGTGACCCAGGCCCTCACCACAATCATACGTATTGTCCCCCCATATGTCACCACTCATCTCACCTGTTGACCTTCACTATACTGGGGATTGTGCCGCAGATTCCTTCCTGAGCGAGCTTCATATGACCACAGCGAGCTCTGAAGACTTCATCATAGAACTGGGGGAGACAAGAAGATTATAACAGTCCGTAGATGATAGGAGGGCCGATATCAGTCACATATGTAATGTCTGAAGGGTATATCAGTGCTGGAGCGTTATAAGAGGGGCTGATATCAGTTACATATGGTGTAATGTCTTTAGTTTATTGTGCAGATACGGGGGTTAGTGGGTGCTCTCGTCCGCTGGCCCGGCCGCCTCTAGAAAGACGGCATAGACCAGGGCTCATCCCAACTGAACGCCCGACCTCCTTACCTGTGAGCAGAACACTACTCAGACAACACAGGGTGAGGGAATCACAATAATTAGACTTTATAGGATCCGCAACAGTCAAAGGCAAATAACACAAAACCATGAAAATCACAGGCAACAGAGCTTCACCCTTCCGCTGGCTCACCACGGAGTAGACTATTCGTGCCATCAGAGTTTCCAGGGCCACATACCCCAAACCAGCCGCACCTTGCTTTTGGCAGGCATCCATCGAGAACAGGATAGTGACAAGCGTAGGAAGCTTCAGGAGCACAGCCACGTCAGTAGCCTGATAACCGAATCATCCCCAACCTTGGTTTCTTCCAGCTGAATCCTAGAATCCTCGGCGGTGCTCCTGCACAATATAATCCAGTTTCAGATTCCCTAGCCGGCGCTGAAGTGCCTAGGCCGGGTAATCGACTTCCAACTGGGATCGAAACTCCTAGGTTGTAGCCATGTAGCAAAAGAACAACCTCGTGAATCCAACAGTGCCTTTTTATATGTCTCGGGCACTCATCCCAGGGAATGTGGTCTCACCAGATTGGTGGAATAAGGGAGTTATATCAGTATTAGCATTATAATTATTATTATAGCGCCATTTTTTACATGGCACTTTACATGTGAAAAAGGGTCACACATAATAGGGACAAGTAACACAATGATGAACAATACAAGTGTACAATGTATGTAAAGCGCTGTGGAATCAACAGCGCTATATAAATGAATAAATATTATTATGTTATTACAAGGCACAGGAGGAGAGAGGACACTACTCCCAAGGGCTCACAGTCTACAAGGGATGGGTGAGGATACAGGAGGAAAGGGGACCCTAGCCGCAAGGGCTCACAGTCTACATGAGGAGAGAGGACCCTGCCCACGAAGGCTCACAGTCTACATGAGGAGAGAGGACCTTGCCCACGAGGGCTCAGTCTACAGGAGGAGAGAGGACCCTGCCCGCGAGGGCTCACAGTCTACAAGAGGAGAGAGGACCCTGCCCGCGAGGGCTTACAATCTACAGGAGGAGAGAGGATCCTGCCCGTAAGGGCTCACAATCTACAGGAGGAGAGGGGACCCTGCCCACGAGGGCTCACAGTCTACAGGAGGAGAGAGGACCCTGCCCGCGAGGGCTCACAGTGTACAGGAAGAGAGAGGATCCTGCCGGCAAGGGTTCACAGTCTACAGGAGGAGAGAGGACCCTGCCCGCGAGGGCTTACAATCTACAGGAGGAGAGAGGATCCTGCCCGTAAGGGCTCACAATCTACAGGAGGAGAGGGGACCCTGCCCGCGAGGGCTCACAGTCTACAGGAGGAGAGAGGACCCTGCCCGCGAGGGCTCACAGTCTACAGGAAGAGAGAGGATCCTGCCGGCAAGGGCTCACAGTCTACAGGAGGAGAGAGGACCCTGCCCGCGAGGGCTCACAGTGTACAGGAAGAGAGAGGATCCTGCCGGCAAGGGCTCACAGTCTACAGGAGGAGAGAGGACCCTGCCCGCGAGGGCTCACAGTGTACAGGAAGAGAGAGGATCCTGCCGGCAAGGGCTCACAGTCTACAGGAGGAGAGAGGACCCTGCCCGCGAGGGCTTACAATCTACAGGAGGAGAGAGGATCCTGCCCGTAAGGGCTCACAATCTACAGGAGGAGAGGGGACCCTGCCCGCGAGGGCTCACAGTCTACAGGAGGAGAGAGGACCCTGCCCGCGAGGGCTCACAGTCTACAGGAAGAGAGAGGATCCTGCCGGCAAGGGCTCACAGTCTACAGGAGGAGAGAGGACCCTGCCCGCGAGGGCTTACAATCTACAGGAGGAGAGAGGATCCTGCCCGTAAGGGCTCACAATCTACAGGAGGAGAGGGGACCCTGCCCGCGAGGGCTCACAGTCTACAGGAGGAGAGAGGACCCTGCCCGCGAGGGCTCACAGTCTACAGGAAGAGAGAGGATCCTGCCGGCAAGGGCTCACAGTCTACGAGAGGAGAGAGTACCCTGCCCGCGAGGGCTCACAGTGTACAGGAGGAGAGCGGATCCTGCCGGCAAGGAATCACAGTCTACAGGAGGAGAGAGGACCCTTCCTGCGAGGGCTCACAGTCTACAAGGGATGGGTGAGGGTACAGTAGGTTAGGGTGGAGATGGTCGTGCGGTGCTATGGTGCACTGAGGGTTACTGCAGGTTGTGGGCTTGTTGGAAGAGGTGGGTCTTCTGGTTCCTTCTGAAGGTTTCCTTGGTAGGCGAGAGTCTGATGTGTTGGGCTAGAGTTACAAAAAGTATGAGGAAGAATATGAGGCATGGGAGAAATCTTGGATGTGATGGTGGGAAGAGGAGATGAGAGGGGAGCAGAGGAGGAGATCTTGTGAGGATCTGAGGTTACGTGCAGGTGAGTACCGGGAGACTAGGTCACAGATGTCCAGTAGTGTTCAAAACATTAGCAGTCCAATATAACTAGCCAGATAATTCACTGTTTTTGTTATAAATTATACCACCACATGTCAGACAATTTACCAGTTGGTGAAGTAGATTCTTAGAAACCCCCAGACTCGGCATTGAGGGTCTGCAGGTTTTTGAGTTTGTGTATTGGAATAATTAATTGTTCAGAATAATCGCAGTGTGGAGTTACATTACTGGTGTCAATCATTCTGTGAAGAAACCAGTGTGAATCAGGTGGCCCTTAGTCAAGGCTGAAGCCGGCACATGTTGTACCCGCATTTCTCCTTGAAAGCCTGAGAAATATGGGTCGTTCGAGACCTTGTTCAGAGGAACAGCGTACATTTGCAGACAATGATCGGCTGTTCAGCTAAAATGATCTCCAATACTGTACAACGGAAAGCAAAAACAGGGAGATGTGGAAGAAAATGGAAGACGACCATTCTACTGGATGGAGGAATCACCAGAATGGAAAGGGCTCCACCGGTGATCAGCTCCGCCAATAACCAGCTCCAGGAGGATCAAAGACGTCTGTGTGAAGCTATTAGCAAGACGTCCCCACAAAGTCCCACTGATAAAAACAAAAGACATGTACTGAAGAAGATACAATTTACCAAAGACACATCACCTGGCCTAAAGAGACATGGAGAAACATCTTGTGGACTAATGAAAGTGAAATTCTTCTTTTTGGAGTTGCTCCGTTTTCTGTTTCAGTTCCGGCGCTGTTCCACTTTCTGTTTCAGTTCTGGAGCTGCCCTGTTTTCTGTTTCAGTTCCGGAGCTGCTCCACTTTCTGTTTCAGTTACGGAGCTGTCACGCTTTCTGTTTCAGTTCCGGATCTGCTCCGTTTTCTGTTTCAGCTCCAGAGCTGCTCCGTTTTCTGTTTCAGTTCTGGAATTGCTCTGTTTTCTGTTTCAGTTCTGGAGCTGCTCTGTTTTCTGTTTCAGTTCTGGAGCTGCTCTGTTTTCTGTTTCAGCTCCAGAGCTGCTCCGTTTTCTGTTTCAGCTCCAGAGCTGCTCCGTTTTCTGTTTCAGCTCCGGAGCTGCTCCGTTTTCTGTTTCAGTTCCAGAGCTGCTCCATTTTCTGTTTTAGTTTTGGAGCTGCTCCATTTTCTGTTTCAGTGTTGGACCGCCTCCCATTCTAATCAATCCGATCAGACATTGATGAACTATACTAAGGGAAACTTTGCACACTACGACATCGCAGGTGCGATGTCGGAGGGGTCATGTCGAAAGTGACGCACTTCCGGCGTCGCACTCGACATCGTAGTGTGTAAATCCTAGATGATACGATTAACGAGCGCAAAATCGTCGTAATCGTATCATCGGTGCAGTGTCTGGGAATTCCATAATTATGCGACTGCGATTGGTATGATGTAGTTCCTCGTTCCTGCGGCAGCACACATCGCTGTGTATGAAGCCGCAAGAGCGAGGAACATCTCCTACCTGCATCCTGCGGCGCACGCCAGATATGCGGAAGGACAGAGGTGGGCGAGATGTTTACGTCCAGCTCATCTCCGCCCCTCCGCTTCTATTGGTCGCCTGTCGTGTGACATCGCTATGACACCGCACGACCCGCCCCCTTAATAAGGAGGCGGGTCGCCGGCCAGATCGACGTCGCAAGGCAGGTGAGTCCATGTGAAGATGCCGTAGCGATAATGTTCGCTACGTCAGCTATCACTAGATATCGCAGCTGCGACGGGTGCGGGGACTATCGCGCTCGACATCACAGCATCGGCTTGCGATGTCGTTGTGTGCAAAGTGCCCCTTAGGATAGACCATTAATGTAAAAGTAGTCGACAACCCCTTTAGGTTTTGAACTGGATTTGTTGGGCAATGGGAAGCCAGTGAAGGGATTGTCAGAGAGGAGAGGTCGGGGAGTAACGGGGGGGACGGGTGGATTAGTTAGGCCACATAGTTTAGAATAGATTGTAGGGGTGTGATACTGTTATAAGGGAGGCCACAGAGCAGGAGGTTGCAATAGTCCAGGCGGGAGATAATGAGGGCATGGACTAGTGTTTTTGATTATTCTTGGGAAAGGAATGTACGGATTCAGAAAATATTTTTGAGTTGGAGTCGGCAGGCGGTAGAAAGTGCTCAGATGAGTGGATTGAAAGAGAAAGCAGGTTATCCCCGGACAGCGAGCACGTGAGACTAGGGAGAGTGAGCAACCACTTACTATGATGGATATGTCAGGTGGAGTGGTAAAGTGAGATGGTGGAAATATGATGAATTCTGTTTTGTCCATGTTCAGTTTTAGGAATCGAGCAGAGAAAAAGGATGAAATAGCAGACAGACATTGTGGGATTCTGGTTAGTAGAGAGGTAATGTCAGGTCCAGAGAGGTAGATCTGTGTGTCATCAGCATAGAGATGATACTGGAGGCCGTGGGACTCTATGAGCTGTCCCAAGCCAAAGGTGTAGATGGAAAACAGCAGGGGTTCAAGAACTGAGCCTTGGGGCACACCGACAGTTAGGGGGAGAGATGAGGAAGTGATGGGAGAATGGGAGACGCTGAAAGTCCGGTCGGTTAGGTATGAGGAGATCCAAGATAGCGCCAAGTCTGTGATGCCCAGAGATGAGAGAATCTGTAGTATAACGGAATGGTCTACTGTGTCGAAGGCAGAGGACACGTCCAGGAGGAGGAGGACAGAGTAAGGTTGTTTGGCTTTGGCGGTGAGTAGGTCATTGGTGACTTTAGTTAGGGCAGTTTCAGTGATATGATGCGGTCGGAAGCCAGATTGTAGCTGGTCAAAGAGGGATCAAAGGTGGGAGGACAGTTCAAGGTGGACATGCTCTTCCATTAGTTTTGAGGCGTAGGGGAGAAGTGATATAGACACAGAGGATGGTTCAAGGGAGGGCTTTTTGAGGATGGGTGGAATTGAGGCATGTTTATTGAATAATGGGAAGACACCAGTTGTTAGTGATAGGTTGAAGAGATGGGTTAGGGTCGGGATGAAGACTGTGGTGAGATTGGGGATTAGGGGGGATTGGAGCGGGTCAATTGCACATGTGGTGAGATGGTATCTTAAGAGTAGAGTGGAAAGATGATCTTCTGTAATGGTGGAGAAGTTGGATTTGGAGGAAAAGGGCTGAGTAGTTATGAGGAGGGGCTGTGGTTATTGTGGGTCAAAGCTTGCTCTGATGTTGTCAATCTTCTGCTTGAAAAAAGAGGCAAAGTCTTCAGCTGAGATGAGAGGAGAGGGAGGTGGTGCTGGAGGACAGAGGAGAGGGTTGAAAGTGTTGAATAACTGTTTAGAGTTGTGAGATAGAGAGGGTATGAGAGATGAGAAGTAGGTTTGTTTTGCAGCAGTGAGTTAGGACTTGCAATTGGTGAGGGTCTGTTTGCATACAATGAAGTGCTCAGTGGAATGAGACCTCTTCCATCTCTGCTCAGCAACCCTTGAAGCCCATGGTAGTTCTTTAGTCAGGCTGATGTGCCAGGGTTGCCTGTTGGATGTGCAGATTTTGATATGCGTGAGGGTGCGGCAAAATCGAGAGCTGCAAAGATGATGGTGTTATATAGAGTGGCAGCAGCATCTGCGTCGTGTAAGGAAGCTGTCACGTCCCCATCGGAGTCCGCTCCTGCGACTTCTGCTCCGATCGCCAGACGCCATGTTCCCACCATGGATAATGCTGGTGATGGGAGAGGAGTCGGTGCCCGTGGTTTTGCGGAGCACAGTGTCATGTCCCCACCGAAGTCTGCTCCTGCGACTTCTGCTCCGATCGCCAGACGACGCCATGTTCCCACCATGGATAGTGCTGGTGATGGGAGAGGAGTCGGTACCCGTGGCTCTGCGGAGCACAGGCTCCGCTCATCCACTAGGCTGGGTTTCCCTGGAACCTTCAGTACCACTGGCTGACTGTAGGTGGCGTGTGTCTCCCAGCTGAAGTGGCCAACATTCACCTGCAGCCTATGGGAAGACACCACACCCTTCTTATTCCCCCTCCTGTCACATGACCACTGCCAGTGATAGTTCTGTTCTCCTGGCTCATGTGCTGTTTGTATTGTGATTCCTGTGCGCTGACCTCTGCTTGTTTTCTGACTACCCTCCTGCCTGTCGTTTTTGTACCTTGCTGCCAGTTCCGGATTTGACCTCTGCTTTGTCTCCTCACTACGCCCTTGCCTGTCGATTCTGTTCCTGTTTTGCATGTCCTGGTTTTTGACCCTGCCTGACGACCACGGACTACAGTCTACCACAGGTAGCGATCTCTGAGGCTCTGTGTAATTCCAAATCCCTGTACAGGGGTTAAAGGGTTGCGGAGTTCTTGGGGTCCTGCTTTGTGAGCGGCTTTTCACTAGATTCCCCTTACAGCCAGTCTGAGTCTGTGGCTCCTATCAGGCATTACAGAAGCAATGTCTGCGAGAGGGAGAAGGGACTGAGAAAGTGAGTGTAAGTCAAGGTGATTTGAGATTTCTGCGTGGGTATGAAAGTTTGTGTAGGGGGGGTTGTGTACTTGGAGAAGAGAGGGAAGAGAATGTGAGTAGGTTGTGGTCAGACAGGGGGAGAGGTGAGTTAGAGAGGTTAGATAGAGAACAGAGGCGAGTGAAGATGAGGTCCAGCGTGTGGCCATCTTCGTGGGTGGCTGCGGAGGACCTTAGAGTGAGGCTGAAAGAGGAAGGGAGTGTTAGAAGCTTAGATACAGATGAGTGAGAAGTGTCAATGGGGATGCTAAAGTCCCCCATGATGATGGTGGGGATGTCGGTGGAAAGGAAATGTAGTAGCTAGGTGATCAAATGATCGAGAAAGGCAGTGGTCAGCCCTGGGGGGCAATAAATGACAGCCAGTTGGAGGTTGGAAGGGGAGTAGACGTGGACCTAGTGCACCTCAAAAGAGGGGAGAGTAACCGAGGGTGGTAGTGGAATTGGCGTGAAGGAGCATTTGTCAGACAGGAGCAAACCAACTCCTCCACCATGCTTGTTACTGGGGCGGTGGGTGTGAGACAGATGAAGACCACCATAAGAAAGTGCAGCTGGAAAGGCCGTGTCGGGGGGGTGAGCCAAGGAAGGAGAGATGTGATGCCAAGGAAGGAGAGCTTGTATGTGATGAAGAGGTCATGGATGTATGAGAGTTTATTACAGACAGAGCGAGCGTACCATAGAGCTCCTGTTAGGAGGACTGGGGGCTGAGTGAATGGGTATAAGGTTAGAAGGGTTGTGGAAATTTGTCACAGATGTCAGTTAGAATGGGGATGTGGTGAGGAGGGTAAGGACTTGCACCCACTGTGAAATTTGGTGGAGAATCGGTGATGATGGAATTTGGCAGATTAATATTTGTTAAGGACATATGAATCAAGCCATATACAAGGTTATCCTGGAAAAACAGCGGCTTCCTTCTGCTGAGGCAATGTTCCCCAACTCTGAGGACTGTTTTTTCCAGCAGGACAATGCACCATGCCACACAGCTAGGTCAATCAATGTGCGGATGAAGGACCACCACATTAAAACCCTGTCATGGACAGCCCAATCTCCAGACCTGAACCCCATTGAAAACCTCTGGAATGTAATCAAGAGGAAGATGGATAGTCACAAGCCATCAAACAAAGAAGAACTGCTTACATTTCTGCACCAGGAGTGGCATAAGGTCACCCAGAAGCCGTGTGAAGACTGGAGGAAAGCGGCCAAGACCATGAAAGCTGGGATTACACATCATGGTTATTCCACAAAATATTGATTTCTGAATCTTCCTGAGGTAAAACATTAGTATTGTTGTGTGTAAATGATTATGATCTTGTTTTCTTTGCATTATTTGAGGTGAAAGCGCTGCACATTCTGTGCATTGTTCTGTTATTTTCACCATTTCTCATTGTCAGAAAATAAATACAGAATTTATTGCTGGAAATTCGGAGACGTCGTCAGTAGATGATAGAATAAAAGAACAATTCACATTTTACTCACAAATAGAGGAAAATCAGAAAAACTGACAATTGTGCAGAGGGCTCTGAATTATTGCCAGAGCTGTATATACATACACGGTGGCTGATAAGGGAGAGCAGTAGTGCGGTACCTTGGTGATGAGCTCCAGCTCCTCCACGTAGGTGCGCTCGGTTTCCAGCAGCTCCCGCGCGGTGCGTCCTCTCTTCCGCTCCCAGCGACGTCTTTGATCCTGTAGCGGTGATTCCATCATCTCATCTGTGAACAGACAGGGAAGCCATCGATAATAGCTCTTCCGACAGAAGCCGGAGATTATAGGGCCCCCCCCGCGTAATAAGAGGGGACACAACGAGGACCATTATATCACACCGGAACGTAATAATCATACACGAGCTGGAAATGTGCGAGGCGAGCGGAGACCAGATACACGGCCGGGGAAGTATCCAACACATTGTCTAAGAATATATATATATATATATATATATATATGTTGTGAATGTTAGTTATGTTTTGGCTGCTGGGAGGCTCCCTCTGGTGGCCAGGAATGGTTTGGACTTGGACCAGGTGTGTTGTGCAGTGGGTGTTTTCTTTGTCGAACCGTCTACTATCCTGAATGATGGTGTAGTTTTCTCGGCTATTTCGCCTGATCTGCGGTTGGCACTGGCGGAATTTCAGGGGGATAAACCTGAGAGATGTCCTACGGGGAAACTGTTTGTTTCAGACCAATGGAGAGACCGAGTTGTCTCTGAGGTTCATTGCTCTGTTTTGGCGGGTCATCCTGGCATTTTTGGTACGCGGGATCTTGTGAGACGCTCTTTTTGGTGGCCTTCCCTGTCCCAGGATATCCGTTGTTTTGTGCAGTCGTGTGGAGTTTGTTCTAGGTCCAAGCCCTGTTGTTCACGTTCTAGTGGGCTATTATTGCCTTTGCCGGTACCTAAGAAACCTTGGACGCACATCTCTATGGATTTTATTTCAGAGCTTCCCGTCTCTCAGAAAATGACATTTATTTGGGTGATCTGTGACAGATTCTCCAAGATGGTCCACTTGGTTCCCCTATCTAAGTTGCCGTCTTCATCAGAGTTGGTGCCTTTGTTTTTACAACATGTTGTTCGTTTGCATGGTATTCCCGAAAACATTGTTTCTGACAGAGGGGTGCAGTTTGTATCCAGGTTTTGGAGTATTTTTTGCTCCAAATTGGGTGTTCAGCTGTCTTTCTCCTCGGCGTTTCATCCTCAGACCAACGGTCAGACTGAAAGGGCTAACCAGACCCTGGAGACCTATTTACGGTGTTTTGTTTCTGCAGATCAGGATGACTGGGTTTCGTTTTTGCCTCTGGCTGAATTTGCCCTTAACAATAGAGCTAGCTCTACCACATTGGTGTCCCCCTTTTTCTTCAATTTTGGGTATCACCCCAGGTTCCTTTCGGGGCAGCTTGAGGCGTCTGACTGTCCGGGGGTGGATTCGGTGGTCGATAGAATGCAGCAGATTTGGGGGCAGGTGGTGGATAAATTGTTTCAGTCCCAAGAAACTGCCCAAAAGTATGCCAACTGGCGTCGGACTGTTGGTCCCCGGTTTAAAGTAGGGGACATGGTGTGGTTGTCCTCTAAAAATATTCCTATGAGAGTTCCGTCTCCCAGATTTATTGGGCCTTATAAGATTTCGGAGATTATTAATCCTGTATCTTTCCGTTTGACTCTGCCTGCGTCATTTAAGATTCACAATGTCTTCCATAAGTCCTTGTTGAAGAAACATGTGGAGCCGGCGGTTCCTGCAACAGCGCCTCCTGACCCTGTTTTGGTACAAGGGGATCTGGAGTATGAGGTTGAAAAAATTCTGGATTCCCGTCGCAGTAGGCGTCAGCTTCAGTACCTTGTGAAATGGAAGGGTTATGGGCAGGAGGATAACTCTTGGGTTGTGGCTTCTGACATTCATGCAGACAGGTTGGTTCGCGCCTTCCATCATGCTCATCCCGAGCGACCCGGTGGCGTGGGTGAAGGTTCGGTGACCCCTCCTCAAGGGGGGGTACTGTTGTGAATGTTAGTTATGTTTTGGCTGCTGGGAGGCTCCCTCTGGTGGCCAGGAAGGGTTTGGGCAGAGACCAGGTGTGTTGTGCAGTGGGTGTTTCCTTTGCTAACTCTCTGCTTATTTAAGTCCTGGTCTGATTGCAGGCTGTTTCCGGATGTCAGTTGTTCTTTGTATCTCCAGCCTGCTTAATCCTGCTCTACACCACATCTTCCCCAGATAAGTGCTTGCTCTTTATTTATTGTCTGGTTCTTTTGCTTATCTGGGTTTGTCATTTGTTGTGGTTGGTTTCAGTTTATTTCCTTCCAGGGATTTTCCCCCTCAGTGGATTGTTGAGGAACTCCCTGCAGTTCTGTGTGGAGTATAGCTCCTTTGGGTCCATGTGTTTGTGGCTTGTTGAATTTGTTATGATTCTTGTTTTCTGTTCATTGGTATGACAAAGGCACCTGGTATAGGACGGAGTTCAGATCGAGCGATCTGAGGGCCTTTTTGTACTATCAGGAAGTTGGTATTTTGCAGGGTTTTTCTCTGGTTAGCATCAGTCCCTTTCCTGTCCTTTCCTATTTTAGTCAGCGGGGGCCTCATCTTTTGCTAATCCTGTCCTCTACCTGTGTATTGTGTTTTTCCTATATCACCGCAGTCTTTGAATGTGGGGGGCTAGCTATTCTTGTCTATTTTCTGAGGCAGAGAGTTATTCATCGTTCCTACCTTTAGGATAGCTAGTTCTCCGGCTGGGTTCGCGGTGCACAGGATGTTAGTTCACTCCTCGGCTACTTCTAGTTGTGTTGGTTAGTAAGGGGATGGCAGCCAGATTAGTTGCCAATGCTCTTGCCACCTTTTACCAATGATTTGTGGTGGTCTTCCATGGTTTCGGATCATAACATATATATATATATATATATATATATATATATATATATATATATATGCCGCTATCGAGATGAAATTCTCACCAGATGCCAGTAACAACTCATCCAATCCACACAGGCAGGAAATCCCCAGAGATGTCCATAAATTGTGTAATAATGAGAAATGACCCTGGGAAAACACATTACTGGAATGTGTTTAATACTTGCTACATTCTCCTTTGTTGGTGATGAAGCTCCAGACGATTCCTGTATGGAGACACTAGTCGCCTGCATTGCTCAGGTGGATTTTGGCCCATTCTTCCGCACACACTCCTCACATCCTGTATGGAGACACTAGTCGCCTGCATTGCTCAGGTGGATTTTGGCCCATTCTTCCGCACACACTCCTCACATCCTGTATGGAGACACTAGTCCCCTGCATTGCTCAGGTGGATTTTGGTCCATTCTTCCGCACACACTCCTCACATCCTTTATGGAGACACTAGTCGCCTGCATTGCTCAGGTGGATTTTGGTCCATTCTTCTGCACACACTCCTCACATCCTGTATGGAGACACTGGTCGCCTGCATTGCTCAGGTGGATTTTGGCCCATTCTTCTGCACACACTCCTCACATCCTGTATGGAGACACTAGTCCCCTGCATTGCTCAGGTGGATTTTGGCCCATTCTTCCGCACACACACTCCTCACATCCTGTATGGAGACACTAGTCACCTGCATTGCTCAGGTGTATTTTGGCCCATTCTTCTGCACACACTCCTCACATCCTGTATGGAGACACTAGTCACCTGCATTGCTCAGGTGGATTTTGGCCCATTCTTCTGCACACACTCCTCTCATCCTGTATGGAGACACTAGTCGCCTGCATTGCTCAGGTGGATTTTGGCCCATTCTTCTCCACACACACTCCTCACATCCTGTATGGAGACACTAGTCGCCTGCATTGCTCAGGTGGATTTTGGCCCATTCTTCCGCACACACTCCTCACATCCTGTATGGAGACACTAGTCGCCTGCATTGCTCAGGTGGATTTTGGCCCATTCTTCCGCACACACACTCCTCACATCCTGTATGGAGACACTAGTCACCTGCATTGCTCAGGTGGATTTTGGCCCATTCTTCTGCACACACTCCTCTCATCCTGTATGGAGACACTAGTCGCCTGCATTGCTCAGGTGGATTTTGGCCCATTCTTCCGCACACACACACCTCACATCCTGTATGGAGACACTAGTCGCCTGCATTGCTCAGGTGGATTTTGGCCCATTCTTCCGCACACACACACCTCACATCCTGTATGGAGACACTAGTCGCCTGCATTGCTCAGGTGGATTTTGGCCCATTCTTCCGCACACACACTCCTCTCATCCTGTATGGAGACACTAGTCGCCTGCATTGCTCAGGTGGATTTTGGCCCATTCTTCCGCACACACTCCTCACATCCTGTATGGAGACAATAGTCGCCTGCATTGCTCAGGTGGATTTTAGCCCATTCTTCCGCACACAATCCTCACATCCTGTATGGAGACACTAGTCACCTGCATTGCTCAGGTGGATTTTGGCCCATTCTTCCGCACACACTCCTCACATCCTGTATGGAGACACTGGTCGCCTGCATTGCTCAGGTGGATTTTGTCCATTCTTCCACACACACTCCTCACATCCTGTATGGAGACACTAGTCGCCTGCATTGCTCAGGTGGATTTTGTCCATTCTTCCGCACACAATCCTCACATCCTGTATGGAGACACTAGTCGCCTGCATTGCTCAGGTGGATTTTGTCCATTCTTTCGCACACACTCACATCCTGTATGGAGACACTAGTCACCTGCATTGCTCAGGTGGATTTTGGTCCATTCTTCCGCACACACTCCTCACATCCTGTATGGAGACACTAGTCGCCTGCATTGCTCAGGTGGATTTTGGCCCATTCTTCCGCACACACTCCTCACATCCTGTATGGAGACACTAGTCACCTGCATTGCTCAGGTGGATTTTGGCCCATTCTTCCGCACACACTCCTCACATCCTGTATGGAGACACTAGTCCCCTGCATTGCTCAGGTGGATTTTGTCCATTCTTCCGCACACACTCCTCACATCCTGTATGGAGACACTAGTTACCTGCATTGCTCAGGTGGATTTTGGTCCATTCTTCCGCACACACTCCTCACATCCTGTATGGAGACACTAGTCGCCTGCATTGCTCAGGTGGATTTGGTCCATTCTTCTGCACACACTCCTCACATCCTGTATGGAGACACTAGTCGCCTGCATTGCTCAGGTGGATTTTGGTCCATTCTTCCACACACGCTCCTCACATCCTGTATGGAGACACTAGTCGCCTGCATTGCTCAGGTGGATTTTGGGTCCATTCTTCCGCACACACTCCTCACATCCTGTATGGAGACACTAGTCGCCTGCATTGCTCAGGTGGATTTTGTCCATTCTTTCGCACAAACTCACATCCTGTATGGAGACACTAGTCGCCTGCATTGCTCAGGTGGATTTTGGTCCATTCTTCCGCACACACTCCTCACATCCTGTATGGAGACACTAGTCACCTGCATTGCTCAGGTGGATTTTGGGCCATTCTTCCGCACACACTCCTCACATCCTGTATGGAGACACTAGTCACCTGCATTGCTCAGGTGGGATTTTGGCTCATTCTTCCACACACACTCCTCACATCCTATATGGAGACACTAGTCGCCTGCATTGCTCAGGTGGATTTTGGCCCATTCTTCCGCACACACTCCTCACATCCTGTATGGAGACACTAGTCGCCTGCATTGCTCAGGTGGATTTTGTCCATTCTTCCGCACACACTCCTCACATCCTGTATGGAGACACTAGTCGCCTGCATTGCTCAGGTGGATTTTGGCCCATTCTTCCACACACACTCCTCACATCCTGTATGGAGACACTAGTCACCTGCATTGCTCAGGTGGATTTTGGCCCATTCTTCCAAACACAATCCTCACATCCTGTATGGAGACACTAGTCACCTGCATTGCTCAGGTGGATTTTGGACCATTCTTCCGCACACACTCCTCACATCCTGTATAGAGACACTGGTCGCCTGCATTGCTCAGGTGGATTTTGGTCCATTCTTCCGCACACACTCTTCACATCCTGTATAGAGACACTGGTCGCCTGCATTGCTCAGGTGGATTTTGGCCCATTCTTCCGCACACACTCTTCACATCCTGTATAGAGACACTGGTCGCCTGCATTGCTCAGGTGGATTTTGGCCCATTCTTCCGCACACACTCTTCACATCCTGTATAGAGACACTGGTCGCCTGCATTGCTCAGGTGGATTTTGGCCCATTCTTCCGCACACACTCCTCACATCCTGTATGGAGACACTGGTCGCCTGCATTGCTCAGGTGGATTTTGGCCCATTCTTCCGCACACACTCTTCACATCCTGTATAGAGACACTGGTCGCCTGCATTGCTCAGGTGGATTTTGGCCCATTCTTCCGCACACACTCCTCACATCCTGTATGGAGACACTGGTCGCCTGCATTGCTCAGGTGGATTTTGGCCCATTCTTCCACACACTCCTCACATCCTGTATGGAGACACTAGTCACCTGCATTGCTCAGGTGGATTTTGGCCCATTCTTCTGCACACACTCCTCTCATCCTGTATGGAGACACTAGTCGCCTGCATTGCTCAGGTAGATTTTGGCCCATTCTTCCGCACACACTCCTCACATCCTGTATGGAGACACTTGTCCCCTGCATTGCTCAGGTGGATTTTGTCCATTCTTCCGCACACACTCCTCACATCCTGTATGGAGACACTAGTCACCTGCATTGCTCAGGTGGATTTTGGCCCATTCTTCCGCACACACTCCTCACATCCTGTATGGAGACACTAGTCCCTGCATTGCTCAGGTGGATTTTGGCCCATTCTTCCGCACACACTCCTCACATCCTGTATGGAGACACTAGTCGCCTGCATTGCTCAGGTGGATTTTGTCCATTCTTCCGCACACACTGCTCACATCCTGTATGGAGACACTAGTCGCCTGCATTGCTCAGGTGGATTTTGGCCCATTCTTCCGCACACACTCCTCACATCCTTTATGGAGACACTAGTCGCCTGCATTGCTCAGGTGGATTTTGGCCCATTCTTCCACACACACTCCTCACATCCTGTATGGAGACACTAGTCACCTGCATTGCTCAGGTGGATTTTGGCCCATTCTTCCACACACACTCCTCACATCCTTTATGGAGACACTAGTCGCCTGCATTGCTCAGGTGGATTTTGGCCCATTCTTCCACACACACTCCTCACATCCTGTATGGAGACACTAGTCGCCTGCATTGCTCAGGTGGATTTTGGCCCATTCTTCCGCACACACTCCTCACATCCTGTATGGAGACACTAGTCACCTGCATTGCTCAGGTGGAGTTTGGCCCATTCTTCCACACACACTTCTCACATCCTGTATGGAGACACTAGTCGCCTGCATTGCTCAGGTGGATTTTTGCCCATTCTTCTGCACACACTCCTCACATCCTGTATAGAGACACTAGTCGCCTGCATTGCTCAGGTGGATTTTGGCTCATTCTTCCGCACACACTCCTCACATCCTGTATGGAGACACTAGTCACCTGCATTGCTCAGGTGGATTTTGGCCCATTCTTCCACACACGCTCCTCACATCCTGTATGGAGACACTAGTCGCCTGCATTGCTCAGGTGGATTTGGCCCATTCTTCTGCACACACACTCCTCACATCCTGTATGGAGACACTAGTCACCTGCATTGCTCAGGTGGAGTTTGGTCCATTCTTCTGCACACACTCCTCACATCCTGTATGGAGACACTAGTCACCTGCATTGCTCAGGTGGATTTTGTCCATTCTTCCGCACACACTCCTCCCATCCTGTATGGAGACACTAGTCGCCTGCATTGCTCAGGTGGATTTTGGCCCATTCTTCCACACACGCTCCTCACATCCTGTATGGAGACACTAGTCGCCTGCATTGCTCAGGTGGATTTGGCCCATTCTTCTGCACACACACTCCTCACATCCTGTATGGAGACACTAGTCACCTGCATTGCTCAGGTGGAGTTTGGTCCATTCTTCCACACACACTCCTCGCATCTTGTATGGAGACACTAGTCGCCTGCATTGCTCAGGTGGATTTTGGACCATTCTTCCGCACACACTCCTCACATCCTGTATGGAGACACTAGTCACCTGCATTGCTCAGGTGGAGTTTGGTACATTCTTCCACACACACTCTTCACATCCTGTATAGAGACACTGGTCGCCTGCATTGCTCAGGTGGATTTTGGCCCATTCTTCCGCACACACTCTTCACATCCTGTATGGAGACACTGGTCACCTGCATTGCTCAGGTGGATTTTGGCCCATTCTTCCGCACACACTCTTCACATCCTGTATAGAGACACTGGTCGCCTGCATTGCTCAGGTGGATTTTGGCCCATTCTTCCGCACACACTCCTCACATCCTGTATGGAGACACTGGTCGCCTGCATTGCTCAGGTGGATTTTGGCCCATTCTTCCACACACTCCTCACATCCTGTATGGAGACACTAGTCACCTGCATTGCTCAGGTGGATTTTGGCCCATTCTTCTGCACACACTCCTCTCATCCTGTATGGAGACACTAGTCGCCTGCATTGCTCAGGTAGATTTTGGCCCATTCTTCCGCACACACTCCTCACATCCTGTATGGAGACACTTGTCCCCTGCATTGCTCAGGTGGATTTTGTCCATTCTTCCGCACACACTCCTCACATCCTGTATGGAGACACTAGTCACCTGCATTGCTCAGGTGGATTTTGGCCCATTCTTCCGCACACACTCCTCACATCCTGTATGGAGAACTAGTCCCTGCATTGCTCAGGTGGATTTTGGCCCATTCTTCCGCACACACTCCTCACATCCTGTATGGAGACACTAGTCGCCTGCATTGCTCAGGTGGATTTTGTCCATTCTTCCGCACACACTGCTCACATCCTGTATGGAGACACTAGTCGCCTGCATTGCTCAGGTGGATTTTGGCCCATTCTTCCGCACACACTCCTCACATCCTTTATGGAGACACTAGTCGCCTGCATTGCTCAGGTGGATTTTGGCCCATTCTTCCACACACACTCCTCACATCCTGTATGGAGACACTAGTCACCTGCATTGCTCAGGTGGATTTTGGCCCATTCTTCCACACACACTCCTCACATCCTTTATGGAGACACTAGTCGCCTGCATTGCTCAGGTGGATTTTGGCCCATTCTTCCACACACACTCCTCACATCCTGTATGGAGACACTAGTCGCCTGCATTGCTCAGGTGGATTTTGGCCCATTCTTCCGCACACACTCCTCACATCCTGTATGGAGACACTAGTCACCTGCATTGCTCAGGTGGAGTTTGGCCCATTCTTCCACACACACTTCTCACATCCTGTATGGAGACACTAGTCGCCTGCATTGCTCAGGTGGATTTTTGCCCATTCTTCTGCACACACTCCTCACATCCTGTATAGAGACACTAGTCGCCTGCATTGCTCAGGTGGATTTTGGCTCATTCTTCCGCACACACTCCTCACATCCTGTATGGAGACACTAGTCACCTGCATTGCTCAGGTGGATTTTGGCCCATTCTTCCACACACGCTCCTCACATCCTGTATGGAGACACTAGTCGCCTGCATTGCTCAGGTGGATTTGGCCCATTCTTCTGCACACACACTCCTCACATCCTGTATGGAGACACTAGTCACCTGCATTGCTCAGGTGGAGTTTGGTCCATTCTTCTGCACACACTCCTCACATCCTGTATGGAGACACTAGTCACCTGCATTGCTCAGGTGGATTTTGTCCATTCTTCCGCACACACTCCTCCCATCCTGTATGGAGACACTAGTCGCCTGCATTGCTCAGGTGGATTTTGGCCCATTCTTCCACACACGCTCCTCACATCCTGTATGGAGACACTAGTCGCCTGCATTGCTCAGGTGGATTTGGCCCATTCTTCTGCACACACACTCCTCACATCCTGTATGGAGACACTAGTCACCTGCATTGCTCAGGTGGAGTTTGGTCCATTCTTCCGCACACACTCCTCACATCCTGTATGGAGACACTAGTCGCCTGCATTGCTCAGGTGGATTTTGGTCCATTCTTCCGCACACTCCTCACATCCTGTATGGAGACACTAGTCGCCTGCATTGCTCAGGTGGATTTTGGACCATTCTTCCGCACACACTCCTCACATCCTGTATGGAGACACTAGTCACCTGCATTGCTCAGGTGGAGTTTGGTACATTCTTCCACACACACTCCTCGCATCTTGTATGGAGACACTAGTCACCTGCATTGCTCAGGTGGATTTTGGACCATTCTTCCGCACACACTCCTCACATCCTGTATGGAGACACTAGTCACCTGCATTGCTCAGGTGGATTTGGTCCATTCTTCTGCACACACTCCTCACATCCTGTATGGAGACACTAGTCGCCTGCATTGCTCAGGTGGATTTTGGCCCATTCTGCCGCACACACACTCCTCACATCCTGTATGGAGACACTAGTCACCTGCATTGCTCAGGTGGATTTTGGTCCATTCTTCCGCACACACTCCTCACATCCTGTATGGAGACACTAGTCGCCTGCATTGCTCAAGTGGATTTTGGCCCATTCTTCCGCACACACTCCTCACATCCTGTATGGAGACACTAGTCGCCTGCATTGCACAGGTGGATTTTGTCCATTCTTCCGCGCACACTCCTCACATCCTGTATGGAGACACTAGTCGCCTGCATTGCACAGGTGGATTTTGTCCATTCTTCCGCACACACTCCTCACATCCTGTATGGAGACACTAGTCACCTGCATTGCTCAGGTGGATTTTGCCCCATTCTTCCGCACACACTCCTCACATCCTGTATGGAGACACTAGTCACCTGCATTGCTCAGGTGGATTTTGGCCCATTCTTCCGCACACACTCCTCACATCCTGTATGGAGACACTAGTCGCCTGCATTGCACAGGTGGATTTTGTCCATTCTTCCGCACACACTCCTCACATCCTGTATGGAGACAGTGACACTAGTCACCTGCATTGCTCAGGTGGATTTTGGCCCATTCTTCCGCACACACACTCCTCACATCCTGTATGGAGACACTAGTCACCTGCATTGCTCAGGTGGATTTTGGCCCATTCTTCCGAACACAATCCTCACATCCTGTATGGAGACACTAGTCACCTGCATTGCTCAGGTGGATTTTGGACCATTCTTCCACACACACTCTTCACATCCTGTATGGAGACACTGGTCGCCTGCATTGCTCAGGTGGATTTTGGTCCATTCTTCCGCACACACTCCTCACATCCTGTATGGAGACACTTGTCCCCTGCATTGCTCAGGTGGATTTTGTCCATTCTTCCGCACACACTCCTCACATCCTGTATGGAGACACTAGTCACCTGCATTGCTCAGGTGGATTTTGGTCCATTCTTCCGCACACACTCCTCACATCCTGTACGGAGACACCAGTCACCTGCATTGCTCAGGTGGATTTTGGTCCATTCTTCTGCACACACTCCTCACATCCTGTATGGAGACAGTAGTCACCTGCATTGCTCAGGTGGATTTTGGTCCATTCTTCCGCACACACACTCCTCACATCCTGTATGGAGACACTAGTCGCCTGCATTGCTCAGGTGGATTTTGTCCATTCTTCCGCACACACTCCTCACATCCTGTATGGAGACACTAGTCGCCTGCATTGCTCAGGTGGATTTTGTCCATTCTTCCGCACACACTCCTCACATCCTGTATGGAGACACTAGTCACCTGCATTGCTCAGGTGGAGTTTGGTCCATTCTTCTGCACACACTCCTCACATCCTGTATGGAGACACTAGTCACCTGCATTGTTCAGGTGGATTTTGTCCATTCTTCCGCACACACTCCTCACATCCTGTATGGAGACACTAGTCACCTGCATTGCTCAGGTGGATATTGGTCCATTCTTCTGCACACACTCCTCACATCCTGTATGGAGACACTAGTCACCTGCATTGCTCAGGTGGATTTTGGCCCATTCTTCTGCACACACTCCTCACATCCTCTATGGAGACACTAGTCGCCTGCATTGCTCAGGTGGATTTTGGTCCATTCTTCCGCACACACTCCTCACATCCTGTATGGAGACACTAGTCGCCTGCATTGCTCAGGTGGATTTTGGTCCATTCTTCCGCACACACTCCTCACATCCTCTATGGAGACACTAGTCGCCTTCATTGCTCAGGTGGATTTTGGTCCATTCTTCTGCACACACTCCTCACATCCTGTATGGAGACACTAGTCACCTGCATTGCTCAGGTGTGTTTTGGCCATTCTTCTGCACACACTCCTCACATCCTGTATGGAGACACTAGTCGCCTGCATTGCTCAGGTGGATTTTGGTCCATTCTTCCGCACACACTCCTCACATCCTGTATGGAGATACTAGTCACCTGCATTGCTCAGGTGGATTTTGGCCCATTCTTCTGCACACACTCCTCACATGCTGTATAGAGACACTAGTCACCTGCATTGCTCAGGTGGATTTTGGTCCATTCTGCCGCACACACTCCTCACATCCTGTATGGAGACACTAGTCGCCTGCATTGCTCAGGTGGAGTTTGGTCCATTCTTCTGCACACACTCCTCACATCCTGTATGGAGACGCTAGTCGCATGCATTGCTCAGGTGGATTTGGCCCATTCTTCCGCACACACTCCTCACATCCTGTATGGAGACACTAGTCACCTGCATTGCTCAGGTGGATTTTGGTCCATTCTTCCGCACACACTCCTCACATCCTGTATGGAGACACTAGTCACCTGCATTGCTCAGGTGGATTTTGGTCCATTCTTCCGCACACACTCCTCACATCCTCTATGGAGACACTAGTCGCCTGCATTGCTCAGGTGGAGTTTGGTCCATTCTTCCGCACACACTCCTCACATCCTGTATGGAGACACTAGTCGCCTGCATTGCTCAGGTGGATTTTGGCCCATTCTTCCGCACACACTCCTCACATCCTGTATGGAGACACTAGTCGCCTCCATTGCTCAGGTGGATTTTGGCTCATTCTTCCGCACACACACACCTCACATCCTGTATGGAGACACTAGTCCCCTGCATTGCACAGGTGGATTTTGGCCCATTCTTCCGCACACACACTCCTCACATCCTGTATGGAGACACTAGTCCCCTGCATTGCTCAGGTGGATTTTGGCCCATTCTTCCACACACGCTCCTCACATCCTGTATGGAGACACTAGTCCCTGCATTGCTCAGGTGGATTTTGGCCCATTCTTCCACACACGCTCCTCACATCCTGTATGGAGACACTAGTCACCTGCATTGCTCAGGTGGATTTTGGCCCATTCTTCCGCACACACTCCTCACATCCTGTATGGAGACACTAGTCCCCTGCATTGCTCAGGTGGATTTTGGCCCATTCTTCTGCACACACTCCTCACATCCTGTATGGAGACACTAGTCGCCTGCATTGCTCAGGTGGATTTTGGCCCATTCTTCCGCACACACTCCTCACATCCTGTATGGAGACACTAGTCCCTGCATTGCTCAGGTGGATTTTGGCCCATTCTTCCGCACACACTCCTCACATCCTGTATGGAGACACTAGTCACCTGCATTGCTCAGGTGGATTTTGGCCCATTCTTCCGCACACTCCTCTCATCCTGTATGGAGACACTAGTCGCCTGCATTGCTCAGGTGGATTTTGGCCCATTCTTCCGCACACACTCCTCACATCCTGTATGGAGACACTAGTCGCCTGCATTGCTCAGGTGGATTTTGGCCCATTCTTCCGCACACTCCTCTCATCCTGTATGGAGACACTAGTCGCCTGCATTGCTCAGGTGGATTTTGGCCCATTCTTCCGCACACACTCCTCACATCCTGTATGGAGACACTAGTCGCCTGCATTGCTCAGGTGGATTTTGGTCCATTCTTCCGCACACACTCCTCACATCCTGTATGGAGACACTAGTCCCTGCATTGCTCAGGTGGATTTTGGTCCATTCTTCTGCACACACTCCTCACATCCTGTATGGAGACACTAGTCGCCTGCATTGCTCAGGTGGATTTTGGCCCATTCTTCTGCACACACTCCTCACATCCTGTATGGAGACACTAGTCACCTGCATTGCTCAGGTGGATTTTGGCCCATTCTTCCGCACACACTCCTCACATCCTGTATGGAGACACTAGTCGCCTGCATTGCTCAGGTGGATTTTGGCCCATTCTTCCGCACACACTCCTCACATCCTGTATGGAGACACTAGTCGCCTGCATTGCTCAGGTGGATTTTGGCCCATTCTTCCGCACACTCCTCTCATCCTGTATGGAGACACTAGTCGCCTGCATTGCTCAGGTGGATTTTGGCCCATTCTTCCGCACACACTACTCACATCCTGTATGGAGACACTAGTCGCCTGCATTGCTCAGGGGGATTTTGGCCCATACATCCGCACACACTCCTCACATCCTGTATGGAGACACTAGTCGCCTGCATTGCTCAGGTGGATTTTGGCCCATTCTTCCACACACACTCCACACATCCTGTATGGAGACACTAGTCGCCTGCATTGCTCAGGTGGATTTTGGCCCATTCTTCCGCACACACTCCTCACATCCTGTATGGAGACACTAGTCACCTGCATTGCTCAGGTGGATTTTGGCCCATTCTTCCGCACACACTCCTCACATCCTGTATGGAGACACTAGTCGCCTGCATTGCTCAGGGGGATTTTGGCCCATACATCCGCACACACTCCTCACATCCTGTATGGAGACACTAGTCGCCTGCATTGCTCAGGTGGATTTTGGCCCATTCTTCCACACACACTCCACACATCCTGTATGAAGACACTAGTCGCCTGCATTGCTCAGGTGGATTTTGGCCCATTCTTCCACACACACTCCTCACATCCTGTATGGAGACACTAGTCACCTGCATTGCTCAGGTGGATTTTGGCCCATTCTTCCGCACACACTCCTCACATCCTGTATGGAGACACTAGTCGCCTGCATTGCTCAGGTGGATTTTGTCCATTCTTCCGCACGCACTCCTCACATCCACACTAGTCGCCTGCATTGCTCAGGTGGATTTTGGCCCATTCTTCCGCACACACTCCTCACATCCTGTATGGAGACACTAGTCGCCTGCATTGCTCAGGTGGATTTTGTCCATTCTTCCGCACGCACTCCTCACATCGACACGAGTCGCCTGCATTGCTCAGGTGGATTTTGGCCCATTCTTCCGCACACACTCCTCACATCCTGTATGGAGACACTAGTCGCCTTCATTGCTCACGTGGATTTTGGCCCATTCTTCTGCACACACTCCTCACATCCTGTATGGAGACACTGGTCACCTGCATTGCTCAGGTGGATTTTGGCCCATTCTTCCGCACACACACTCCTCACATCCTGTATGGAGACACTGGTCACCTGCATTGCTCAGGTGGATTTTGGCCCATTCTTCTGCACACACTCCTCACATCCTGTATGGAGACACTAGTCGCCTGCATTGCTCAGGTGGATTTTGTCCATTCTTCCGCACACACTCCTCACATCCTGTATGGAGACACTAGTCCCTGCATTGCTCAGGTGGATTTTGGCCCATTCTTCCACACACACACTCCTCACATCCTGTATGGAGACACTAGTCGTCTGCATTGTTCAGGTGGATTTTGTCTCATTCTTCCACACACACTCCTCACATCCTGTATGGAGACACTAGTCCCTGCATTGCTCAGGTGGATTTTGGCCCATTCTTCCACACACACTCCTCACATCCTGTATGGAGACACTAGTCACCTGCATGGCTCAGGTGGATTTTGGCCAATTCTTCCGCACACACTCCTCACATCCTGTATGGAGACACTAGTCGCCTGCATTGCTCAGGTGGATTTTGGCCCATTCTTCCGCACACACTCCTCACATCCTGTATGGAGACACTAGTCGCCTGCATTGCTCAGGTGGAATTTGGCCCATTCTTCCACACACACTCCTCACATCCTGTATGGAGACACTAGTCGCCTGCATTGCTCAGGTGGATTTTGGCCCATTCTTCCTCCACACACTCCTCACATCCTGTATGGAGACACTAGTCACCTGCATTGCTCAGGTGGATTTTGGCCCATTCTTCCTCCGCACACACTTATCACATCCTGTATAGAGACACTAGTCGCCTGCATTGCTCAGGTGGATTTTGGCCCATTCTTCTGCACACACTCCTCACATCCTGTATGGAGACACTAGTCACCTGCATTGCTCAGGTGGATTTTGGCCCATTCTTCTGCACACACTCCTCACATCCTGTATGGAGACACTAGTCGCCTGCATTGCTCAGGTGGATTTTGTCCATTCTTTCGCACACACTCACATCCTGTATGGAGACACTAGTCACCTGCATTGCTCAGGTGGATTTTGGTCCATTCTTCCGCACACACTCCTCACATCCTGTATGGAGACACTAGTCGCCTGCATTGCTCAAGTGGATTTTGGCCCATTCTTCCGCACACACTCCTCACATCCTGTATGGAGACACTAGTCGCCTGCATTGCACAGGTGGATTTTGTCCATTCTTCCGCACACACTCCTCACATCCTGTATGGAGACACTAGTCGCCTGCATTGCTCAGGTGGATTTTGGCCCATTCTTCTGCACACACTCCTCACATCCTGTATGGAGACACTAGTCCCCTGCATTGCTCAGGTGGATTTTGGCCCATTCTTCCGCACACACACTCCTCACATCCTGTATGGAGACACTAGTCACCTGCATTGCTCAGGTGGATTTTGGCCCATTCTTCCGAACACAATCCTCACATCCTGTATGGAGACACTAGTCACCTGCATTGCTCAGGTGGATTTTGGACCATTCTTCCACACACACTCCTCACATCCTGTATGGAGACACTAGTCTCCTGCATTGCTCAGGTGGATTTTGGTCCATTCTTCTGCACACACTCCTCACATCCTGTATGGAGACACTAGTCACCTGCATTGCTCAGGTGGATTTTGGTCCATTCTTCCGCACACACTCCTCACATCCTGTATGGAGACACTAGTCACCTGCATTGCTCAGGTGGATTTTGGCCCATTCTTCCGCACACACTCCTCACATCCTGTATGGAGACACTAGTCGCCTGCATTGCTCAGGTGGAATTTGGCCCATTCTTCCACACACACTCCTCACATCCTGTATGGAGACACTAGTCGCCTGCATTGCTCAGGTGGAATTTGGCCCATTCTTCCACACACACTCCTCACATCCTGTATGGAGACACTAGTCACCTGCATTGCTCAGGTGGAATTTGGCCCATTCTTCCACACACGCTCCTCACATCCTGTATGGAGACACTAGTCGCCTGCATTGCTCAGGTGGAATTTGGCCCATTCTTCCACACACACTCCTCACATCCTGTATGGAGATACTAGTCGTCTGCATTGCTCAGGTGGATTTTGTCTCATTCTTCCACACACACTCCTCACATCCTGTATGGAGACACTAGTCGCCTGCATTGCTCAGGTGGATTTTGGCCCATTCTTCCTCCACACACTCCTCACATCCTGTATGGAGACACTAGTCACCTGCATTGCTCAGGTGGATTTTGGCCCATTCTTCCTCCGCACACACTTATCACATCCTGTATAGAGACACTAGTCGCCTGCATTGCTCAGGTGGATTTTGGCCCATTCTTCTGCACACACTCCTCACATCCTGTATGGAGACACTAGTCACCTGCATTGCTCAGGTGGATTTTGGCCCATTCTTCTGCACACACTCCTCACATCCTGTATGGAGACACTAGTCGCCTGCATTGCTCAGGTGGATTTTGTCCATTCTTTCGCACACACTCACATCCTGTATGGAGACACTAGTCACCTGCATTGCTCAGGTGGATTTTGGTCCATTCTTCCGCACACACTCCTCACATCCTGTATGGAGACACTAGTCGCCTGCATTGCTCAAGTGGATTTTGGCCCATTCTTCCGCACACACTCCTCACATCCTGTATGGAGACACTAGTCGCCTGCATTGCACAGGTGGATTTTGTCCATTCTTCCGCACACACTCCTCACATCCTGTATGGAGACACTAGTCGCCTGCATTGCTCAGGTGGATTTTGGCCCATTCTTCTGCACACACTCCTCACATCCTGTATGGAGACACTAGTCCCCTGCATTGCTCAGGTGGATTTTGGCCCATTCTTCCGCACACACACTCCTCACATCCTGTATGGAGACACTAGTCACCTGCATTGCTCAGGTGGATTTTGAACCATTCTTCCACACACACTCTTCACATCCTGTATGGAGACACTGGTCGCCTGCATTGCTCAGGTGGATTTTGGTCCATTCTTCTGCACACACTCCTCACATCCTGTATGGAGACACTAGTCACCTGCATTGCTCAGGTGGATTTTGGTCCATTCTTCCGCACACACTCCTCACATCCTGTATGGAGACACTAGTCACCTGCATTGCTCAGGTGGATTTTGGTCCATTCTTCCGCACACACACTCCTCACATCCTGTATGGAGACACTAGTCGCCTGCATTGCTCAGGTGGATTTTGTCCATTCTTCCGCACACACTCCTCACATCCTGTATGGAGACACTAGTCGCCTGCATTGCTCAGGTGGATTTTGGCCCATTCTTCCGCACACACTCCTCACATCCTTTATGGAGACACTAGTCGCCTGCATTGCTCAGGTGGATTTTGGTCCATTCTTCCACACACACTCCTCACATCCTGTATGGAGACACTAGTCGCCTGCATTGCTCAGGTGGATTTGGCCCATTCTTCTGCACACACACTCCTCACATCCTGTATGGAGACACTAGTCACCTGCATTGCTAAGGTGGAGTTTGGTCCATTCTTCTGCACACACTCCTCACATCCTGTATGGAGACACTAGTCGCCTGCATTGCTCAGGTGGATTTTGGCCCATTCCTCCGCACACACTCCTCACATCCTGTATGGAGACACTAGTCGCCTGCATTGCTCAGGTGGATTTTGGCCCATTCTTCCGCACACACACTCCTCACATCCTGTATGGAGACACTAGTCGCCTGCATTGCTCAGGTGGATTTTGGCCCATTCTTCTGCACACACTCCTCACATGCTGTATGGAGACACTAGTCCCTGCATTGCTCAGGTGGATTTTGTCCATTCTTCTGCACACACTCCTGACATCCTGTATGGAGACACTAGTCACCTGCATTGCTCAGGTGGATTTTGGCCCATTCTTCTGCACACACTCCTCACATCCTGTATGGAGACACTAGTCGCCTGCATTGCTCAGGTGGATTTTGGACCATTCTTCTGCACACACTCCTCACATCCTGTATGGAGACACTAGTCGCCTGCATTGCTCAGGTGGATTTTGGCCCATTCTTCCGCACACACTCCTCACATCCTTTATGGAGACACTAGTCGCCTGCATTGCTCAGGTGGATTTGGCCCATTCTTCCACACACACTCCTCACATCCTGTATGGAGACACTAGTCGCCTGCATTGCTCAGGTGGATTTGGCCCATTCTTCTGCACACACACTCCTCACATCCTGTATGGAGACACTAGTCACCTGCATTGCTCAGGTGGAGTTTGGTCCATTCTTCTGCACACACTCCTCACATCCTGTATGGAGACACTAGTCGCCTGCATTGCTCAGGTGGATTTTGGCCCATTCTTCTGCACACACTCCTCACATCCTGTATGGAGACACTAGTCGCCTGCATTGCTCAGGTGGATTTTGTCCATTCTTCTGCACACACTCCTCACATCCTGTATGGAGACACTAGTCACCTGCATTGCTCAGGTGGATTTTGGTCCATTCTTCCGCACACACTCCTCACATCCTCTATGGAGACACTAGTCGCCTGCATTGCTCAGGTGGATTTTGGCCTATTCTTCCACACACACTCCTCACATCCTGTATGGAGACACTAGTCGCCTGCATTGCTCAGGTGCATTTTGGCCCATTCTTCCGCACACACTCCTCACATCCTGTATGGAGACACTAGTCGCCTGCATTGCTCAGGTGGATTTTGGCCCATTCTTCTGCACACACTCCTCACATCCTGTATGGAGACACTAGTCGCCTGCATTGCTCAGGTGGATTTTGGCCCATTCCTCCGCACACACTCCTCACATCCTGTATGGAGACACTAGTCGCCTGCATTGCTCAGGTGGATTTTGGCCCATTCTTCTGCACACACTCCTCACATCCTGTATGGAGACACTAGTCGCCTGCATTGCTCAGGTGGAGTTTGGTCCATTCTTCTGCACACACTTATCACATCCTGTATAGAGACACTAGTCACCTGCATTGCTCAGGTGGATTTTGGTCCATTCTTCTGCACACACTCCTCACATCCTGTATGGAGACACTAGTCACCTGCATTGCTCAGGTGGATTTTGGCCCATTCTTCCACACACACTCCTCACATCCTGTATGGAGACACTGGTCACCTGCATTGCTCAGGTGGATTTTGGTCTATTCTTCTGCACACACTCCTCACATCCTGTATGGAGACACTAGTCGCCTGCATTGCTCAGGTGGATTTTGGCCTATTCTTCCACACACACTCCTCACATCCTGTATGGAGACACTGGTCACCTGCATTGCTCAGGTGGATTTTGGCCCATTCTTCCGCACACACACTCCTCACATCCTGTATGGAGACACTAGTCGCCTGCATTGCTCAGGTGGATTTTGGCCCATTCTTCCGCACACACACTCCTCACCTCCTGTATGGAGACACTGGTCGCCTGCATTGCTCAGGTGCATTTTGGCCCATTCTTCCGCACACACTCCTCACATCCTGTATGGAGACACTAGTCACCTGCATTGCTCAGGTGGATTTTGGTCCATTCTTCCGCACACACTCCTCACATCCTCTATGGAGACACTAGTCGCCTGCATTGCTCAGGTGGATTTTGGGCCATTCTTCTGTACACACTCCTCACATCCTGTATGGAGACACTAGTCGCCTGCATTGCTCAGGTGCATTTTGGCCCATTCTTCCGCACACACTCCTCACATCCTGTATGGAGACACCAGTCACCTGCATTGCTCAGGTGGATTTTGGCTTATTCTTCCGCACACACTCCTCACATCCTGTATGGAGACACTAGTCCCCTGCATTGCTCAGGTGGATTTTGGCCCATTCGTCCGCACACACTCCTCACATCCTGTATGGAGACACTAGTCGCCTGCATTGCTCAGGTGGATTTTGGCCCATTCTTCCGCACACACACACTCCTCACATCCTGTATGGAGACACTAGTTGTCTGCATTGCTCAAGTGGATTTTTGCCCATTCTTCCACACACACTCCTCACATCCTGTATGGAGACACTAGTCACCTGCATTGCTCAGGTAGATTTTGGTCCATTCTTCTGCACACACACTCCTCACATCCTGTATGGAGACACTAGTCACCTGCATTGCTCAGGTGGATTTTGGCCCATTCTTCTGCACACACACACACTCCTCACATCCTGTATGGAGACACTAGTCGCCTGCATTGCTCAGGTGGATTTTGGCCCATTCCTCTACACACACTCCTCACATCCTGTATGGAGACACTAGTCGCCTGCATTGCTCAGGTGGATTTTGGCCCATTCTTCCGCACACACTCCTCACATCCTGTATGGAGACACTAGTCACCTGCATTGCTCAGGTGGATTTTGGCCCATTCTTCTGCACACACTCCTCACATTCTGTATGGAGACACTAGTCACATGCATTGCTCAGGTGGATTTTGGTCCATTCTTCCGCACACACTCCTCACATCCTCTATGGAGACACTAGTCCCCTGCATTGCTCAGGTGGATTTTGGCCCATTCTTCCACACACTCCTCACATCCTGTATGGAGACACTAGTCGCCTGCATTGCTCAGGTGGATTTTGGTCCATTCTTCCGCACACACTCCTCACATCCTGTATGGAGACACTAGTCGCCTGCATTGCTCAGGTGGATTTTGGCCCATTCTTCCGCACACACACACTCCTCACATCCTGTATGGAGACACTAGTTGTCTGCATTGCTCAAGTGGATTTTTGCCCATTCTTCCACACACACTCCTCACATCCTGTATGGAGACACTAGTCCCCTGCATTGCTCAGGTGGATTTTGGCCCATTCGTCCGCACACACTCCTCACATCCTGTATGGAGACACTAGTCGCCTGCATTGCTCAGGTGGATTTTGGCTCATTCTTCCGCACACACACACCTCACATCCTGTATGGAGACACTAGTCACCTGCATTGCTCAGGTGGATTTTGGCCCATTCTTCTGCACACACTCCTCACATCCTGTATGGAGACACTAGTCGCCTGCATTGCTCAGGTGGATTTTGTCCATTCTTCCGCACACACTCCTCCCATCCTGTATGGAGACACTAGTCGCCTGCATTGCTCAGGTGGATTTTGGCCCATTCTTCCGCACACACTCCTCACATCCTGTATGGAGACACTAGTCGCCTGCATTGCTCAGGTGGATTTTGGCCCATTCTTCCGCACACACTCCTCACATCCTGTATGGAGACACCAGTCCCTGCATTGCTCAGGTGGATTTTGGCCCATTCTTCCACACACGCTCCTCACATCCTGTATGGAGACACTAGTCGCCTGCATTGCTCAGGTGGATTTTGGCCCATTCTTCCGCACACACTCCTCACATCCTGTATGGAGACACTAGTCGCCTGCATTGCTCAGGTGGATTTTGTCCATTCTTCCGCACGCACTCCTCACATCCACACGAGTCGCTTGCATTGCTCAGGTGGATTTTGTCCATTCTTCCGCACACACTCCTCACATCCTGTATGGAGACACTAGTCGTCTGCATTGTTCAGGTGGATTTTGTCTCATTCTTCCACACACACTCCTCACATCCTGTATGGAGACACTAGTCTCCTGCATTGCTCAGGTGGATTTTGGCCCATTCTTCTGCACACACTCCTCACATCCTGTATGGAGACACTAGTCACCTGCATTGCTCAGGTGGATTTTGGCCCATTCTTCTGCACACACTCCTCACATCCTGTATGGAGACACTAGTCACCTGCATTGCTCAGGTAGATTTTGGCCCATTCTTCCGCACACACTCCTCACATCCTGTATGGAGACACTAGTCATCTGCATTGCTCAGGTGGATTTTGGCCCATTCTTCTGCACACACTCCTCACATCTTGTATGGAGACACTAGTCACCTGCATTGCTCAGGTGGATTTTGGCCCATTCTTCCGCACACACACTCCTCACATCCTGTATGGAGACACTAGTCACCTGCATTGCTCAGGTGGATTTTGGCCCATTCTTCCGCACACACACTCCTCACATCCTGTATGGAGACACTAGTCGCCTGCATTGCTCAGGTGGATTTTGGCCCATTCTTCCGCACACACACTCCTCACATCCTGTATGGAGACACTAGTCACCTGCATTGCTCAGGTGGATTTTGGCCCATTCTTCCGCACACACTCCTCACATCCTGTATGGAGACACTAGTCGCCTGCATTACTCAGGTGGATTTTGGCCCATTCTTCTGCACACACTCCTCACATCCTGTATGGAGACACTAGTCGCCTGCATTGCTCAGGTGGAATTTGGCCCATTCTTCTGCACACACTCCTCACATCCTGTATGGAGACACTAGTCGCCTGCATTGCTCAGGTGGAATTTGGCCCATTCTTCTGTACACACTCCTCACATCCTGTATGGAGACACTAGTCACCTGCATTGCTCAGGTGGATTTTGGCCCATTCTTCCGCACACACTCCTCACATCCTGTATGGAGACACTAGTCGCCTGCATTGCTCAGGTGGATTTGGCCCATTCTTCCACACACACTCCTCACATCCTGTATGGAGACACTAGTCACCTGCATTGCTCAGGTGGCTTTTGGTCCATTCTTCCGCACACACTCCTCACATCCTGTATGGAGACACTAGTCGCCTGCATTGCTCAGGTGCATTTTGGCCCATTCTTCCGCACACACTCCTCACATCCTGTATGGAGACACCAGTCACCTGCATTGCTCAGGTGGATTTTGGCTTATTCTTCCGCACACACTCCTCACATCCTGTATGGAGACACTAGTCCCCTGCATTGCTCAGGTGGATTTTGGCCCATTCGTCCGCACACACTCCTCACATCCTGTATGGAGACACTAGTCGCCTGCATTGCTCAGGTGGATTTTGGGCCATTCTTCTGTACACACTCCTCACATCCTGTATAGAGACACTAGTCGCCTGCATTGCTCAGGTGTGTTTTGGCCCATTCTTCCACACACACTCCTCACATCCTGTATGGAGACACTAGTCGCCTGCATTGCTCAGGTGCATTTTGGCCCATTCTTCCGCACACACTCCTCACATCCTGTATGGAGACACCAGTCACCTGCATTGCTCAGGTGGATTTTGGCTTATTCTTCCGCACACACTCCTCACATCCTGTATGGAGACACTAGTCCCCTGCATTGCTCAGGTGGATTTTGGCCCATTCGTCCGCACACACTCCTCACATCCTGTATGGAGACACTAGTCGCCTGCATTGCTCAGGTGGATTTTGGCCCATTCTTCCGCACACACACACTCCTCACATCCTGTATGGAGACACTAGTTGTCTGCATTGCTCAAGTGGATTTTTGCCCATTCTTCCACACACACTCCTCACATCCTGTATGGAGACACTAGTCACCTGCATTGCTCAGGTAGATTTTGGTCCATTCTTCTGCACACACACTCCTCACATCCTGTATGGAGACACTAGTCACCTGCATTGCTCAGGTGGATTTTGGCCCATTCTTCTGCACACACACACACTCCTCACATCCTGTATGGAGACACTAGTCGCCTGCATTGCTCAGGTGGATTTTGGCCCATTCCTCTACACACACTCCTCACATCCTGTATGGAGACACTAGTCGCCTGCATTGCTCAGGTGGATTTTGGCCCATTCTTCCGCACACACTCCTCACATCCTGTATGGAGACACTAGTCACCTGCATTGCTCAGGTGGATTTTGGCCCATTCTTCTGCACACACTCCTCACATTCTGTATGGAGACACTAGTCACATGCATTGCTCAGGTGGATTTTGGTCCATTCTTCCGCACACACTCCTCACATCCTCTATGGAGACACTAGTCCCCTGCATTGCTCAGGTGGATTTTGGCCCATTCTTCCACACACTCCTCACATCCTGTATGGAGACACTAGTCGCCTGCATTGCTCAGGTGGATTTTGGTCCATTCTTCCGCACACACTCCTCACATCCTGTATGGAGACACTAGTCGCCTGCATTGCTCAGGTGGATTTTGGCCCATTCTTCCGCACACACACACTCCTCACATCCTGTATGGAGACACTAGTTGTCTGCATTGCTCAAGTGGATTTTTGCCCATTCTTCCACACACACTCCTCACATCCTGTATGGAGACACTAGTCCCCTGCATTGCTCAGGTGGATTTTGGCCCATTCGTCCGCACACACTCCTCACATCCTGTATGGAGACACTAGTCGCCTGCATTGCTCAGGTGGATTTTGGCTCATTCTTCCGCACACACACACCTCACATCCTGTATGGAGACACTAGTCACCTGCATTGCTCAGGGGGATTTTGGCCCATTCTTCCGCACACACTCCTCACATCCTGTATGGAGACACTAGTCGCCTGCATTGCTCAGGTGGATTTTGTCCATTCTTCCGCACACACTCCTCCCATCCTGTATGGAGACACTAGTCGCCTGCATTGCTCAGGTGGATTTTGGCCCATTCTTCCGCACACACTCCTCACATCCTGTATGGAGACACTAGTCGCCTGCATTGCTCAGGTGGATTTTGGCCCATTCTTCCGCACACACTCCTCACATCCTGTATGGAGACACTAGTCCCTGCATTGCTCAGGTGGATTTTGGCCCATTCTTCCACACACGCTCCTCACATCCTGTATGGAGACACTAGTCGCCTGCATTGCTCAGGTGGATTTTGGCCCATTCTTCCGCACACACTCCTCACATCCTGTATGGAGACACTAGTCGCCTGCATTGCTCAGGTGGATTTTGTCCATTCTTCCGCACGCACTCCTCACATCCACACGAGTCGCTTGCATTGCTCAGGTGGATTTTGTCCATTCTTCCGCACACACTCCTCACATCCTGTATGGAGACACTAGTCGTCTGCATTGTTCAGGTGGATTTTGTCTCATTCTTCCACACACACTCCTCACATCCTGTATGGAGACACTAGTCTCCTGCATTGCTCAGGTGGATTTTGGCCCATTCTTCTGCACACACTCCTCACATCCTGTATGGAGACACTAGTCACCTGCATTGCTCAGGTGGATTTTGGCCCATTCTTCTGCACACACTCCTCACATCCTGTATGGAGACACTAGTCACCTGCATTGCTCAGGTGGATTTTGGCCCATTCTTCCGCACACACTCCTCACATCCTGTATGGAGACACTAGTCATCTGCATTGCTCAGGTGGATTTTGGCCCATTCTTCTGCACACACTCCTCACATCTTGTATGGAGACACTAGTCACCTGCATTGCTCAGGTGGATTTTGGCCCATTCTTCCGCACACACACTCCTCACATCCTGTATGGAGACACTAGTCACCTGCATTGCTCAGGTGGATTTTGGCCCATTCTTCCGCACACACACTCCTCACATCCTGTATGGAGACACTAGTCGCCTGCATTGCTCAGGTGGATTTTGGCCCATTCTTCCGCACACACACTCCTCACATCCTGTATGGAGACACTAGTCACCTGCATTGCTCAGGTGGATTTTGGCCCATTCTTCCGCACACACTCCTCACATCCTGTATGGAGACACTAGTCGCCTGCATTACTCAGGTGGATTTTGGCCCATTCTTCTGCACACACTCCTCACATCCTGTATGGAGACACTAGTCGCCTGCATTGCTCAGGTGGAATTTGGCCCATTCTTCTGCACACACTCCTCACATCCTGTATGGAGACACTAGTCGCCTGCATTGCTCAGGTGGAATTTGGCCCATTCTTCTGTACACACTCCTCACATCCTGTATGGAGACACTAGTCACCTGCATTGCTCAGGTGGATTTTGGCCCATTCTTCCGCACACACTCCTCACATCCTGTATGGAGACACTAGTCGCCTGCATTGCTCAGGTGGATTTGGCCCATTCTTCCACACACACTCCTCACATCCTGTATGGAGACACTAGTCACCTGCATTGCTCAGGTGGCTTTTGGTCCATTCTTCCGCACACACTCCTCACATCCTGTATGGAGACACTAGTCGCCTGCATTGCTCAGGTGGATTTTGGCCCATTCTTCCGCACACACTCCTCACATCCTGTATGGAGACACTAGTCGCCTGCATTGCTCAGGTGGATTTTGGCCCATTCTTCCGCACAAACTCCTCACATCCTGTATGGAGACGCTAGTCTCCTGCATTGCTCAGGTGGATTTTGGCCCATTCTTCCGCACACACTCCTCACATCCTGTATGGAGACACTAGTCGCCTGCATTGCTCAGGTGTGATTTTGGCCCATTATTCCGCACACACTCCTCACATCCTGTATGGAGACACTAGTCGCCTGCATTGCTCAGGTGGATTTTGGCCCATTCTTCCGCACACACTCCTCACATCCTGTATGGAGACACTAGTCACCTGCATTGCTCAGGTGGATTTTGGCCCATTCTTCCACACACACTCCTCACATCCTGTATGGAGACACTAGTCGCCTGCATTGCTCAGGTGGATTTTGGCCCATTCTTCTGCACACACTCCTCACATCCTGTATGGAGACACTAGTCGCCTGCATTGCTCAGGTGGATTTTGGCCCATTCTTCCGCACACACTCCTCACATCCTGTATGGAGACACTAGTCGCCTGCATTGCTCAGGTGGATTTTGGTCCATTCTTCTGCACACACTCCTCACATCCTGTATGGAGACACTAGTCACCTGCATTGCTCAGGTGGATTTTGGCCCATTCTTCCACACACACTCCTCACATCCTGTATGGAGACACTAGTCGCCTGCATTGCTCAGGTGGATTTTGGCCCATTCTTCCGCACACACACTCCTCACATCCTGTATGGAGACACTAGTCGCCTGCATTGCTCAGGTTGAGTTTGGCCCATTCTTCCGCACATACTCCTCACATCCTGCAGATCCCGGCTCCTTCTATTTTGGAGCTTAAGTTCCTTCCAGACATTTTCGATTGGATTCAGCTCTGGTGATCGGCTCAGCCATTCTAGCAGATTTAGTTTCTTTCTGTGAATCCAGTTGAGCCTTTCCTTGGCTGTGTGTTTGGGATCATTGTCTGCTGAAATATCTGCTCTTGTTTAAACTTCATCATCCTGGTAGATGTTAGCAGATGTTTATCAGGAATGTCTCCGTACATTTGTCCATTCATCTTTCCTTCAATAATATAGAGTTTCCAGTGCCGTCTGCTGAAAAACAGCCGCACACCATGATGTTCCACCTCCATCCTTCACAAGTTTGGTATTTTTGGGGCGATTTCCCTTTTGGCCTCCAAACATGGTGTGTATTATGGCCTCCAAAGAGTTCAGTTTTGGTGTCATCTAACCAGACTCCCATCAGCTGGCTCAACTAATGGCTGCTAAAAAAAGATCTCATTATCAAGGTGCCACACAAGAAACCTCTCATGATAGGTAAAACCAGTGACGGTCTCCATGGCCTGTATGCACGCTCCTGTATGCGCTCTCCCCTCCATGGCCTGTATGCACGCTCCTGTATGCGCTCTCCCCTCCATGGCCTGTATGCACACTCCTGTATGCGCTCTCCCCTCCATGGCCTGTATGCACGCTCCTGTATGCGCTCTCCCCTCCATGGCCTGTATGCACGCTCCTGTATGCGCTCTCCCCTCCATGGCCTGTATGCACGCTCCTGTATGCGCTCTCCCCTCCATGGCCTGTATGCACGCTCATGTATGCGCTCTTCCCTCCATGGCCTGTATGCACGCTCCTGTATGCGCTCTCCCCTCCATGGCCTGTATGCACGCTCCTGTATGCGCTCTCCCCTCCATGGCCTGTATGCGCTCTCCTGTGTGCACTCACCCTCCATGGCCTGTATGCACGCTCCTGTATGCGCTCCCCCCTCCATGGCCTGTATGCGCTCTCCCCTCCATGGCCTGTATGCACGCTCCTGTATGCGCTCTCCCCTCCATGGCCTGTATGTACGCTCCTGTGTGCACTCCCCCTCCATGGCCTGTATGCACGCTCCTGTATGCACTCCCCCTCCATGGCCTGAATGCACGCTCCTGTATACACTCCCGTTCCATGGCCTGTATGCACGCTCCTGTATGCACTCCCCCTCCATGGCCTGTATGTACGCTCCTGTGTGCACTCCCCCTCCATGGCCTGTATGCACGCTCCTGTATGCACTCCCCCTCCATGGCCTGAATGCACGCTCCTGTATACACTCCCGTTCCATGGCCTGTATGCACGCTCCTGTATGCACTCCCCCTCCATGGCCTGAATGCACGCTCCTGTATACACTCCCGTTCCATGGCCTGTATGCACGCTCCTGTATGTGCTCCCCCTCCATGGCCTGTATGCACGCTCCTGTATGCACTCCCCCTCCATGGCCTGTATGCACGCTCCTGTATGCACGTTCCTGTATGCATTCCCCCTCTATGACCTGTATGCACGCTCCTGTATGCACTCCTCCCTCCATGGCCTGTATGCACGCTCCTGTATGCACTCCTCCCTCCATGGCCTGTATGCACGCTCCTGTATACACTCCTCCCTCCATGGCCTGTATGCACGCTCCTGTATGCACTCCTCCCTCCATGGCCTGTATGCACGCTCCTGTATACACTCCTCCCTCCATGGCCTGTATGCACGCTCCTGTATGCACTCCTCCCTCCATGGCCTGTGTGCATGCTCCTGTGTGCACTCCTCCCTCCATGGCCTGTATGCACGCTCCTGTATACACTCCTCCCTCCATGGCCTGTGTGCATGCTCCTGTATACACTCCTCCCTCCATGGCCTGTATGCACGCGCCTGTATACACTCCTCCCTCCATGGCTTGTATGCACGCTCCTGTATACACTCCTCCCTCCATGGCCTGTATGCACGCTCCTGTATACACTCCTCCCTCCATGGCCTGTGTGCATGCTCCTGTATACACTCCTCCCTCCATGGCCTGTATGCACGCTCCTGTATACACTCCTCCCTCCATGGCCTGTGTGCATGCTCCTGTGTACACTCCCCCTCCATGGCCTGTATGCACGCTCCTGTATGCACTCCTCCCTCCATGGCCTGTATGCACGTTCCTGTATGTGCTCCCCCTCCATGGCCTGTATGCACGCTCCTGTATACACGCCTCCCTCCATGGCCTGTATGCACGCTCCTGTGTGCACTCCTCCCTCCATGGCCTGTATGCACGCTCCTGTATACACGCCTCCCTCCATGGCCTGTATGCACGCTCCTGTGTGCACGCCTCCCTCCATGGCCTGTATGCACGCTCCTGTGTGCACTCCTCCCTCCATGGCCTGTATGCACGCTCCTGTATACACGCCTCCCTCCATGGCCTGTATACACGCTCCTGTGTGCACTCCTCCCTCCATGGCCTGTATGCACACTCCTGTATGTCCTCCCCCTCCATGGCCTGTATGCACGCTCCTGTATGCACTCCCCCTCCATGGCCTGTATGCACGCTCCTGTATGCACTCCTCCCTCCATGGCCTGTATGCACGCTCCTGTGTGCACTCCCCCTCCATGGCCTGTATGCACGCTCCTGTATACACACCTCCCTCCATGGCCTGTATGCACGCTCCTGTATGCACTCCCCCTCCATTGCCTGTATGCACGCTCCTGTATGCACTCCTCCCTCCATGGCCTGTATGCACGCTCCTGTGTGCACTCCCCCTCCATGGCCTGTATGCACGCTCCTGTATACACACCTCCCTCCATGGCCTGTATGCACGCTCCTGTGTGCACTCCCCCTCCATGGCCTGTATGCACGCTCCTGTATGTCCTCCCCCTCCATGGCCTGTATGCACTCCCCCCTCCATGGCCTGTATGCACGCTCCTGTATACACACCTCCCTCCATGGCCTGTATGCACGCTCCTGTGTGCACTCCTCCCTCCATGGCCTGTATGCACACTCCTGTATGTCCTCCCCCTCCATGGCCTGTATGCACTCCCCCCTCCATGGCCTGTATGCACACTCCTGTATGTCCTCCCCCTCCATGGCCTGTATGCACTCCTCCCTCCATGGCCTGTATGCACGCTCCTGTGTGCACTCCCCCTCCATGGCCTGTATGCACGCTCCTGTATACACACCTCCCTCCATGGCCTGTATGCACGCTCCTGTATGCACTCCCCCTCCATTGCCTGTATGCACGCTCCTGTATGCACTCCTCCCTCCATGGCCTGTATGCACGCTCCTGTGTGCACTCCCCCTCCATGGCCTGTATGCACGCTCCTGTATACACACCTCCCTCCATGGCCTGTATGCACGCTCCTGTGTGCACTCCCCCTCCATGGCCTGTATGCACGCTCCTGTATGTCCTCCCCCTCCATGGCCTGTATGCACTCCCCCCTCCATGGCCTGTGTGCATGCTCCTGTATACACTCCCCCTCCATGGCCTGTATGCACGCTCCTGTATGCACTCCTCCCTCCATGGCCTGTATGCACGCTCCTGTGTGCACTCCCCCTCCATGGCCTGTATGCACGCTCCTGTATACACACCTCCCTCCATGGCCTGTATGCACACTCCTGTGTGCACTCCTCCCTCCATGGCCTGTATGCACGCTCCTGTGTGCACTCCTCCCTCCATGGCCTGTATGCATGCTCCTGTATACACTCCTCCCTCCATGGCCTGTATGCACGCTCCTGTATACACACCTCCCTCCATGGCCTGTATGCACACTCCTGTGTGCACTCCCCCTCCATGGCCTGTATGCACGCTCCTGTATGTCCTCCCCCTCCATGGCCTGTATGCACGCTCCTGTATGCACTCCCCCTCCATGGCCTGTATGCACTCCCCCCTCCATGGCCTGTGTGCATGCTCTTGTATACACTCCCCCTCCATGGCCTGTATGCACGCTCCTGTATGCACTCCCCCTCCATGGCCTGTATGCACGCTCCTGTGTGCACTCCCCCTCCATGGCCTGTATGCATGCTCCTGTATACACTCCCCCTCCATGGCCTGTATGCACGCTCCTGTATGCACTCCCCCTCCATGGCCTGTATGCACGCTCCTGTGTGCACTCCCCCTCCATGGCCTGTATGCATGCTCCTGTATGCACTCCCCCTCCATGGTCTGTATGCACGCTCCTGTGTGCACTCCCCCTCCATGGCCTGTGTGCATGCTCCTGTATGCACTCCCCCTCCATGGCCTGTATGCATGCTCCTGTATACACTCCTCCCTCCATGGCCTCTATGCACGCTCCTGTGTGCACTCCCCCTCCATGGCCTGTATGCACGCTCCTGTATACACTCCCCCTCCATGGCCTGTATGCACGCTCCTGTATACACTCCCCCTCCATGGCCTGTATGCACGCTCCTGTATACACACCCCCCTCCATGGCCTGTATGCACGCTCCTGTATACACTCCTCCCTCCATGGCCTGCATTCACGCTCCTGTGTGCACTCCCCTTCCATGGCCTGTATACACGCTCCTGTATACACTCCCCCTCCATGGCCTGTATACACGCTCCTGTATACACCCCCCCTCCATGGCCTGCATGCACGCTCCTGTATACACTCCTCCCTCCATGGCCTGTATGCACGCTCCTGTATGCACTCCTCCCTCCATGGCCTGTGTGCATGCTCCTGTGTGCACTCCCCCTCCATGGCCTGTGTGCATGCTCCTGTATACACTCCTCCCTCCATGGCCTGTATGCACGCTCCTGTATACACTCCCCCTCCATGGCCTGTATGCACGCTCCTGTATACACACCCCCCTCCATGGCCTGTATGCACGCTCCTGTATACACTCCTCCCTCCATGGCCTGCATGCACGCTCCTGTGTGCACTCCCCTTCCATGGCCTGTATACACGCTCCTGTATACACTCCCCCTCCATGGCCTGTATACACGCTCCTGTATACACCCCCCCTCCATGGCCTGCATGCACGCTCCTGTATACACTCCCCCTCCATGGCCTGTATACACGCTCCTGTATACACTCCCCCTCCATGGCCTGTATGCACGCTCCTACAGGAGTGTGCTTCTTCTGGTGGAAGAATGAATGTACGAGACCATGCCTGATACACATCTGCTGCCACCGACCAAGAGGATGAAACGAGAGAGGACATTACACAAGACGACGATCCCACACACACAGCCCAGGAGATACCTCCAAGTATATATCCCCCATCCTCCTCCTCTCCCCGGTGTTTATCCCCATCCTCCTCCTCTCCCCGGTGTATATCCCCCATCCTCCTCCTCTCCCCGGTGTATATCCCCATCCTCCTCCTCTCCCCGGTGTATATCCCCCATCCTCCTCCTCTCCCCGGTGTGTATCCCCCATCCTCCTCCTCTCCCCGGTGTATATCCCCCATCCTCCTCCTCCTCTCCCCGGTGTATATCCCCCATCCTCCTCCTCCTCTCCCCGGTGTCTATCCCCCATCCTCCTCCTCCTCTCCCCGGTGTATATCCCCCATCCTCCTCCTCTCCCCGGTGTATATCCCCCATCCTCCTCCTCTCCCCGGTGTATATCCCCCATCCTCCTTCTCCTCTCCCCGGTGTATAACCCCCATCCTCCTCCACTCCCCGGTGTATATCCCCCATCCTCCTCCTCCTCCTCTCCCCGGTGCATAACCCCCATCCTCCTCCTCCTCTCCCCGGTGTATAACCCCCATCTTCCTCCTCCTCCTCCTCTCCCCGGTGTATAACCCCCATCTTCCTCCTCCTCCTCTCCCCGGTGTATATATCCCCCATCTTCCTCCTCCTCCTCCTCCTCTCCCCGGTGTATATATCCCCCATCTTCCTCCTCCTCCTCTCCCCGGTGTATATATCCCCCATCTTCCTCCTCCTCCTCTCCCCGGTGTATATATCCCCCATCTTCCTCCTCCTCCTCTCCCCGGTGTATATATCCCCCATCTTCCTCCTCCTCCTCTCCCCGGTGTATATATCCCCCATCTTCCTCCTCCTCCTCTCCCCGGTGTATATATCCCCCATCTTCCTCCTCCTCCTCTCCCCGGTGTATATATCCCCCATCTTCCTCCTCTCCCCGGTGTATATATTCCCCATCCTCCTCCTCTCCCCGGTGTATATATCCCCCATCCTCCTCCTCTCCCCGGTGTATATATCCCCCATCCTCCTCCTCTCCCCGGTGTATATATCCCCCATCCTCCTCCTCTCCCCGGTGTATATATCCCCCATCCTCCTCCTCTCCCCGGTGTATATATCCCCCATCCTCCTCCTCTCCCCGGTGTATATATCCCCCATCCTCTTCCTCTCCCCGGTGTATATATCCCCCATCCTCCTCCTCTCCCCGGTGTATATATCCCCCATCCTCCTCCTCTCCCCGGTGTATATATCCCCCATCCTCCTCCTCTCCCCGGTGTATATATCCCCCATCCTCCTCCTCTCCCCGGTGTATATATCCCCCATCCTCCTCCTCTCCCCGGTGTATATATCCCCCATCCTCCTCCTCTCCCCGGTGTATATATCCCCCATCCTCCTCCTCTCCCCGGTGTATATATCCCCCATCCTCCTCCTCTCCCCGGTGTATATATCCCCCATCCTCCTCCTCTCCCCGGTGTATATATCCCCCATCCTCCTCCTCTCCCCGGTGTATATATCCCCCATCCTCCTCCTCTCCCCGGTGTATATATCCCCCATCCTACTCCTCTCCCCGGTGTATATATCCCCCATCCTCCTCCTCTCCCCGGTGTATATATCCCCCATCCTCCTCCTCTTCCCGGTGTATATATCCCCCATCCTCCTCCTCTCCCCGGTGTATATATCCCCCATCCTCCTCCTCTCCCCGGTGTATATATCCCCCATCCTCCTCCTCTCCCCGGTGTATATATCCCCCATCCTCCTCCTCTCCCCGGTGTATATATCCCCCATCCTCCTCCTCTCCCCGGTGTATATATCCCCCATCCTCCTCCTCTCCCCGGTGTATATATCCCCCATCCTCCTCCTCTCCCCGGTGTATATATCCCCCATCCTCCTCCTCTCCCCGGTGTATATATCCCCCATCCTCCTCCTCTCCCCGGTGTATATATCCCCCATCCTCCTCCTCTCCCCGGTGTATATATGCCCCATCCTCCTCCTCTCCCCGGTGTATATATCCCCCATCCTCCTCCTCTCCCCGGTGTATATATCCCCCATCCTCCTCCTCTCCCCGGTGTATATATCCCCCATCCTCCTCCTCTCCCCGGTGTATATATCCCCCATCCTCCTCCTCTCCCCGGTGTATATATCCCCCATCCTCCTCCTCTCCCCGGTGTATATATCCCCCATCCTCCTCCTCTCCCCGGTGTATATATCCCCCATCCTCCTCCTCTCCCCGGTGTATAACCCCCATCCTCCTCCTCTCCCCGGTGTATAACCCCCATCCTCCTCCTCTCCCCGGTGTATAACCCCCATCCTCCTCCTCTCCCCGGTGTATAACCCCCATCCTCCTCCTCTCCCCGGTGTATAACCCCCATCCTCCTCCTCTCGCCGGTGTATAACCCCCATCCTCCTCTTCTCCCCGGTGTATAACCCCCATCCTCCTCCTCCTCCTCTCCCCGGTGTATAACCCCCATCCTCCTCCTCCTCTCCCCGGTGTATAACCCCCATCCTCCTCTTCTCCCCGGTGTATAACCCCCATCCTCCTCCTCCTCCTCTCCCCGGTGTATATCCCCCATCCTCCTCCTCCTCTCCCCGGTGTATATCCCCCATCCTCCTCCTGCTCTCCCCGGTGTATATCCCCCATCCTCCTCCTCCTCTCCCCGGTGTATATCCCCCATCCTCCTCCTCCTCCTCTCCCCGGTGTATATCCCCCATCCTCCTCCTCCTCTCCCCGGTGTATATCCCCCATCCTCCTCCTGCTCTCCCCGGTGTATATCCCCCATCCTCCTCCTCCTCTCCCCGGTGTATATCCCCCATCCTCCTCCTCCTCTCCCCGGTGTATATCCCCCATCCTCCTCCTCCTCTCCCCGGTGTATATCCCCCATCCTCCTCCTCCTCTCCCCGGTGTATATCCCCCATCCTCCTCCTCCTCTCCCCGGTGTATATCCCCCATCCTCCTCCTCCTCTCCCCGGTGTATATCCCCCATCCTCCTCCTCCTCTCCCCGGTGTATATCCCCCATCCTCCTCCTGCTCTCCCCGGTGTATAACCCCCATCCTCCTCCTCCTCTCCCCGGTGTATAACCCCCATCCTCCTCCTCCTCTCCCCGGTGTATATCCCCCATCCTCCTCCTCTCCCCGGTGTATAACCCCCATCCTCCTCCTCCTCCTCTCCCCGGTGTATAACCCCCATCCTCCTCCTCCTCATCTCCCCGGTGTATAACCCCCATCATCCTCCTCCTCTCCCCGGTGTATAACCCCCATCATCCTCCTCCTCTCCCCGGTGTATATCCCCCCATCCTCCTCTCCCCGGTGTATAACCCCCATCCTCCTTCTCCTCTCCCCCGGTGTATATCCCCCATCCTCCTCCTCCTCTCCCCGGTGTATATCCCCCATCCTCCTCCTCCTCCTCTCCCCGGTGTATATCCCCCATCCTCCTCCTCCTCCTCTCCCCGGTGTATATCCCCCATCCTCCTCCTCCTCCTCTCCCCGGTGTATATCCCCCCATCCTCCTCCTCCTCTCCTGGTGTATATCCCCCATCCTCCTCTCCCCGGTGTATATCCCCCATCCTCCTCCTCCTCCTCCTCTCCCCGGTGTATATCCCCATCCTCCTCCTCCTCTCCCCGGTGTATATCCCCCCATCCTCCTCCTCCTCTCCCCGGTGTATAACCCCCATCCTCCTCCTCCTCTCCCCGGTGTATATCCCCCATCCTCCTCCTCCCTCTCCCGGTGTATATCCCCCATCCTCCTCCTCCTCTCCCCGGTGTATATCCCCCATCCTCCTCCTCCTCTCCCCGGTGTATATCCCCCATCCTCCTCCTCTCCCCGGTGTATATCCCCCCATCCTCCTCTTCCTCCTCTCCCTGGTGTATATCCCCCATCCTCCTCCTCCTCTCCCCGGTGTATATCCCCCATCCTCCTCCTCCTCCTCTCCCCGGTGTATATCCCCCATCCTCCTCTCCCCGGTGTATATCCCCCATCCTCCTCCTCCTCCTCTCCCCGGTGTATATCCCCCATCCTCCTCCTCCTCTCCCCGGTGTATATCCCCCATCCTCCTGTCCCCGGTGTATATCCCCCATCCTCCTCCTCCTCCTCTCCCCGGTGTATATCCCCCATCCTCCTCCTCCTCCTCTCCCCGGTGTAAATCCCCCCATCCTCCTCCTCCTCCTCTCCCGGTGTATATCCCCCCATCCTCCTCCTCCTCCTCTCCCCGGTGTATATCCCCCCATCCTCCTCCTCCTCCTCTCCCCGGTGTATATCCCCCATCCTCCTCCTCCTCCTCTCCCCGGTGTATATCCCCCCCATCCTCCTCCTCCTCTCCCCGGTGTATATCCCCCATCCTCCTCCTCCTCTCCCCGGTGTATATCCCCCATCCTCCTCCTCCTCCTCCTCTTCCCGGTGTATATCCCCCATCCTCCTCCTCCTCTCCCCGTGTATATCCCCCCATCCTCCTCCTCCTCTCCCCGGTGTATAACCCCCATCCTCCTCCTCCTCCTCTCCCCGGTGTATATCCCCCCATCCTCCTCCTCCTCCTCTCCCCGGTGTATATCCCCCCCCATCCTCCTCCTCCTCCTCCCCGGTGTATATCCCCCATCCTCCTCCTCCTCTCCCCGGTGTATATCCCCCATCCTCCTCCTCCTCCTCCTCTTCCCGGTGTATATCCCCCATCCTCCTCCTCCTCTCCCCGGTGTATATCCCCCATCCTCCTCCTCCTCTCCCCGGTGTATATCCCCCATCCTCCTCCTGCTCTCCCCGGTGTATATCCCCCATCCTCCTCCTCCTCTCCCCGGTGTATATCCCCCATCCTCCTCCTCCTCTCCCCGGTGTATATCCCCCATCCTCCTCCTCTCCCCGGTGTATATCCCCCATCCTCCTCCTGCTCTCCCCGGTGTATATCCCCCCATCCTCCTCCTGCTCTCCCCGGTGTATATCCCCCATCCTCCTCCTCCTCTCCCCGGTGTATATCCCCCATCCTCCTCCTCCTCCTCTCCCCGGTGTATATCCCCCATCCTCCTCCTCTCCCCGGTGTATATCCCCCATCCTCCTCCTCCTCCTCTCCCCCGGTGTATATCCCCCATCCTCCTCCTCCTCCTCTCCCCGGTGTATATCCCCCATCCTCCTCCTGCTCTCCCCGGTGTATATCCCCCCATCCTCCTCCTCCTCTCCCCGGTGTATATCCCCCATCCTCCTCCTGCTCTCCCCGGTGTATATCCCCCATCCTCCTCCTCCTCTCCCCGGTGTATATCCCCCATCCTCCTCCTCCTCCTCTCCCCGGTGTATATCCCCCATCCTCCTCCTCCTCCTCTCCCCGGTGTATATCCCCCATCCTCCTCCTCCTCCTCCTCTCCCCGGTGTATATCCCCCATCCTCCTCCTCCTCCTCCTCCTCTCCCCGGTGTATATCCCCCATCCTCCTCCTCCTCCTCTCCCCGGTGTATATCCCCCATCCTCCTCCTCTCCCCGGTGTATATCCCCCATCCTCCCCATCCTCCTCCTCCTCTCCCCGTGTATATCCCCCATCCTCCCTCTCCCCGGTGTATATCCCCCATCCTCGCTCCTCCTCTCCCCGGTGTATATCCCCCATCCTCCTCCTCCTCTCCCCGGTGTATATCCCCCATCCTCCTCCTCCTCTCCACGGTGTATATCCCCCATCCTCCTCCTGCTCTCCCCGGTGTATATCCCCCATCCTCCTCCTCCTCCTCTCCCCGGTGTATATCCCCCATCCTCCTCCTCCTCTCTCCGGTGTATATCCCCCATCCTCCTCTCCCCGGTGTATATCCCCCATCCTCCTCCTCCTCTCCCCGGTGTATATCCCCATCCTCCTCCTCCTCTCCCCGGTGTATATCCCCCATCCTCCTCCTGCTCTCCCCGGTGTATAACCCCCCATCCTCCTCCTTTCCCCGGTGTATATCCCCCCATCCTCCTCCTCTCCCCGGTGTATAACTCCCATCCTCCTCCTCTCCCGGTGTATAACCCACCATCCTCCTCCTCTCCCCGTGTATAACCCCCATCCTCCTCTCCCCGGTGTATAACCCCCATCCTCCTCCTCTCCCCGGTGTATAACCCCCATCCTCCTCCTCTCCCCGGTGTATAACCCCCATCCTCCTCCTCTCCCCGGTGTATATCCCCCCATCCTCCTCCTCCTCTCCCCGGTATATATAACCCCCATCCTCCTCCTCTCCCCGGTGTATATCCCCCATCCTCCTCCTCCTCTCCCCGGTATATATAACCCCCATCCTCCTCCTCTCTCCCGGTGTATATCCCCCATCCTCCTCCTCCTCTCCCGGTATATATAACCCCCATCCTCCTCCTCTCCCGGTGTATATCCCCCATCCTCCTCCTCCTCTCCCCCGGTATATATAACCCCCATCCTCCTCCTCTCCCCGGTGTATATCCCCCATCCTCCTCCTCTCCCCGGTGTATAACCCCCCATCCTCCTCCTCTCCCCGGTGTATATAACCCCCATCCTCCTCCTCTCCCCGTGTATATATCCCCCATCCTCCTCCTCTCCCCGGTGTATAACCCCCATCCTCCTCCTCTCCCGGTGTATATAACCCCCATCCTCCTCCTCTCCCCCGGTGTATATATCCCCCATCCTCCTCCTCTCCCCGGTGTATAACCCCCATCCTCCTCCTCCTCTCCCCGGTGTATAACCCCCATACTCCTCCTCTCCCCGGTGTATATATCCCCCATCCTCCTCCTCTCCCCGGTGTATATCCCCCATCCTCCTCCTCCTCCTCTCCCCGGTGTATATCCCCCATCCTCGTCCTCCTCCTCCTCCTCTCCCGGTGTATATCCCCCATCCTCCTCCTCCTCCTCTCCCCGTGTATATCCCCCATCCTCCTCCTCTCCCCGGTGTATATCCTCCCATCCTCCTCCTCTCCCCGGTGTGTATCCCCCATCCTCCTCCTCTCCCCGGTGTGTATCCCCCATCCTCCTCCTCTCCCGGTGTAATCCCCCATCCTCCTCCTCTCCCCGGTGTATAACCCCCCATCCTCCTCCCTCTCCCCGGTGTATAACCCCCATCCTCCTCCTCTCCCCGGTGTATAACCCCCATCCTCCTCCTCTCCCCGGTGTATAACCCCCATCCTCCTCCTCCTCTCCCGGTGTATATCCCCCATACTCCTCCTCTCCCGGTGTATAACCCCATCCTCCTCCTCTCCCCGGTGTATAACCCCCATCCTCCTCCTCTCCCCGTGTATATCCCCCATCCTCCTCCTCTCCCCGGTGTATATCCCCCATCCTCCTCCTCTCCCCCGGTGTATATATCCCCCATCCTCCTCCTCTCCCCCGGTGTATAACCCCCATCCTCCTCCTCTCCCCGGTGTATATATCCCCCATCCTCCTCCTCTCCCCGGTGTATATATCCCCCATCCTCCTCCTCTCCCCGGTGTATAACCCCCATCCTCCTCCTCTCCCCGGTGTATATATCCCCCATCCTCCTCCTCTCCCCGGTGTATATATCCCCCATCCTCCTCCTCTCCCCGGTGTATATATCCCCCATCCTCCTCCTCTCCCCGGTGTATAACCCCCATCCTCCTCCTCCTCCTCCTCTCCCCGGTGTATATCCCCCATCCTCCTCCTCTCCCCGGTGTATAACCCCCATCCTCCTCCTCTCCCCGGTGTATAACCCCCATCCTCCTCCTCTCCCCGGTGTATAACCCCCATCCTCCTCCTCTCCCCGGTGTATAACCCCCATCCTCCTCCTCTCCCCGGTGTATATCCCCCATCCTCCTCCTCTCCCCGGTGTATAACCCCCATACTCCTCCTCTCCCCGGTGTATATCCCCCATCCTCCTCCTCTCCCCGGTGTATATCCCCCATCCTCCTCTCCCCGGTGTATATCCCCCATCCTCCTCCTCTCCCCGGTGTATATATCCCCCATCCTCCTCCTCTCCCCGGTGTATATATCCCCCATCCTCCTCCTCTCCCCGGTGTATATATCCCCCATCCTCCTCCTCTCCCCGGTGTATATATCCCCCATCCTCCTCCTCTCCCCGGTGTATATATCCCCCATCCTACTCCTCTCCCCGGTGTATATATCCCCCATCCTCCTCCTCTCCCCGGTGTATATATCCCCCATCCTCCTCCTCTCCCCGGTGTATATATCCCCCATCCTCCTCCTCTCCCCGGTGTATATAACCCCCATCCTCCTCCTCTCCCCGGTGTATATCCCCCATCCTCCTCCTCCTCTCCCCGGTGTATATCCCCCATCCTCCTCCTCTCCCCGGTGTATAACCCCCATCATCCCCCGTTTCTCACCTGATTGATATTTCTTTCCGCGCTCAGTTCAAATCCACTTCCGGCTTCTGAGATCACGTGACCGGAGACGGAGAGGTAACACAGCGACATCCGAGGCCGCAAGAGGAACTGCAACCGGGACCGGCGACGAGAACGAGCAGCGTCTGGAGATGTGGAGGGTATAATGAGGGGTCTGGAGATGTGGAGGGTATAATGAGGGGTCTGGAGATGTGGGGGGTATAATGAGGTGTCTGGAGATGTGGAGGGTATAATGAGGGGTCTGGAGATGTGGGGGGTATAATGAGGTGTCTGGAGATGTGGGGTGTATAATGAGGTGTCTGGAGATGTGGGGGGTATAATGAGGTGTCTGGAGATGTGGAGTGTATAATGAGGGGTCTGGAGATGTGGGGGGTATAATGAGGTGTCTGGAGATGTGGAGTGTATAATGAGGGGTCTGGTGATGTGGGGGGTATAATGAGGTGTCTGGAGATGTGGAGGGTATAATGAGGTGTCTGGAGATGTGGAGTGTATAATGAGGTGTCTGGAGATGTGGGGGGTATAATGAGGGGTCTGGAGATGTGGAGTGTATAATGAGGTGTCTGGAGATGTGGGGTGTATAATGAGGGGTCTGGAGATGTGGAGTGTATAATGAGGGGTCTGGAGATGTGGGGTGTATAATGAGGTGTCTGGAGATGTGGAGGGTATAATGAGGGGTCTGGAGATGTGGGGTGTATAATGAGGTGTCTGGAGATGTGGGGGGTATAATGAGGGGTCTGGAGATGTGGGGGGGTATAATGAGGTGTCTGGAGATGTGGGGGGTATAATGAGGGGTCTGGAGATGTGGGGGGTATAATGAGGGGTCTGGAGATGTGGAGTGTATAATGAGGTGTCTGGAGATGTGGAGTGTATAATGAGGTGTCTGGAGATGTGGAGTGTATAATGAGGTGTCTGGAGATGTGGAGTGTATAATGAGGGGTCTGGAGATGTGGGGGGTATAATGAGGGGTCTGGAGATGTGGGGGGTATAATGAGGGGTCTGGAGATGTGGGGGGTATAATGAGGGGTCTGGAGATGTGGAGGGTATAATGAGGGGTCTGGAGATGTGGGGGGTATAATGAGGTGTCTGGAGATGTGGAGTGTATAATGAGGGGTCTGGAGATGTGGAGTGTATAATGAGGTGTCTGGAGATGTGGGGGGTATAATGAGGGGTCTGGAGATGTGGAGGGTATAATGAGGGGTCTGGAGATGTGGGGGGTATAATGAGGTGTCTGGAGATGTGGGGTGTATAATGAGGGGTCTGGAGGTGTGGAGTGTATAATGAGGTGTCTGGAGATGTGGGGGGTATAATGAGGGGTCTGGAGGTGTGGAGTGTATAATGAGGTGTCTGGAGATGTGGGGGGTATAATGAGGGGTCTGGAGGTGTGGAGTGTATAATGAGGTGTCTGGAGATGTGGGGGGTATAATGAGGGGTCTGGAGGTGTGGAGTGTATAATGAGGTGTCTGGAGATGTGGGGGGTATAATGAGGTGTCTGGAGATGTGGGGGGTATAATGAGGGGTCTGGAGATGTGGGGTGTATAATGAGGGGTCTGGAGGTGTGGAGTGTATAATGAGGTGTCTGGAGATGTGGGGGGTATAATGAGGGGTCTGGAGGTGTGGAGTGTATAATGAGGTGTCTGGAGATGTGGGGTGTATAATGAGGGGTCTGGAGGTGTGGAGTGTATAATGAGGTGTCTGGAGATGTGGGGGGTATAATGAGGTGTCTGGAGATGTGGGGGGTATAATGAGGTGTCTGGAGATGTGGGGGGTATAATGAGGGGTCTGGAGATGTGGAGGGTATAATGAGGGGTCTGGAGATGTGGAGGGTATAATGAGGGGTCTGGAGATGTGGAGTGTATAATGAGGTGTCTGGGGATGTGGAGTGTATAATGAGGGGTCTGGAGATGTGGAGTGTATAATGAGATGTCTGGAGATGTGGGGGGTATAATGAGGTGTCTGGAGATGTGGAGGGTATAATGAGGTGTCTGGAGATGTGGGGGGTATAATGAGGTGTCTGGAGATGTGGGGGGTATAATGAGGTGTCTGGGGATGTGGAGTGTATAATGAGGGGTCTGGAGATGTGGAGGGTATAATGAGGTGTCTGGAGATGTGGGGGGTATAATGAGGTGTCTGGAGATGTGGAGGGTATAATGAGGTGTCTGGAGATGTGGGGGGTATAATGAGGTGTCTGGAGATGTGGGGGGTATAATGAGGGGTCTGGAGATGTGGAGGGTATAATGAGGGGTCTGGAGATGTGGGGGGTATAATGAGGTGTCTGGAGATGTGGGGTGTATAATGAGGGGTCTGGAGGTGTGGAGTGTATAATGAGGTGTCTGGAGATGTGGAGTGTATAATGAGGGGTCTGGAGGTGTGGAGTGTATAATGAGGTGTCTGGAGATGTGGGGGGTATAATGAGGGGTCTGGAGGTGTGGAGTGTATAATGAGGTGTCTGGAGATGTGGGGTGTATAATGAGGGGTCTGGAGGTGTGGAGTGTATAATGAGGTGTCTGGAGATGTGGGGGGTATAATGAGGTGTCTGGAGATGTGGGGGGTATAATGAGGTGTCTGGAGATGTGGGGGGTATAATGAGGGGTCTGGAGATGTGGAGGGTATAATGAGGGGTCTGGAGATGTGGAGGGTATAATGAGGGGTCTGGAGATGTGGAGTGTATAATGAGGTGTCTGGGGATGTGGAGTGTATAATGAGGGGTCTGGAGATGTGGAGTGTATAATGAGATGTCTGGAGATGTGGGGGGTATAATGAGGTGTCTGGAGATGTGGGGGGTATAATGAGGGGTCTGGAGATGTGGAGTGTATAATGAGGTGTCTGGAGATGTGGGGGGTATAATGAGGGGTCTGGAGATGTGGAGGGTATAATGAGGGGTCTGGAGATGTGGAATGTATAATGAGGGGTCTGGAGATGTGGAGTGTATAATGAGGTGTCTGGAGATGTGGGGGGTATAATGAGGTGTCTGGAGATGTGGAGTGTATAATGAGGTGTCTGGAGATGTGGAGTGTATAATGAGGTGTCTGGAGATGTGGGGGGTATAATGAGGTGTCTGGAGATGTGGAGTGTATAATGAGGGGTCTGGAGATGTGGAGTGTATAATGAGGGGTCTGGAGATGTGGGGTGTATAATGAGGGGTCTGGAGATGTGGAGGGTATAATGAGGTGTCTGGAGATGTGGAGGGTATAATGAGGGGTCTGGAGATGTGGGGTGTATAATGTGGTGTCTGGAGATGTGGGGTGTATAATGAGGGGTCTGGAGATGTGGAGTGTATAATGAGGGGTCTGGAGATGTGGAGGGTATAATGAGGGGTCTGGAGATGTGGGGTGTATAATGTGGTGTCTGGAGATGTGGGGGGTATAATGAGGTGTCTGGAGATGTGGAGTGTATAATGAGGTGTCTGGAGATGTTGAGGGTATAATGAGGGGTCTGGAGATGTGGAGTGTATAATGAGGTGTCTGGAGATGTGGAGGGTATAATGAGGTGTCTGGAGATGTGGGGGGTATAATGAGGTGTCTGGAGATGTGGAGTGTATAATGAGGTGTCTGGAGATGTGGGGGGTATAATGAGGTGTCTGGAGATGTGGGGTGTATAATGAGGGGTCTGGAGATGTGGGGTGTATAATGAGGTGTCTGGAGATGTGGAGTGTATAATGAGGTGTCTGGAGATGTGGAGTGTATAATGAGGGGTCTGGAGATGTGGAGTGTATAATGAGGTGTCTGGAGATGTGGAGGGTATAATGAGGCGTCTGGAGATGTGGGGGGTATAATGAGGGGTCTGGAGATGTGGAGGGTATAATGAGGGGTCTGGAGATGTGGAGTGTATAATGAGGTGTCTGGGGATGTGGAGTGTATAATGTGGGGTCTGGAGATGTGGAGGGTATAATGAGGTGTCTGGAGATGTGGGGGGTATAATGAGGGGTCTGGGGATGTGGAGTGTATAATGAGGTGTCTGGGGATGTGGAGTGTATAATGAGGGGTCTGGAGATGTGGAGGGTATAATGAGGGGTCTGGAGATGTGGAGGGTATAATGAGGGGTCTGGAGATGTGGGGGGTATAATGAGGTGTCTGGAGATGTGGGGGGTATAATGAGGTGTCTGGGGATGTGGAGTGTATAATGTGGGGTCTGGAGATGTGGAGGGTATAATGAGGCGTCTGGAGATGTGGGGGGTATAATGAGGGGTCTGGAGATGTGGAGGGTATAATGAGGTGTCTGGAGATGTGGGGGGTATAATGAGGGGTCTGGAGATGTGGAGTGTATAATGAGGGGTCTGGAGATGTGGGGGGTATAATGAGGGGTCTGGAGATGTGGAGGGTATAATGAGGTGTCTGGAGATGTGGAGGGTATAATGAGGTGTCTGGAGATGTGGGGGGTATAATGAGGGGTCTGAAGATGTGGAGGGTATAATGAGGTGTCTGGAGATGTGGGGGGTATAATGAGGGGTCTGGAGATGTGGAGTGTATAATGAGGGGTCTGGAGATGTGGAGTGTATAATGAGGGGTCTGGAGATGTGGAGTGTATAATGAGGGGTCTGGAGATGTGGAGTGTATAATGAGGGGTCTGGAGATGTGGGGGGTATAATGAGGTGTCTGGAGATGTGGGGGGTATAATGAGGGGTCTGGAGATGTGGAGTGTATAATGAGGGGTCTGGAGATGTGGAGGGTATAATGAGGTGTCTGGAGATGTGGGGGGTATAATGAGGGGTCTGGAGATGTGGGGGGTATAATGAGGGGTCTAGAGATGTGGAGTGTATAATGAGGTGTCTGGAGATGTGGGGGGTATAATGAGGTGTCTGGAGATGTGGGGTGTATAATGAGGGGTCTAGAGATGTGGAGTGTATAATGAGGTGTCTGGAGATGTGGGGTGTATAATGAGGTGTCTGGAGATGTGGGGGGTATAATGAGGGGTCTGGAGATGTGGGGTGTATAATGAGGGGTCTGGAGATGTGGGGTGTATAATGAGGGGTCTGGAGATGTGGAGTGTATAATGAGGTGTCTGGAGATGTGGGGGGTATAATGAGGTGTCTGGAGATGTGGGGTGTATAATGAGGTGTCTGGAGATGTGGGGTGTATAATGAGGTGTCTGGAGATGTGGAGTGTATAATGAGGTGTCTGGAGATGTGGAGTGTATAATGAGGTGTCTGGAGATGTGGAGTGTATAATGAGGTGTCTGGAGATGTGGAGGGTATAATGAGGGGTCTGGAGATGTGGAGTGTATAATGAGGGGTCTGGAGATGTGGGGGGTATAATGAGGTGTCTGGAGATGTGGAGGGTATAATGAGGTGTCTGGAGATGTGGAGGGTATAATGAGGTGTCTGGAGATGTGGAGTGTATAATGAGGGGTCTGGAGATGTGGGGGGTATAATGAGGGGTCTGGAGATGTGGGGGGTATAATGAGGGGTCTGGAGATGTGGGGGGTATAATGAGGTGTCTGGAGATGTGGAGTGTATAATGAGGTGTCTGGAGATGTGGGGTTTATAATGAGGGGTCTGGAGATGTGGGGGGTATAATGAGGGGTCTGGAGATGTGGGGGGTATAATGAGGGGTCTGGAGATGTGGGGGGTATAATGAGGTGTCTGGAGATGTGGAGGGTATAATGAGGGGTCTGGAGATGTGGAGTGTATAATGAGGTGTCTGGAGATGTGGAGGGTATAATGAGGTGTCTGGAGATGTGGAGGGTATAATGAGGTGTCTGGAGATGTGGAGGGTATAATGAGGTGTCTGGAGATGTGGAGGGTATAATGAGGTGTCTGGAGATGTGGGGGGTATAATGAGGGGTCTGGAGATGTGGAGGGTATAATGAGGTGTCTGGAGATGTGGAGGGTATAATGAGGTGTCTGGAGATGTGGAGGGTATAATGAGGCGTCTGGAGATGTGGGGGGTATAATGAGGGGTCTGGAGATGTGGAGGGTATAATGAGGTGTCTGGAGATGTGGAGGGTATAATGAGGTGTCTGGAGATGTGGAGGGTATAATGAGGTGTCTGGAGATGTGGGGGGTATAATGAGGGGTCTGGAGATGTGGGGGGTATAATGAGGTGTCTGGAGATGTGGGGGGTATAATGAGGGGTCTGGAGATGTGGAGGGTATAATGAGGTGTCTGGAGATGTGGGGGGTATAATGAGGGGTCTGGAGATGTGGGGGGTATAATGAGGGGTCTGGAGATGTGGGGGGTATAATGAGGTGTCTGGAGATGTGGGGGGTATAATGAGGGGTCTGGAGATGTGGGGTGTATAATGAGGTGTCTGGAGATGTGGGGTGTATAATGAGGGGTCTGGAGATGTGGGGGGTATAATGAGGTGTCTGGAGATGTGGGGGGTATAATGAGGTGTCTGGAGATGTGGGGGGTATAATGAGGGGTCTGGAGATGTGGAGGGTATAATGAGGTGTCTGGAGATGTGGAGTGTATAATGAGGTGTCTGGAGATGTGGAGTGTATAATGAGGGGTCTGGAGATGTGGAGTGTATAATGAGGTGTCTGGAGATGTGGAGGGTATAATGAGGTGTCTGGAGATGTGGGGTGTATAATGAGGGGTCTGGAGATGTGGGGGGTATAATGAGGTGTCTGGAGATGTGGGGGGTATAATGAGGTGTCTGGAGATGTGGGGGGTATAATGAGGTGTCTGGAGATGTGGAGGGTATAATGAGGTGTCTGGAGATGTGGGGGGTATAATGAGGTGTCTGGAGATGTGGGGTGTATAATGAGGTGTCTGGAGATGTGGGGTGTATAATGAGGGGTCTGGAGATGTGGGGGGTATAATGAGGGGTCTGGAGATGTGGGGGGTATAATGAGGTGTCTGGAGATGTGGGGTGTATAATGAGGTGTCTGGAGATGTGGGGGGTATAATGAGGGGTCTGGAGATGTGGGGGGTATAATGAGGTGTCTGGAGATGTGGGGGGTATAATGAGGGGTCTGGAGATGTGGAGTGTATAATGAGGTGTCTGGAGATGTGGGGTGTATAATGAGGGGTCTGGAGATGTGGGGTGTATAATGAGGTGTCTGGAGATGTGGGGGGTATAATGAGGTGTCTGGAGATGTGGGGTGTATAATGAGGGGTCTGGAGATGTGGGGGGTATAATGAGGTGTCTGGAGATGTAGAGGGTATAATGAGGTGTCTGGAGATGTGGGGTGTATAATGAGGTGTCTGGAGATGTGGAGTGTATAATGAGGGGTCTGGAGATGTAGAGTGTATAATGAGGTGTCTGGAGATGTGGGGGGTATAATGAGGTGTCTGGAGATGTGGAGTGTATAATGAGGGGTCTGGAGATGTGGGGTGTATAATGAGGGGTCTGGAGATGTGGGGTGTATAATGAGGGGTCTGGAGATGTGGAGGGTATAATGAGGGGTCTGGAGATGTGGGGGGTATAATGAGGTGTCTGGAGATGTGGAGTGTATAATGAGGTGTCTGGAGATGTGGAGTGTATAATGAGGTGTCTGGAGATGTGGGGTGTATAATGAGGGGTCTGGAGATGTGGAGGGTATAATGAGGTGTCTGGAGATGTGGGGGGTATAATGAGGTGTCTGGAGATGTGGAGTGTATAATGAGGGGTCTGGAGATGTGGGGGGTATAATGAGGGGTCTGGAGATGTGGGGTGTATAATGAGGGGTCTGGAGATGTGGGGGGTATAATGAGGGGTCTGGAGATGTGGGGGGTATAATGAGGGGTCTGGAGATGTGGGGGGTATAATGAGGGGTCTGGAGATGTGGGGTGTATAATGAGGGGTCTGGAGATGTGGGGTGTATAATGAGGGGCCTGGAGATGTGGGGGGTATAATGAGGTGTCTGGAGATGTGGAGTGTATAATGTGGTGTCTGGAGATGTGGAGTGTATAATGAGGGGTCTGGAGATGTGGAGTGTATAATGAGGGGTCTGGAGATGTGGAGTGTATAATGAGGGGTCTGGAGATGTGGAGGGTATAATGAGGTGTCTGGAGATGTGGGGTGTATAATGAGGTGTCTGGAGATGTGGGGTGTATAATGAGGGGTCTGGAGATGTGGAGGGTATAATGAGGGGTGTGGGGTGTATAATGAGGTGTCTGGAGATGTGGAGGGTATAATGAGGGGTCTGGAGATGTGGGGGGTATAATGAGGGGTCTGGAGATGTGGAGGGTATAATGAGGGGTCTGGAGATGTGGGGTGTATAATGAGGTGTCTGGAGATGTGGGGGGTATAATGAGGGGTCTGGAGATGTGGGGGGTATAATGAGGTGTCTGGAGATGTGGGGGGTATAATGAGGTGTCTGGAGATGTGGGGTGTATAATGAGGGGTCTGGAGATGTGGGGGGTATAATGAGGGGTCTGGAGATGTGGAGGGTATAATGAGGGGTCTGGAGATGTGGGGTGTATAATGAGGGGTCTGGAGATGTGGGGGGTATAATGAGGGGTCTGGAGATGTGGAGTGTATAATGAGGGGTCTGGAGATGTGGGGGGTATAATGAGGTGTCTGGAGATGTGGGGTGTATAATGAGGGGTCTGGAGATGTGGGGTGTATAATGAGGTGTCTGGAGATGTGGAGTGTATAATGAGGGGTCTGGAGATGTGGAGTGTATAATGAGGGGTCTGGAGATGTGGAGGGTATAATGAGGTGTCTGGAGATGTGGAGTGTATAATGAGGGGTCTGGAGATGTGGGGGGTATAATGAGGTGTCTGGAGATGTGGAGTGTATAATGAGGTGTCTGGAGATGTGGGGGGTATAATGAGGTGTCTGGAGATGTGGGGGGTATAATGAGGGGTCTGGAGATGTGGGGTGTATAATGAGGGGTCTGGAGATGTGGAGGGTATAATGAGGGGTCTGGAGATGTGGGGGGTATAATGAGGGGTCTGGAGATGTGGGGGGTATAATGAGGTGTCTGGAGATGTGGGGGGTATAATGAGGTGTCTGGAGATGTGGGGTGTATAATGAGGGGTCTGGAGATGTGGGGTGTATAATGAGGGGTCTGGAGATGTGGGGTGTATAATGAGGTGTCTGGAGATGTGGGGGGTATAATGAGGTGTCTGGAGATGTGGGGGGTATAATGAGGTGTCTGGAGATGTGGGGTGTATAATGAGGGGTCTGGAGATGTGGAGGGTATAATGAGGGGTCTGGAGATGTGGGGTGTATAATGAGGGGTCTGGAGATGTGGGGGGTATAATGAGGGGTCTGGAGATGTGGGGGGTATAATGAGGGGTCTGGAGATGTGGAGTGTATAATGAGGGGTCTGGAGATGTGGGGGGTATAATGAGGTGTCTGGAGATGTGGGGTGTATAATGAGGGGTCTGGAGATGTGGGGTGTATAATGAGGGGTCTGGAGATGTGGAGGTGTATAATGAGGGGTCTGGAGATGTGGGGTGTATAATGAGGGGTCTGGAGATGTGGAGGGTATAATGAGGGGTCTGGAGATGTGGGGTGTATAATGAGGGGTCTGGAGATGTGGAGGGTATAATGAGGGGTCTGGAGATGTGGGGTGTATAATGAGGGGTCTGGAGATGTGGGGGGTATAATGAGGGGTCTGGAGATGTGGAGTGTATAATGAGGGGTCTGGAGATGTGGGGGGTATAATGAGGTGTCTGGAGATGTGGAGGTGTATAATGAGGGGTCTGGAGATGTGGGGTGTATAATGAGGTGTCTGGAGATGTGGAGTGTATAATGAGGGGTCTGGAGATGTGGAGTGTATAATGAGGGGTCTGGAGATGTGGAGGGTATAATGAGGTGTCTGGAGATGTGGAGTGTATAATGAGGGGTCTGGAGATGTGGGGGGTATAATGAGGTGTCTGGAGATGTGGAGTGTATAATGAGGTGTCTGGAGATGTGGGGGGTATAATGAGGTGTCTGGAGATGTGGAGTGTATAATGAGGGGTCTGGAGATGTGGGGGGTATAATGAGGGGTCTGGAGATGTGGGGGGTATAATGAGGGGTCTGGAGATGTGGAGTGTATAATGAGGTGTCTGGAGATGTGGAGGGTATAATGAGGTGTCTGGAGATGTGGAGTGTATAATGAGGGGTCTGGAGATGTGGAGTGTATAATGAGGGGTCTGGAGATGTGGGGGGTATAATGAGGTGTCTGGAGATGTGGGGGGTATAATGAGGGGTCTGGAGATGTGGGGTGTATAATGAGGTGTCTGGAGATGTGGGGGGTATAATGAGGGGTCTGGAGATGTGGAGGGTATAATGAGGTGTCTGGAGATGTGGGGTGTATAATGAGGGGTCTGGAGATGTGGGGGGTATAATGAGGGGTCTGGAGATGTGGAGTGTATAATGAGGGGTCTGGAGATGTGGAGTGTATAATGAGGTGTCTGGAGATGTGGGGTGTATAATGAGGTGTCTGAAGATGTGGGGGGTATAATGAGGTGTCTGGAGATGTGGGGGGTATAATGAGGGGTCTGGAGATGTGGAGTGTATAATGAGGTGTCTGGAGATGTGGAGTGTATAATGAGGTGTCTGGAGATGTGGAGTGTATAATGAGGTGTCTGGAGATGTGGGGGGTATAATGAGGGGTCTGGAGATGTGGAGTGTATAATGAGGTGTCTGGAGATGTGGAGTGTATAATGAGGGGTCTGGAGATGTGGGGGGTATAATGAGGGGTCTGGAGATGTGGAGTGTATAATAAGGTGTCTGGAGATGTGGGGGGTATAATGAGGGGTCTGGAGATGTGGGGTGTATAATGAGGGGTCTGGAGATGTGGGGTGTATAATGAGGGGTCTGGAGATGTGGAGTGTATAATGAGGTGTCTGGAGATGTGGGGGGTATAATGAGGTGTCTGGAGATGTGGAGGGTATAATGAGGTGTCTGGAGATGTGGAGTGTATAATGAGGGGTCTGGAGATGTGGGGTGTATAATGAGGGGTCTGGAGATGTGGAGGGTATAATGAGGGGTCTGGAGATGTGGAGTGTATAATGAGGTGTCTGGAGATGTGGGGGGTATAATGAGGGGTCTGGAGATGTGGAGTGTATAATGAGGGGTCTGGAGATGTGGAGTGTATAATGAGGTGTCTGGAGATGTGGGGGGTATAATGAGGTGTCTGGAGATGTGGGGGGTATAATGAGGGGTCTGGAGATGTGGAGTGTATAATGAGGGGTCTGGAGATGTGGGGGGTATAATGAGGGGTCTGGAGATGTGGAGTGTATAATGAGGTGTCTGGAGATGTGGGGTGTATAATGAGGTGTCTGGAGATGTGGGGGGTATAATGAGGTGTCTGGAGATGTGGAGTGTATAATGAGGTGTCTGGAGATGTGGGGTGTATAATGAGGTGTCTGGAGATGTGGGGGGTATAATGAGGTGTCTGGAGATGTGGAGTGTATAATGAGGTGTCTGGAGATGTGGGGGGTATAATGAGGTGTCTGGAGATGTGGGGGGTATAATGAGGTGTCTGGAGATGTGGAGTGTATAATGAGGTGTCTGGAGATGTGGAGGGTATAATGAGGTGTCTGGAGATGTGGGGGGTATAATGAGGTGTCTGGAGATGTGGAGTGTATAATGAGGTGTCTGGAGATGTGGAGTGTATAATGAGGTGTCTGGAGATGTGGAGTGTATAATGAGGTGTCTGGAGATGTGGAGTGTATAATGAGGGGTCTGGAGATGTGGGGGGTATAATGAGGGGTCTGGAGATGTGGAGTGTATAATGAGGTGTCTGGAGATGTGGGGGGTATAATGAGGTGTCTGGAGATGTGGAGTGTATAATGAGGTGTCTGGAGATGTGGAGTGTATAATGAGGTGTCTGGAGATGTGGGGGGTATAATGAGGTGTCTGGAGATGTGGAGTGTATAATGAGGTGTCTGGAGATGTGGGGGGTATAATGAGGTGTCTGGAGATGTGGGGGGTATAATGAGGGGTCTGGAGATGTGGGGGGTATAATGAGGTGTCTGGAGATGTGGGGGGTATAATGAGGGGTCTGGAGATGTGGAGGGTATAATGAGGGGTCTGGAGATGTGGGGGGTATAATGAGGTGTCTGGAGATGTGGGGGGTATAATGAGGTGTCTGGAGATGTGGGGTGTATAATGAGGGGTCTGGAGATGTGGGGTGTATAATGAGGGGTCTGGAGATGTGGGGGGTATAATGAGGGGTCTGGAGATGTGGGGGGTATAATGAGGGGTCTGGAGATGTGGGGGGTATAATGAGGGGTCTGGAGATGTGGGGGGTATAATGAGGGGTCTGGAGATGTGGAGTGTATAATGAGGGGTCTGGAGATGTGGAGGGTATAATGAGGTGTCTGGAGATGTGGGGGGTATAATGAGGTGTCTGGAGATGTGGGGGGTATAATGAGGGGTCTGGAGATGTGGAGGGTATAATGAGGTGTCTGGAGATGTGGGGGGTATAATGAGGGGTCTGGAGATGTGGAGTGTATAATGAGGTGTCTGGAGATGTGGGGTGTATAATGAGGTGTCTGGAGATGTGGGGTGTATAATGAGGTGTCTGGAGATGTGGGGTGTATAATGAGGTGTCTGGAGATGTGGGGTGTATAATGAGGGGTCTGGAGATGTGGGGTGTATAATGAGGGGTCTGGAGATGTGGGGTGTATAATGAGGGGTCTGGAGATGTGGGGTGTATAATGAGGGGTCTGGAGATGTGGGGTGTATAATGAGGGGTCTGGAGATGTGGGGGGTATAATGAGGTGTCTGGAGATGTGGGGGGTATAATGAGGTGGAGATGTGGGGGGTATAATGAGGTGTCTGGAGATGTGGGGGGTATAATGAGGTGTCTGGAGATGTGGGGGGTATAATGAGGTGTCTGGAGATGTGGGGGGTATAATGAGGTGTCTGGAGATGTGGGGGGTATAATGAGGTGTCTGGAGATGTGGGGGGTATAATGAGGTGTCTGGAGATGTGGGGGGTATAATGAGGTGTCTGGAGATGTGGGGGGTATAATGAGGTGTCTGGAGATGTGGGGGGTATAATGAGGTGTCTGGAGATGTGGGGGGTATAATGAGGTGTCTGGAGATGTGGGGGGTATAATGAGGTGTCTGGAGATGTGGGGGGTATAATGAGGTGTCTGGAGATGTGGAGGGTATAATGAGGGGTCTGGAGATGTGGAGGGTATAATGAGGGGTCTGGAGATGTGGGGGGTATAATGAGGGGTCTGGAGATGTGGGGGGTATAATGAGGGGTCTGGAGATGTGGGGTGTATAATGAGGTGTCTGGAGATGTGGGGGGTATAATGAGGGGTCTGGAGATGTGGAGTGTATAATGAGGGGTCTGGAGATGTGGAGTGTATAATGAGGGGTCTGGAGATGTGGGGTGTATAATGAGGTGTCTGGAGATGTGGGGGGTATAATGAGGTGTCTGGAGATGTGGGGGGTATAATGAGGTGTCTGGAGATGTGGGGGGTATAATGAGGGGTCTGGAGATGTGGGGGGTATAATGAGGGGTCTGGAGATGTGGGGTGTATAATGAGGGGTCTGGAGATGTGGGGGGTATAATGAGGGGTCTGGAGATGTGGAGGGTATAATGAGGGGTCTGGAGATGTGGGGGGTATAATGAGGGGTCTGGAGATGTGGGGGGTATAACGAGGTGTCTGGAGATGTGGGGGGTATAATGAGGGGTCTGGAGATGTGGGGGGTATAATGAGGGGTCTGGAGATGTGGGGGGTATAATGAGGGGTCTGGAGATGTGGGGGGTATAATGAGGGGTCTGGAGATGTGGGGTGTATAATGAGGGGTCATGGAGATGTGGGGAGTATAATGAGGGGTCTGGAGATGTGGAGGGTATAATGAGGGGTCTGGAGATGTGGGGGGTATAATGAGGGGTCTGGAGATGTGGGGTGTATAATGAGGTGTCTGGAGATGTGGGGTGTATAATGAGGGGTCTGGAGATGTGGGGGGTATAATGAGGTGTCTGGAGATGTGGGGGGTATAATGAGGGGTCTGGAGATGTGGGGTGTATAATGAGGGGTCTGGAGATGTGGGGGGTATAATGAGGGGTCTGGAGATGTGGGGGGTATAATGAGGTGTCTGGAGATGTGGGGTGTATAATGAGGGGTCTGGAGATGTGGGGTGTATAATGAGGGGTCTGGAGATGTGGGGTGTATAATGAGGGGTCTGGAGATGTGGGGGGTATAATGAGGGGTCTGGAGATGTGGGGGGTATAATGAGGGGTCTGGAGATGTGGGGGGTATAATGAGGGGTCTGGAGATGTGGGGTGTATAATGAGGGGTCTGGAGATGTGGGGTGTATAATGAGGGGTCTGGAGATGTGGGGTGTATAATGAGGGGTCTGGAGATGTGGGGGGTATAATGAGGGGTCTGGAGATGTGGGGGGTATAATGAGGGGTCTGGAGATGTGGGGGGTATAATGAGGGGTCTGGAGATGTGGGGTGTATAATGAGGGGTCTGGAGATGTGGGGTGTATAATGAGGGGTCTGGAGATGTGGGGTGTATAATGAGGGGTCTGGAGATGTGGGGGGTATAATGAGGTGTCTGGAGATGTGGGGGGTATAATGAGGTGTCTGGAGATGTGGGGTGTATAATGAGGGGTCTGGAGATGTGGGGTGTATAATGAGGGTCTGGAGATGTGGGTGTATAATGAGGTGTCTGGAGATGTGGGGGTATAATGAGGTGTCTGGAGATGTGGGGGGTATAATGAGGGGTCTGGAGATGTGGGGTGTATAATGAGGGGTCTGGAGATGTGGAGTGTATAATGAGGGGTCTGGAGATGTGGAGGGTATAATGAGGGGTCTGGAGATGTGGAGTGTATAATGAGGGGTCTGGAGATGTGGAGGGTATAATGAGGTGTCTGGAGATGTGGAGTGTATAATGAGGTGTCTGGAGATGTGGGGGGTATAATGAGGGGTCTGGAGATGTGGGGTGTATAATGAGGTGTCTGGAGATGTGGGGGGTATAATGAGGGGTCTGGAGATGTGGGGGTATAATGAGGGGTCTGGAGATGTGGGGGGTATAATGAGGTGTCTGGAGATGTGGAGGGTATAATGAGGTGTCTGGAGATGTGGAGGGGTATAATGAGGGGTCTGGAGATGTGGAGGGTATAATGAGGGGTGGGGTATAATGAGGTGTCTGGAGATGTGGGGGGTATAATGAGGTGTCTGGAGATGTGGAGGGTATAATGAGGGGTCTGGAGATGTGGAGGGTATAATGAGGTGTGGGGTATAATGAGGGGTCTGGAGATGTGGGGTGTATAATGAGGTGTCTGGAGATGTGGAGGTGTATAATGAGGTGTCTGGAGATGTGGAGGGTATAATGAGGGGTCTGGAGATGTGGAGTGTATAATGAGGTGTCTGGAGATGTGGGGGTATAATGAGGGGTCTGGAGATGTGGGGGTATAATGAGGTGTCTGGAGATGTGGGGGGTATAATGAGGTGTCTGGAGATGTGGAGTGTATAATGAGGGGTCTGGAGATGTGGGGGGTATAATGAGGGGTCTGGAGATGTGGAGTGTATAATGAGGGGTCTGGAGATGTGGAGGGTATAATGAGGTGTCTGGAGATGTGGGGGGTATAATGAGGTGTCTGGAGATGTGGGGGGTATAATGAGGGGTCTGGAGATGTGGAGGGTATAATGAGGTGTCTGGAGATGTGGGGGGTATAATGAGGTGTCTGGAGATGTGGGGTGTATAATGAGGTGTCTGGAGATGTGGGGGGTATAATGAGGTGTCTGGAGATGTGGAGTGTATAATGAGGTGTCTGGAGATGTGGGGGTATAATGAGGTGTCTGGAGATGTGGGGGTATAATGAGGTGTCTGGAGATGTGGAGGGTATAATGAGGTGTCTGGAGATGTGGGGGTATAATGAGGTGTCTGGAGATGTGGGAGTGTATAATGAGGTGTCTGGAGATGTGGGGTGTATAATGAGGTGTCTGGAGATGTGGAGGGTATAATGAGGTGTCTGGAGATGTGGGTGATAATGAGGTGTCTGGAGATGTGGGGTGTATAATGAGGTGTCTGGAGATGTGGAGGGTATAATGAGGGGTCTGGAGATGTGGAGTGTATAATGAGGTGTCTGGAGATGTGGAGGGTATAATGAGGTGTCTGGAGATGTGGGGGGTATAATGAGGTGTCTGGAGATGTGGGGGGTATAATGAGGTGTCTGGAGATGTGGGGGTATAATGAGGTGTCTGGAGATGTGGAGTGTATAATGAGGTGTCTGGAGATGTGGAGGTGTATAATGAGGTGTCTGGAGATGTGGAGTGTATAATGAGGTGTCTGGAGATGTGGAGTGTATAATGAGGTGTCTGGAGATGTGGGGGGTATAATGAGGTGTCTGGAGATGTGGGGGGTATAATGAGGTGTCTGGAGATGTGGAGGGTATAATGAGGTGTCTGGAGATGTGGGGGGTATAATGAGGTGTCTGGAGATGTGGAGGGGTATAATGAGGTGTCTGGAGATGTGGAGTGTATAATGAGGGGTCTGGAGATGTGGGGTGTATAATGAGGGGTCTGGAGATGTGGGGTGTATAATGAGGGGTCTGGAGATGTGGAGGGTATAATGAGGTGTCTGGAGATGTGGAGTGTATAATGAGGTGTCTGGAGATGTGGAGGGTATAATGAGGTGTCTGGAGATGTGGGGGGTATAATGAGGTGTCTGGAGATGTGGGGGGTATAATGAGGGGTCTGGAGATGTGGAGGGTATAATGAGGTGTCTGGAGATGTGGGGGGTATAATGAGGTGTCTGGAGATGTGGGGGGTATAATGAGGTGTCTGGAGATGTGGGGGGTATAATGAGGTGTCTGGAGATGTGGAGTGTATAATGAGGGGTCTGGAGATGTGGGGGGTATAATGAGGTGTCTGGAGATGTGGGGGGTATAATGAGGGGTCTGGAGATGTGGAGGGTATAATGAGGTGTCTGGAGATGTGGGGGGTATAATGAGGTGTCTGGAGATGTGGGGGGTATAATGAGGTGTCTGGAGATGTGGAGTGTATAATGAGGTGTCTGGAGATGTGGGGTGTATAATGAGGTGTCTGGAGATGTGGGGTGTATAATGAGGTGTCTGGAGATGTGGAGGGTATAATGAGGGGTCTGGAGATGTGGAGTGTATAATGAGGTGTCTGGAGATGTGGAGGGTATAATGAGGTGTCTGGAGATGTGGAGGGTATAATGAGGTGTCTGGAGATGTGGGGGGTATAATGAGGTGTCTGGAGATGTGGGGGGTATAATGAGGTGTCTGGAGATGTGGGGGTATAATGAGGTGTCTGGAGATGTGGGGGGTATAATGAGGTGTCTGGAGATGTGGGGGGTATAATGAGGTGTCTGGAGATGTGGAGGGTATAATGAGGGGTCTGGAGATGTGGGGTGTATAATGAGGGGTCTGGAGATGTGGGGGGTATAATGAGGGGTCTGGAGATGTGGGGGGTATAATGAGGGGTCTGGAGATGTGGGGGGTATAATGAGGGGTCTGGAGATGTGGGGGGTATAATGAGGTGTCTGGAGATGTGGAGTGTATAATGAGGTGTCTGGAGATGTGGAGTGTATAATGAGGTGTCTGGAGATGTGGAGTGTATAATGAGGTGTCTGGAGATGTGGGGTGTATAATGAGGGGTCTGGAGATGTGGAGTGTATAATGAGGTGTCTGGAGATGTGGGGGGTATAATGAGGTGTCTGGAGATGTGGGGGGTATAATGAGGTGTCTGGAGATGTGGGGGTGTATAATGAGGGGTCTGGAGATGTGGGGGGTATAATGAGGGGTCTGGAGATGTGGGGGGTATAATGAGGTGTCTGGAGATGTGGGGTGTATAATGAGGGGTCTGGAGATGTGGGGTGTATAATGAGGGGTCTGGAGATGTGGGGTGTATAATGAGGGGTCTGGAGATGTGGGGGGTATAATGAGGGGTCTGGAGATGTGGGGGGTATAATGAGGTGTCTGGAGATGTGGGGTGTATAATGAGGGGTCTGGAGATGTGGGGTGTATAATGAGGGGTCTGGAGATGTGGGGTGTATAATGAGGGGTCTGGAGATGTGGGGGTATAATGAGGGGTCTGGAGATGTGGGGGGTATAATGAGGGGTCTGGAGATGTGGGGGGTATAATGAGGGGTCTGGAGATGTGGGGTGTATAATGAGGGGTCTGGAGATGTGGGGTGTATAATGAGGGGTCTGGAGATGTGGGGTGTATAATGAGGGGTCTGGAGATGTGGGGGGTATAATGAGGTGTCTGGAGATGTGGAGTGTATAATGAGGGGTCTGGAGATGTGGGGGGTATAATGAGGGGTCTGGAGATGTGGGGTGTATAATGAGGTGTCTGGAGATGTGGGGGGTATAATGAGGTGTCTGGAGATGTGGAGTGTATAATGAGGGGTCTGGAGATGTGGGGGGTATAATGAGGGGTCTGGAGATGTGGAGTGTATAATGAGGGGTCTGGAGATGTGGAGTGTATAATGAGGGGTCTGGAGATGTGGAGGGTATAATGAGGGGTCTGGAGATGTGGAGGGTATAATGAGGTGCCTGGAGATGTGGGGGGTATAATGAGGTGTCTGGAGATGTGGGGTGTATAATGAGGTGTCTGGAGATGTGGGGGGTATAATGAGGTGTCTGGAGATGTGGAGTGTATAATGAGGGGTCTGGAGATGTGGGGGGTATAATGAGGTGTCTGGAGATGTGGGGGGTATAATGAGGGGTCTGGAGATGTGGAGGGTATAATGAGGTGTCTGGAGATGTGGGGGGTATAATGAGGTGTCTGGAGATGTGGGGGGTATAATGAGGGGTCTGGAGATGTGGAGGGTATAATGAGGTGTCTGGAGATGTGGGGGGTATAATGAGGTGTCTGGAGATGTGGGGGGTATAATGAGGTGTCTGGAGATGTGGAGTGTATAATGAGGTGTCTGGAGATGTGGGGGGTATAATGAGGGGTCTGGAGATGTGGGGGTGTATAATGAGGGGTCTGGAGATGTGGGGGGTATAATGAGGGGTCTGGAGATGTGGGGGTGTATAATGAGGTGTCTGGAGATGTGGGGTGTATAATGAGGGTGTCTGGAGATGTGGGGGGTATAATGAGGGGTCTGGAGATGTGGGGTGTATAATGAGGGGTCTGGAGATGTGGGGGGTATAATGAGGGTGTCTGGAGATGTGGGGGGTATAATGAGGTGTCTGGAGATGTGGGGTGTATAATGAGGGGTCTGGAGATGTGGGGTGTATAATGAGGGGTCTGGAGATGTGGGGTGTATAATGAGGGGTCTGGAGATGTGGGGGGTATAATGAGGGGTCTGGAGATGTGGGGGGTATAATGAGGTGTCTGGAGATGTGGGGTGTATAATGAGGGGTCTGGAGATGTGGGGTGTATAATGAGGGGTCTGGAGATGTGGGGTGTATAATGAGGGGTCTGGAGATGTGGGGGGTATAATGAGGGGTCTGGAGATGTGGGGTGTATAATGAGGGGTCTGGAGATGTGGGGGGTATAATGAGGGGTCTGGAGATGTGGGGTGTATAATGAGGGGTCTGGAGATGTGGGGTGTATAATGAGGGGTCTGGAGATGTGGGGTGTATAATGAGGGGTCTGGAGATGTGGGGGGTATAATGAGGTGTCTGGAGATGTGGAGTGTATAATGAGGGGTCTGGAGATGTGGGGGGTATAATGAGGGGTCTGGAGATGTGGGGTGTATAATGAGGGGTCTGGAGATGTGGGGGGTATAATGAGGTGTCTGGAGATGTGGGGTGTATAATGAGGGGTCTGGAGATGTGGGGGGTATAATGAGGGGTCTGGAGATGTGGAGTGTATAATGAGGTGTCTGGAGATGTGGGAGTGTATAATGAGGGGTCTGGAGATGTGGAGGGTATAATGAGGGGTCTGGAGATGTGGAGGGTATAATGAGGTGTCTGGAGATGTGGGGGGTATAATGAGGTGTCTGGAGATGTGGGGTGTATAATGAGGTGTCTGGAGATGTGGGGGGTATAATGAGGTGTCTGGAGATGTGGAGTGTATAATGAGGGGTCTGGAGATGTGGGGGTGTATAATGAGGGGTCTGGAGATGTGGGTGTATAATGAGGGGTCTGGAGATGTGGAGGGTATAATGAGGTGTCTGGAGATGTGGGGGGTATAATGAGGTGTCTGGAGATGTGGGGGGTATAATGAGGTGTCTGGAGATGTGGAGTGTATAATGAGGTGTCTGGAGATGTGGGGTGTATAATGAGGTGTCTGGAGATGTGGAGGGTATAATGAGGTGTCTGGAGATGTGGAGTGTATAATGAGGTGTCTGGAGATGTGGGGTGCATAATGAGGGGTCTGGAGATGTGGAGTGTATAATGAGGTGTCTGGAGATGTGGAGTGTATAATGAGGGGTCTGGAGATGTGGAGTGTATAATGAGGGGTCTGGAGATGTGGAGTGTATAATGAGGGGTCTGGAGATGTGGGTGGAGTGTATAATGAGGGGTCTGGAGATGTGGAGGGTATAATGAGGTGTCTGGAGATGTGGAGTGCATAATGAGGTGTCTGGAGATGTGGGGTGTATAATGAGGTGTCTGGAGATGTGGAGTGTATAATGAGGTGTCTGGAGATGTGGAGGGTATAATGAGGGGTCTGGAGATGTGGAGTGTATAATGAGGTGTCTGGAGATGTGGAGTGCATAATGAGGTGTCTGGAGATGTGGGGTGTATAATGAGGTGTCTGGAGATGTGGGGTGTATAATGAGGTGTCTGGAGATGTGGAGTGTATAATGAGGTGTCTGGAGATGTGGAGTGCATAATGAGGTGTCTGGAGATGTGGGGTGTATAATGAGGTGTCTGGAGATGTGGAGTGTATAATGAGGTGTCTGGAGATGTGGAGGGTATAATGAGGGGTCTGGAGATGTGGAGTGTATAATGAGGGGTCTGGAGATGTGGAGTGTATAATGAGGTGTCTGGAGATGTGGAGGGTATAATGAGGGGTCTGGAGATGTGGGGTGTATAATGAGGGGTCTGGAGATGTGGAGTGTATAATGAGGGGTCTGGAGATGTGGAGGGTATAATGAGGTGTCTGGAGATGTGGGGTGTATAATGAGGTGTCTGGAGATGTGGAGTGTATAATGAGGTGTCTGGAGATGTGGAGTGTATAATGAGGTGTCTGGAGATGTGGGGTGTATAATGAGGTGTCTGGAGATGTGGGGTGTATAATGAGGTGTCTGGAGATGTGGAGGGTATAATGAGGTGTCTGGAGATGTGGAGGGTATAATGAGGGGTCTGGAGATGTGGGGTGTATAATGAGGGGTCTGGAGATGTGGGGGGTATAATGAGGTGTCTGGAGATGTGGAGTGTATAATGAGGGGTCTGGAGATGTGGAGTGTATAATGAGGGGTGTGGAGTGTATAATGAGGGGTCTGGAGATGTGGGGTGTATAATGAGGGGTCTGGAGATGTGGGGGGTATAATGAGGGGTCTGGAGATGTGGGGGGTATAATGAGGTGTCTGGAGATGTGGGGGGTATAATGAGGGGTCTGGAGATGTGGAGTGTATAATGAGGTGTCTGGAGATGTGGGGGGTATAATGAGGTGTCTGGAGATGTGGAGGGTATAATGAGGTGTCTGGAGATGTGGGGGGTATAATGAGGTGTCTGGAGATGTGGGGGGTATAATGAGGTGTCTGGAGATGTGGGGGGTATAATGAGGTGTCTGGAGATGTGGAGTGTATAATGAGGGGTCTGGACATGTGGGGTGTATAATGAGGGGTCTGGAGATGTGGAGTGTATAATGAGGGGTCTGGAGATGTGGAGTGTATAATGAGGGGTCTGGAGATGTGGAGGGTATAATGAGGGGTCTGGAGATGTGGGGGGTATAATGAGGTGTCTGGAGATGTGGGGTGTATAATGAGGTGTCTGGAGATGTGGAGTGTATAATGAGGGGTCTGGAGATGTGGAGTGTATAATGAGGGGTCTGGAGATGTGGGGGGTATAATGAGGGGTCTGGAGATGTGGGGGGTATAATGAGGGGTCTGGAGATGTGGAGTGTATAATGAGGGGTCTGGAGATGTGGAGTGTATAATGAGGTGTCTGGAGATGTGGAGTGTATAATGAGGTGTCTGGAGATGTGGGGGGTATAATGAGGTGTATGGAGATGTGGGGGGTATAATGAGGTGTCTGGAGATGTGGAGTGTATAATGAGAGGTCTGGAGATGTGGAGGGTATAATGAGGGGTCTGGAGATGTGGAGTGTATAATGAGGTGTCTGGAGATGTGGGGGGTATAATGAGGGGTCTGGAGATGTGGAGTGTATAATGAGGGGTCTGGAGATGTGGAGTGTATAATGAGGGGTCTGGAGATGTGGGGGGTATAATGAGGTGTCTGGAGATGTGGAGTGTATAATGAGGGGTCTGGAGATGTGGAGTGTATAATGAGGGGTGTGGAGTGTATAATGAGGGGTCTGGAGATGTGGAGTGTATAATGAGGGGTGTGGAGTGTATAATGAGGGGTCTGGAGATGTGGGGGGTATAATGAGGGGTCTGGAGATGTGGGGTGTATAATGAGGGGTCTGGAGATGTGGGGGGTATAATGATGGGTCTGGAGATGTGGAGTGTATAATGAGGTGTCTGGAGATGTGGAGTGTATAATGAGGTGTCTGGAGATGTGGAGTGTATAAAGAGGGGTCTGGAGATGTGGAGTGTATAATGAGGGGTCTGGAGATGTGGGGTGTATAATGAGGTGTCTGGAGATGTGTGGGGTATAATGAGGTGTCTGGAGATGTGTGGGGTATAATGAGGTGTCTGGAGATGTGGAGTGTATAATGAGGGGTCTGGAGATGTGGAGTGTATAATGAGGGGTGTGGAGTGTATAATGAGGTGTCTGGAGATGTGGAGTGTATAATGAGGTGTCTGGAGATGTGGGGGGTATAATGAGGGGTCTGGAGATGTGGGGGGTATAATGAGGGGTCTGGAGATGTGGAGTGTATAATGAGGTGTCTGAAGATGTGGGGGGTATAATGAGGGGTCTGGAGATGTGGGGGGTATAATGAGGGGTCTGGAGATGTGGGGTGTATAATGAGGTGTCTGGAGATGTGGGGGGTATAATGAGGGGTCTGGAGATGTGGAGGGTATAATGAGGTGTCTGGAGATGTGGAGTGTATAATGAGGTGTCTGGAGATGTGGAGTGTATAATGAGGTGTCTGGAGATGTGGAGTGTATAATGAGGGGTCTGGAGATGTGGAGTGTATAATGAGGTGTCTGGAGATGTGGGGGGTATAATGAGGTGTCTGGAGATGTGGGGGGTATAATGAGGGGTCTGGAGATGTGGGGGGTATAATGAGGGGTCTGGAGATGTGGGGGGTATAATGAGGGGTCTGGAGATGTGGGGGGTATAATGAGGTGTCTGGAGATGTGGGGGGTATAATGAGGTGTCTGGAGATGTGGGGGGTATAATGAGGTGTCTGGAGATGTGGGGGGTATAATGAGGGGTCTGGAGATGTGGAGGGTATAATGAGGGGTCTGGAGATGTGGAGTGTATAATGAGGGGTCTGGAGATGTGGGGTGTATAATGAGGTGTCTGGAGATGTGGAGTGTATAATGAGGTGTCTGGAGATGTGGGGTGTATAATGAGGCGTCTGGAGATGTGGGGGGTATAATGAGGTGTCTGGAGATGTGGAGTGTATAATGAGGGGTCTGGAGATGTGGGGGGTATAATGAGGTGTCTGGAGATGTGGGGGGTATAATGAGGTGTCTGGAGATGTGGAGTGTATAATGAGGGGTCTGGAGATGTGGGGGGTATAATGAGGGGTCTGGAGATGTGGGGGGTATAATGAGGGGTCTGGAGATGTGGGGGGTATAATGAGGGGTCTGGAGATGTGGAGTGTATAATGAGGTGTCTGGAGATGTGGGGGGTATAATGAGGTGTCTGGAGATGTGGAGTGTATAATGAGGGGTCTGGAGATGTGGGGGTATAATGAGGGGTATGGAGATGTGGGGGGTATAATGAGGGGTCTGGAGATGTGGAGTGTATAATGAGGTGTCTGGAGATGTGGAGTGTATAATGAGGTGTCTGGACATGTGGAGTGTATAATGAGGGGTCTGGAGATGTGGGGGGTATAATGAGGTGTCTGGAGATGTGGAGTGTATAATGAGGGGTCTGGAGATGTGGGGGGTATAATGAGGGGTCTGGAGATGTGGGGTGTATAATGAGGGGTCTGGAGATGTGGAGGGTATAATGAGGGGTCTGGAGATGTAGAGGGTATAATGAGGTGTCTGGAGATGTGGAGTGTATAATGAGGGGTCTGGAGATGTGGGGGGTATAATGAGGTGTCTGGAGATGTGGAGTGTATAATGAGGTGTCTGGAGATGTGGAGTGTATAATGAGGGGTCTGGAGATGTGGGGGGTATAATGAGGGGTCTGGAGATGTGGAGTGTATAATGAGGGGTCTGGAGATGTGGAGTGTATAATGAGGGGTCTGGAGATGTGGAGTGTATAATGAGGGGTCTGGAGATGTGGAGTGTATAATGAGGGGTCTGGAGATGTGTAGTGTATAATGAGGGGTCTGGAGATGTGGAGTGTATAATGAGGTGTCTGGAGATGTGGAGTGTATAATGAGGTGTCTGGAGATGTGGGGGGTATAATGTGGTGTCTGGAGATGTGGGGGGTATAATGAGGTGTCTGGAGATGTGGGGGGTATAATGAGGTGTCTGGAGATGTGGGGTGTATAATGAGGGGTCTGGAGATGTGGGGGGTATAATGTGGTGTCTGGAGATGTGGGGGGTATAATGAGGGGTCTGGAGATGTGGGGGGTATAATGAGGTGTCTGGAGATGTGGGGGGTATAATGAGGTGTCTGGAGATGTGGGGGGTATAATGAGTAGCATGTGGGGGGTTCAACAAGTGGCGTCTGGGGATCCAGTTCTGACTGAGAACATTAGTCTTGCTCCTCTCCTGCAGGCATTATGACAGTAACGTGTTTCAGGTCCAATCTCTTTAGTCCATGTATGGCCTGGCCTCAGCAACAGATCCTGCCCCGCCACGTCACCACACCCACTCTTAGCCCATCCACGTCACCGCACCCACTCTTAGCCCATCCACGTCACCGCACCCACTCTTAGCCCATCCACGTCACCACACCCACTCTTAGCCCAGCCACGTCACCGCACCCACTCTTAGCCCAGCCACGTCACCGCACCCACTCTTAGCCCAGCCACGTCACCGCACCCACTCTTAGCCCAGCCACGTCACCGCACCCACTCTTAGCCCAGCCACGTCACCGCACCCACTCTTAGCCCAGCCACGTCACCGCACCCACTCTTAGCCCAGCCACGTCACCGCACCCACTCTTAGCCCAGCCACGTCACCGCACCCACTCTTAGCCCAGCCACGTCACCGCACCCACTCTTAGCCCAGCCACGTCACCGCACCCACTCTTAGCCCAGCCACGTCACCGCACCCACTCTTAGCCCAGCCACGTCACCGCACCCACTCTTAGCCCAGCCACGTCACCGCACCCACTCTTAGCCCAGCCACGTCACCGCACCAATTCCTTCACTAAGGCCTCTTTCACACATCAGTTTTTTGCCATCAGGCACAATCCGACAGATTGTGGATAACACAGCTCCAGCACCGGATCCTTTTTTTTCTTAATAGACTTGCATTAGCACCGAATTATGCAGCATGGTCTCGCGTTTCATCCCGCGTGCGCCAGATCCGGCAAAATTTCTCAGTGCAGCCTCCAGAAGGAACGTCCAAAGCAGCGCTTTTCGGGACCGTCGTTAAACCGGAGGGTGACAGATCCGGCGCCATCCATTTTTTTATTTTTTTACATTGGAAGCTTATGAATCTGTCGTCATCCGGCAAATGATGGAGTTAAGCGATTGATCCGTTTTTTCCTTTTGGACATGCCGAGAAATTCTGTACATTCACTTCTGGTCTTCTCTCTCTTTCTCTTTCTCTTTTGATCATCATCAAACATTTTTAAAGAAAAATAAATTAGACGACGGATCAGTTTTTTTTTACCGGATCCGTCGCATCAGTTTTGCCACAATCTGCGACAGATCCGTTGCATCAGGCACAAACCGGATTGTGACTGATGGTAAAAAATGGATGTGTGAAAGTAGCTTAATGAAAGCCTATGGAAAGCCTACATAGAGGAGTAGGGAGGTACAGGGAGAGATAGAGGAGGAGGGAGGCACAGAGAGAGAGAGGAGGAGGAGGGAGGTACAGAGAGAGGAGGAGGAGGAGGAGGGAGGTACAGAGAGAGGAGGAGGGAGGTACAGAGAGAGGAGGAGGAGGAGGGAGGTACAGAGAGATAGAGGAGGAGGGAGGTACAGAGAGAGATAGAGGAGGAGGGAGGCACAGAGAGAGAGGAGGAGGAGGGAGGTACAGAGAGAGGAGGAGGGAGGTACAGAGATAGGAGGAGGAGGAGGGAGGTACAGAGAGAGGAGGAGGAGGGAGGTACAGAGAGAGATAGAGGAGGAGGAGGGAGGCACAGAGAGAGAGGAGGAGGAGGGAGGCACAGAGAGAGAGGAGGAGGAGGGAGGTACAGAGAGAGAGGAGGAGGAGGGAGGTACAGAGAGAGATAGAGGAGGGAGGTACAGAGAGAGATAGAGGAGGAGGGAGGTACAGAGAGAGATAGAGGAGGAGGGAGGTACAGAGAGAGATAGAGGAGGAGGGAGGTACAGAGAGAGATAGAGGAGGAGGAGGGAGGTACAGAGAGAGATAGAGGAGGATGGAGGTACAGGAAGGGATAGAGGAGGATGGAGGTACAGGAAGGGATAGAGGAGGATGGAGGTACAGGGAGGGATAGAGGAGGATGGAGGTACAGGAAGGGATAGAGGAGGATGGAGGTACAGGGAGGGATAGAGGAGGAGGGATAGAGGAGGAGGGAGGTACAGAGAGAGAGGTACAGAGGCAATAAAAAGAGGAGAAAGCCATATCTGGATGCAGATAAGCAGCTCCATCCTCACCTCTCAGCAGGACATCTACCTCTGCGCAGCCTACATCCCTCCATCAGAATCCCCATACTATAAGCCGGACATCTACGAGGAACTTCAGAGGGAGGCTGCCCAATTCCAGTCCAAAGGTAAGGTGCTCATCTGTGGAGACCTGAACGCCAGGACAGGTACAGAGAAGGACTACCTGTCACCTGACGGAAACACATACGTCCTGGGAGATGAGCCCTTCTACAGAGACTCAGTACAGACAACAAGAAACAGCTATGACAGAGTGGTGAATAAAAGCGGCAGAAAACTGCTGAACCTGTGCCGGAGCTTGGGGCTGCATATACTGAACGGGCGCACCAGGGGGGACTCATTAGGGAGATTTACACTAAACTCCCACACGGGCAGTAGTGTAGTGGATTATGCCATAACAGACATGGACCCAGCAAACATGAATGCCTTCATAGTCACCCCCGACACCCACATGTCAGACCACAACCAGACACTGCTGTACCTGAGATCCACGGACAAGTCACCCACACAAAAGCCCCACTTGAGCGGTCTCCACAATTTGCCACCATCCTTCAAGTGGTCCAAACAGTTAGCCATTGAATACACCAACACGACCAACAGAACAGAGATTAAAGAGCTGCTTGTAAACTTTCACACAAAATCCTATACATCAAACCAGCAAGGGGTCAACCTGGCAGTAAACGACTTTAATAACATCCTATATACCATGGCAGAGCTAGCAGGCCTCAGAAGGACCAACTCCAAGAGACCTACAAATAAACAAGGCCAAAAATGGTTTGATAAAGAATGCAAGACACTGCGCAACTCCCTAAGGATAGCCTCAAATCAAAAACACAGAGACCCGGACAACAAGGAGCTAAGAGTGGTCCATGACACCCTACAGAGGCAATACAAGCGAACCCTCAAGGAGAAAAAACAAAAGCACATCTCCCACAAACTGCAGCAGCTCGAAGACTCCCTCCAGGATAACTCATTCTGGGAGACATGGAGCCATATCGGTACAAGTCCCAAGCAAAGTACCCTCCACATTCAAAATGGCAACATCTGGCACAGCTACTTCAAGGGCCTCTACAAGAATATCCCAGAAGACGACCTAACCCCAGAACAAGAGCATATAATGACTAAACTGAGGGACATGGAGGAGACAATCAAGGACTTTCAAAATCCTCTGGACATACCAATCAGTGTGCTGGAAATAAAAGACAGAATCAAACTGCTAAAATGTAAGAAGGCCGCGGGCAGTGACGGCATCCTGCCAGAGATGATCAAATGCAGTTCCCCAGAAATACATGCAGCACTGGCAAAACTATTCACCCACGTCCTGAGTGCCGGCTACTTCCCTCAAAGCTGGAATCAAGGTCTCATAACGCCCATCTACAAGGATGGAGACCGATATGACCCAGCAAACTACAGAGGGATCTGTGTCAACAGCATTCTGGGAAAACTGTTTAACAGCATCATTAATAAAAGGATTATCGCCTTCCTCACCCAGGGTGACGTCCTCAGCAGAAGCCAAGCTGGGTTCATGCCAAACCACCGCACCACGGACCACATTTACACCCTGCAAAGCCTCATCAAGACCCACGTCCACGACAAAAAACAGGGGAAAATATTTGCATGTTTCGTGGACTTCAAAAAGGCCTTTGACTCAGTGTGGCATCCAGGCCTGTTCCTGAAACTCCTGGAGAGCGGAATAGGTGGCAGGACCTACGACGTGATCAAGAGCTCATACACTGAGAACCGGTGCAGCGTGAAGGTGAACGGAAAGAGGACGGCTTTCTTCCGACAGGGCCGTGGGGTCAGACAGGGCTGCAGCCTGAGTCCAACTCTATTCAACATCTATATAAATGGACTAGCAACAGCTCTAGAGTCCTCCCCCACTCCAGGCCTCAGTCTGCATGACCGAGAGGTGAAGTTCCTGCTGTACGCAGATGACCTCCTGCTACTCTCCCCAACTGAAAGAGGCCTCCAAGATAGCCTGGCAGTACTGGAAACATTCAGCACCACATGGGCGCTTCCCATCAACCAAAAGAAGACCAAAGTCATGGTGTTTCAGAAGAGGAACCAGAACAAAATAAACACTCCCTCCTTCACATTAAATGGCTCCACGCTGGAGAACACCAGCAGCTACACCTACCTCGGTCTGGAGCTAAGCAATAACGGGAGCCTCAAGCAAGCAGCAGAAGCCCTGAAAGGAAAAGCATGCAGAACCTTCTATGCCATCAGAAGACAACTGTACCACCTCAAACCACCTGTGAGAGTCTGGCTCAAGATATTTGACAGCGTCATCACCCCTATACTGCTATATGGCAGCGAGGTATGGGGCCCAGTGACCTACCCAGACCACACAAAGTGGGATTAGAGCCCTACCGAAGTCTTCCACATGGAGTTCTGTAAATATCTCCTCCAAGTCCATCGCAGCACCTCAAACATAGCCTGTAGGGCAGAGCTGGGCCGATTCCCCTTATGGTTCACTATACACAAGAGGGCGCTATCACACCAGGCACACACACAGAACAGCAACCCCAGCTCCTACCATCATAAAGCCCTGCTGAGCCGGAGCCCAGAGCAAGCCAGGAACCCCGGCAGCCAGTCCAGCCAAAGTCAGCAACACCCCCTGACAAAAGCCCAAATAAAAGAGATCTCAGAGAGCTGCAAGATGCAATACATAGAGGACTGGAAGAGTGAATTAGAGAACTCCCAGAAACTCACCATCTACCGGTCACTGCAAAGGGACTACACTCTGGCCCCATATCTGGAAAGGCTACGCCACCCCAAAGACAGGCAGACCCTGAGCCTGTACAGACTGAGTGCCCACAGCCTAGAGGTGGAAACAGGGCGGCACCGACAGACATACAAGCCGCGAGAGAACAGACTGTGCCAGCACTGCCAGCAGGGGGCTCTGGAGGACGAGACACATTTCCTACTGCACTGTGACAAATACTCAGCAGTGAGGGGCTCCCACTTCCAGAAATTTACCACCCATAGCCCGGGCTTTCCATCCATGGATGAGGACATGAAACTCCGCTTCCTACTGGGGGAAGAGGAATCAATGGTGGAGATCGCCGCCCAATATGTCACCACATGTCATAAGCTGAGGGGAACCTAAGACCCCTAAATGGACTGTCAGAGCCCAAATTGTGCCCCCCAACTCCCCATAACCCTGATCCCCTCCCACCACACTTACTGTATTTCTCTTGCTTTGGCAACACTAATTGTATTTTGGTCCTGCCAATAAAGCATATTTGAATTTGAGAGAGCAGGAGGGAGGTCCAGAGAGAGAGCAGGAGGGAGGTCCAGAGAGAGAGCAGGAGGGAGGTCCAGAGAGAGAGCAGGAGGGAGGTCCAGAGAGAGAGCAGGAGGGAGGTCCAGAGAGAGAGCAGGAGGGAGGTCCAGAGAGAGAGCAGGAGGGAGGTCCAGAGAGAGCAGGAGGGAGGTCCAGAGAGAGAGCAGGAGGGAGGTCCAGAGAGAGAGCAGGAGGGAGGTCCAGAGAGAGAGCAGGAGGGAGGTCCAGAGAGAGATAGAGGAGGAGGAGGGAGGTACAGGGAGAGATAGAGGAGGAGGAGGGAGGTACAGGGAGAGATAGAGGAGGAGGAGGGAGGTACAGGGAGAGATAGAGGAGGAGGAGGGAGGTACAGGGAGAGATAGAGGAGGAGAGAGGTACAGAGAGAGATAGAGGAGGAGGGAGGTACAGAGAGAGATAGAGGAGGAGGGAGGTACAGGGAGGGATAGAGGAGGAGGGAGGTACAGAGAGAGATGGAGGAGGAGGGAGGTACAGAGAGAGATGGAGGAGGAGGGAGGTACAGAGAGAGATGGAGGAGGAGGGAGGTACAGAGAGAGATAGAGGAGGATGGAGGTACAGGAAGGGATAGAGGAGGATGGAGGTACAGGAAGGGATAGAGGAGGATGGAGGTACAGGGAGGGATAGAGGAGGATGGAGGTACAGGGAGGGATAGAGGAGGATGGAGGTACAGGAAGGGATAGAGGAGGATGGAGGTACAGGGAGGGATAGAGGAGGAGGGATAGAGGAGGAGGGAGGTACAGAGAGAGATAGAGGAGGATGGAGGTACAGGAAGGGATAGAGGAGGATGGAGGTACAGGAAGGGATAGAGGAGGATGGAGGTACAGGGAGGGATAGAGGAGGATGGAGGTACAGGGAGGGATAGAGGAGGATGGAGGTACAGGAAGGGATAGAGGAGGATGGAGGTACAGGGAGGGATAGAGGAGGAGGGATAGAGGAGGAGGGAGGTACAGAGAGAGAGAGCAGGAGGGAGGTACAGAGAGAGAGCAGGAGGAGGGAGGTACAGAGAGAGAGCAGGAGGAGGGAGGTACAGAGAGAGATAGGAGGAGGAGGGAGGTACAGAGAGAGATAGGAGGAGGAGGGAGGTACAGAGAGAGATAGAGGAGGATGGAGGTACAGGGAGGGATAGAGGAGGATGTAGGTACAGGGAGGGATAGAGGAGGAGGGATAGAGGAGGATGGAGGTACAGGGAGGGATAGAGGAGGAGGGATAGAGGAGGAGGGAGATACAGAGAGAGCAGGAGGGAGGTACAGAGAGAGAGCAGGAGGGAGGTCCAGAGAGAGAGCAGGAGGGAGGTACAGGGAGAGATAGAGGAGGAGGAGGGAGGTACAGGGAGAGATAGAGGAGGAGGAGGGAGGTACAGGGAGAGATAGAGGAGGAGGAGGGAGGTACAGGAAGGGATAGAGGAGGATGGAGGTACAGGGAGGGATAGAGGAGGAGGGATAGAGGAGGAGGGAGGTACAGAGAGAGAGAGCAGGAGGGAGGTCCAGAGAGAGCAGGAGGGAGGTCCAGAGAGAGAGCAGGAGGGAGGTCCAGAGAGAGAGTCATCAAGAGCTCATACACTGAGAACCGGTGCAGCGTGAAGGTGAACGGGAAGAGGACGGCTTTCTTCCGACAGGGCCGTGGGGTCAGACAGGGCTGCAGCCTGAGTCCAACTCTATTCAACATCTATATAAATGGACTAGCAGCAGCTCTAGAGTCCTCCCCCACTCCAGGCCTCAGTCTGCATGACCAAGAGGTGAAGTTCCTGCTGTACGCAGATGACCTCCTGCTACTCTCCCCAACCGAGAAAGGCCTCCAAGATAGCCTGGCAGTGCTGGAAACATTCAGCACCACATGGGCGCTTCCCATCAACCAAAAGAAGACCAAAGTCATGGTGTTTCAGAAGAGGAACCAGAACAAAATAAACACTCCCTCCTTCACATTAAATGGCTCCACGCTGGAGAAAACCAGCAGCTATACCTACCTCGGTCTGGAGCTAAGCAATAACGGGAGCCTCAAGCAAGCAGCAGAAGCCCTGAAAGGAAAAGCATGCAGAACCTTCTATGCCATCAGAAGACGACTGTACCACCTCAAACCACCTGTGAGAGTCTGGCTCAAGATATTTGACAGCGTCATCACCCCTATACTGTTATATGGCAGCGAGGTATGGGGCCCAGTGACCTACCCAGACCACACAAAGTGGGATTCCAGCCCTACCGAAGTCTTCCACATGGAGTTCTGTAAATATCTCCTCCAAGTCCATCGCAGCACCTCAAACATAGCCTGTCGGGCAGAGCTGGGCCGATTCCCCTTATGGTTCACTATACACAAGAGGGCGCTATCACACCAGGCGCACATACAGAACAGCAACCCCAGCTCCTACCATCATAAAGCCCTGCTGAGCCGGAGCCCAGAGCAAGCCAAGAACTGCGGCAACCAAAGTCAGCAACACACCCTGACAAAAGCCCAAATAAAAGAGATCTCAGAGAGCCGCAAGATGCAATACATAGAGGACTGGAAGAGTGAATTAGAGAACTCCCAGAAACTCACCATCTCCCGGTCACTGCGGAGGGACTACACTCTGGCCCCATATCTGGAAAGGCTACGCCACCCCAAAGACAGGCAGACCCTGAGTCTGTACAGACTGAGTGCCCACAGCCTAGAGGTGGAAACAGGGCGGCACCGACAGACATACAAGCCGCGGGAGAACAGACTGTGCCACCACTGCCAGCAGGGGGCTCTGGAGGACGAGACGCATTTCCTACTGCACTGTGACAAATACTCAGCAGTGAGGGGCTCCCACTTCCAGAAATTTACCACCCATACCCCGGACTTTCCATCCATGGATGAGGACATGAAACTCCGCAACCTACTGGGGGAAGAGGAATCAATGGTGGAGATCGCCGCCCAATATGTCACCACATGTCATAAGCTGAGGGGAACCTAAGACCCCTAAATGGACTGTCAGAGCCCAAATTGTGCCTCCCAACTCCCCATAACCCTGATCCCCTCCCACCTTACTTACTGTATTACTCTTGCTTTGGCAACACTAACTGCATTTTGGTCCTGCCAATAAAGCATATTTGAATTTGAATTTGATAGAGGAGGAGGGAGGTACAGGGAGGGATAGAGGAGGAGGGAGGTACAGGGAGGGATAGAGGAGGATGGAGGTACAGGGAGGGATAGAGGAGGATGGAGGTACAGGGAGGGATAGAGGAGGATGGAGGTACAGGAAGGGATAGAGGAGGATGGAGGTACAGGAAGGGATAGAGGAGGATGGAGGTACAGGGAGGGATAGAGGAGGATGGAGGTCCAGAGAGAGAGCAGGAGGGAGGTCCAGAGAGAGAGCAGGAGGGAGGTCCAGAGAGAGAGCAGGAGGGAGGTCCAGAGAGAGAGCAGGAGGGAGGTCCAGAGAGAGAGAGCAGGAGGGAGGTCCAGAGAGAGAGAGAGCAGGAGGGAGGTCCAGAGAGAGAGCAGGAGGGAGGTCCAGAGAGAGAGCAGGAGGGAGGTCCAGAGAGAGAGCAGGAGGGAGGTCCAGAGAGAGAGCAGGAGGGAAGTCCAGAGAGAGATAGAGGAGGAGGAGGGAGGTACAGGGAGAGATAGAGGAGGAGGAGGGAGGTACAGGGAGAGATAGAGGAGGAGAGAGGTACAGAGAGAGATAGAGGAGGAGGGAGGTACAGAGAGAGATAGAGGAGGAGGGAGGTACAGGGAGGGATAGAGGAGGAGGGAGGTACAGAGAGAGATAGAGGAGGGGGGAGGTACAGAGAGAGATAGAGGAGGAGGGAGGTACAGAGAGAGATAGAGGAGGAGGGAGGTACAGAGAGAGATAGAGGAGGATGGAGGTACAGGAAGGGATAGAGGAGGATGGAGGTACAGGAAGGGATAGAGGAGGATGGAGGTACAGGAAGGGATAGAGGAGGATGGAGGTACAGGGAGGGATAGAGGAGGAGGGATAGAGGAGGAGGGAGGTCCAGAGAGAGAGAGCAGGAGGGAGGTCCAGAGAGAGAGCAGGAGGGAGGTCCAGAGAGAGAGCAGGAGGGAGGTCCAGAGAGAGAGCAGGAGGGAGGTCCAGAGAGAGAGCAGGAGGGAGGTCCAGAGAGAGATAGAGGAGGAGGAGGGAGGTCCAGGGAGAGATAGAGGAGGAGGGAGGTACAGGGAGAGATAGAGGAGGAGGGAGGTACAGAGAGAGATAGAGGAGGAGGGAGGTACAGGGAGGGATAGAGGAGGATGGAGGTACAGGGAGGGATAGAGGAGGAGGTGGGAGGTACAGAGAGAGAAAGAGGAGGAGGGAGGTACAGAGAGAGATAGAGGAGGAGGGAGGTACGGAGAGTGAGGAGGTCAGACATTACACTGTATTTGGGGTTTTTATAGGATCCATTTGATTGGCTGTGACATTATCTCGCCCCCTCATGGTGTCGGTGATGTGGGGAGCTTTCTCTCTTCATGACGGCTTTATACCAGTGAGTACAGCACTCCGGTTGTTGATGAGCACACATGGCGGCTTCTTCTGCACAAACCACAGGACAGTGACACCAATTGCTATAATCTGGTTTATTCTCATTAAGGGGAAAACAGTGTAAGAAAATAATGGAGTTCCATGAAGAAAAAGGGCGAGAGAATGAGCTGCGACCTGAGGACAGTAAAAGAAGGCTGTGAGACTGCAGTCTGGAGGTGTTAGAGGGTGCAAGATGCAAGAGGAAGGTAAAGTGTGAGCGGGCGGAGGTATGAGGAGGGGGATTGAGAGACGCTAGAGGTAGATGTGCTGGACACCGGATGGTAGATGTGCAAGAGGACGGATCTGAGAGATCCTGAAAGGTCCATTCATGTACAGTTTTCCTAATCTTGGAGGTGTAAGTGTGTAGCAGGTGGGTGGTTGTGTGCGGTGTTGTATGAGTGAGGCATTAATGTGTGGGACATCACACATACGAGGTGTGGATCTGTGAGAAATCAGATGTATGAGGTGTGGTCGTGTGACATGTAGATGCGTGCAACATCAGATGTGCAAGGGGTAGACATGTGCAACATTGTACATGCAAGGAGTGGATGTGTGTGGTGTTGGATGTGCGACTCGTGGATCTGTGTGGTGTTGGATGTGTGTGGTGTCAGATATGCGAGTGGTGGATGCGTGTGGTGTCAGATATGCGTGTGGTGGTGTCGGATGTGTGTGGTGTCGGATGTGCGTGGTGTCGGATGTGCGTGGTGTCGGGTGTGCGTGGTGTCGGGTGTGCGTGGTGTCGGGTGTGCGTGGTGTCGGGTGTGCGTGGTGTCGGGTGTGCGTTGTGTCGGGTGTGCGTTGTCGGGTGTGCGTTGTGTCGGGTGTGCGTTGTGTCGGGTGTGCGTTGTGTCGGGTGTGCGTGGTGTCGGGTGTGCGTGGTGTCGGGTGTGCGTGGTGTCGGGTGTGCGTGGTGTCGGGTGTGCGTGGTGTCGGGTGTGCGTGGTGTCGGGTGTGCGTGGTGTCGGGTGTGCGAGTGGTGGAGGTGTGCGGTGTCGGATGTGCGAGTGGTGGATGTGTGCGGTGTCGGACGTGCGCGTGGTGGATGTGTGCGGTGTCGGATGTGCGCGTGTCAGATGTGCGCGTGGTGGATGTGTGTGGTGTCGGATGTGCGCGTGGTGGATGTGTGTGGTGTCGGATGTGTGTGGTGTCGGACGTGCGCGTGGTGGATGTGTGTGGTGTCGGATGTGTGTGGTGTCGGATGTGCGACTCGTGGATGTGTGTGGTGTCGGATGTGCGAGTGGTGGATGTGTGTGGTGTCGGATGTGCACGTGTCAGATGTGCGCGTGGTGGAGGTGTGTGGTGTCAGATGTGCGCGTGGTGGATGTGTGTGGTGTCGGATGTGCGCGTGGTGGATGTGTGTGGTGTCGGATGTGCGCGTGGTGGATGTGTGTGGTGTCGGATGTGCGCGTGGTGGATGTGTGCATGTGTCGGATGTGCAAGTGGCGGATGTGTGTGGTGTCGGATGTGCGAGTGGTGGATGTGTGTGGTGTCGGATGTGCGCGTGGTGGATGTGTGTGGTGTCGGATGTGCGAGTGGTGGATGTGTGTGGTGTCGGATGTGCGAGTGGTGGATGTGTGTGTGGTGTCGGATGTGCGAGTGGTGGATGTGTGTGTGGTGTCGGATGTGCGAGTGGTGGATGTGTGTGTGGTGTCGGATGTGCGAGTGGTGGATATGTGTGTGGTGTCGGATGTGCGAGTGGTGGATGTGTGTGGTGTCAGATGTGCGAGTGGTGAGTGGTGGATGTGTGTGGTGTCGGATGTACGAGTGGTGGGTTTGGGTTGGGGCTCAGTTTGACTGGCGAATCTTGTGACCTAAAATTACAGCCTCATACGGTATGTGTCTGTGAGGCTGCAAGTTCAGGTCGGGAGACCATCAGTTGGTGTGGATTGTGCCGTACACAGACCATGAAATCTGCCAGTGTGGACCCGACCTATAGCTGATCTCCATCTTCTCTGAATGTTCAGGTGTCAGCATTTATCCCCTATTCTCCTCTTCTTGGGGTGACACTGGTTTCAGAAGCTGAGATGTGGGCTGCTGTATGTGGACCTCATGTCGGCAGTCACTGATGACTTTAGTTCTCTGCCGGTCAAGATGGTGGCCTTAGGGTCTTGTAGAGAAGATACTGTGTTATATTATCACAGCTTCAGTTCTTCAATGAAGCCATCATACAGCAGCCTAGACCTCAGCTTCCTGGACCCTTTGGTGTTTGGGGCAGTGAGTGGTCTGTCATGTGGTGGGGACTTGTCTGTACGGAGATGATCTGGTATCAGTCCCTTCTTACATCTCACTGGCAGCCCCCAGAAAACAATAACACCTGCTCCCCGTAGTCCTTGCTCAGGATGGCTTCCAGCTCTAGGATGGTCTTGGTCACTACATCGAAGGGACTTGTGTTGCGGCCCAGTCTTCCTTCTGCACTCCGACTTCCATCTGACCTGACACAACAGAAGGCGCTCCAGTAGAAGGTGGGCACGTTGACGCGCTCCCGCAGCCACTTGCCTTCCCAGGGGTGGGATCCCGAGATGATGACTCCGCTCAGGACATGGGTCTGCTGACATGAGGACAGAATCTTGTCTTTCAGGAAGTTCTCATACTGGTTCCAGGTCCCACTGTTGAATGTTGCGTCCTGGGGCGCCATATTGGTGTAGGTAAATGTGGAGAGCTGGGATGCACTGCTGTGGTGCTGGCTGGGGTTCACGTGACCGCGGCTGTAACCAGAGTTCCGATAGTCATCGTTAACTGCTTGACTTTCCAGCACGTCCTCCATGTTCAGCTGCATGACGCTGTTTGAGGGCTGCATCATGTCCTTCTGGGGGATTCCACCCAACTGGAGAGAAGATAATGACAGTAGTGAGATCCCTGCCATCCACATTACTGCCACCCCCCATCACTGGACCCTGTGATGTGTAGTGCCTCATCAGGAGCTGAGTGCTGTAGCTGTTTCCCTGGACACATAGACAGCAGGGGGCGCCACTGTGCAGGGAAACCTGAAGATGAAGCAGTGCTGCAGCCCCTTCAATGCCCAGAACCTTAGGGGCTCCGCAGGTCGGACCTCCAGCAATCATTGAAGGGGTTTTCCCATGAACAAAGTTAATTTTAATTAATAGATCTTGGAAAAATAATAATTTCCACAATCAGCTCTATATAAAATGTTTCTGTGCTGCGATAATGTTATAAATGTGCCACTGCTATGTACTGGGGGTGTCTGACCGTACAGGACATGGTCTGTTCATACCAAATCTCCTGGGCTGGGGAGGAAGGAAAAGAGTATACAGATAGCACAGCATGGGATCACAAATTATTCTTTCTATGAGGTAAAACATTTTTCTTAAAGTCAGGCAGGGAAATGTACCTCACAATAAGAATCATCTGTGATCCCGTGCTGTAATGTCTGTATACTCCTCTGCATTCCCCCCAGCCCAGGAGATGTGGTATGATCAGACCATGTCCTGCACGGTCAGACACCCCCATTACACAGTACACAGGGGAAGGGGGCACATATATAAAATTATCTCAGCACGGGAACATTTTTTTTTTTTTTTTTTAAACACATCCAGTAGAGAAATGTATTATGATTCCAAAATCTATTGATTAAAATTAGCTTTGTTTGTGAGAACAGCCCTTTAGGTAACATGATACAGTCGTGTCCGCCGGCTGCCGCCTCGAGGGCTGCACGTAGGAGCGGAGTACAGACTGTGCTCCGGATAGTATAACATTCTGAAGATGCCCGATCTGCAGGGGTCAGCATTGTCCCGGGATCGGCAGCTTCCATTCCTGGCACTGACCTGACGGGCTGGCGCCATCTGCTGTAGCTCAGCCAGCCCCCTCCACCATGAGCTCTGGAAAACTCCGAGCTTCCGAGAGCGACAATGAGCCTTCATATCAGTGCCTCCTAGTTATAGGATCATGTCAGTGGCTGTAGAGTTCACCGTGTTACACTCATCTGTGGAGGCTTTATTTTATGGAGGAACCCTCCCGGGACTTTTCTTACCACACCATTGTGTTAAGTACATTCTGCTTCCTCTGCCATGTGCCTGACCTTTCAGTCTGACAGCTTCATTGGTCAATTGTTCTCCACAATTAAATATACAAAAGCTAATGTCTTACCAAAACAGCTCCACCCTGGTCCACAGGTCATGTCAGGAACTGCAGCTCAGCCATACTGAATATGAGGGGGGCTGGACTGCAGTACCCCACACAACCCGTGTACAGGGGGAGCGCACTGCTTTCCAGCTTTACCTTCTGTTCAAGACATCCCCCAACACAGATGTCCCAGGGTGAGTACAATATTGATCTAATGATGGCAGCCATGTACAAGGAGATACAGTATATTGAGATGAGAAGATACACCCGCCTGCCGGACGCCTCGCCAGCTGAGTCCTGCTCTTACCATTGGCTCCAAGTACCAGCTGCTGGAGGAGAGATCAGGGCGAGACGTTGTGGACACCTCTAAGATGTATGCTGAGTAGATGGGCACGCGGGCCAGGCGGTGGTAGAGGGTAGCATAGTGGTAAGACCCCTGCAAGTGCTGGCAGATGTTGGCTGTACTATTGGAGGCCAGACCCAAAGGTTCCTGCCCTTCGTAGAAGAAATTCTGGCAATCGGGGACATCCGTGAAGCTTTCTAGGACCTCACAGAAGACTCCGGAGCAAAGAACGAGGAGGATGAGAGCCTGCTGCAGGGATTCCATGCTGGAATATGAAGACTCGGGGGCCTGAAAGTTCATTCATATACAGACCGATAGCTGACGTCATGGGACAAAACACCAGATGATCAAACACATCGAATTCCCACCATCAAGTATGCTAGCAAAGTGGTAAACAGCACTGAATACACCTCAAATTAGAAAATACACGTGCACAGCCATGGATATCGAAATAGGATATACTTCTTACATGGTGTGATACTAGGACTGATGATACAAGGACTGATCATACACTTATTACATCGTCTGATATTAGGGCTGATGATGCACTTACTGTAACGCCGTTACCGGCATCCCTACATCCTCCTGCCTCCACCTCCCGGCAGGGACGCTGGCACTCTCCCCACCAGTCGCTCAGCTCTGGCATCTGAACTGGTCCCTACCGCCGACTCCCAGGGCTGGGCATGCCCCTTAGCTTTTAAAGGGCCAGCGTGTCACAATCCAGAAGTGGTTTTCAGCCCATGGCTGAGAAGCACTGGGTAGTTAAGGCAGCCTCCCCCTATGGGAGGTGCCTCGGCAATGTGGTCTATTGTTAGAGACATGCTGCAAGTTGTCAGGTCCCTTCCTGAAGCCCTGTGGCTTGGGATGAGCTGACGAAGTCTTCAACAACCGTGAGTACCAAGTGCCATCCCAAAGAAGTACCAGCCTTGATGAATGGGGCCCAGGGTCCCTACACAGCTGTGTACATAAAGGTGGATGAGTCTGGGGCTACCTGAGTCTGAAGCTGGCCAAGAGAATTGTTGAAGTGGCTGTGAAAGGAGCCTGTCCCAAGGCACCCCCCTGTTGTGCTGGTTGCACTTATGCCTGCAGGACTGTTCTGTGTTCTAAGGGAGAACAGGTCAGGAGATTCCACTCCCTGAAGGAGTTGTCCCAGAGCGGCTGAAGCTGATTTTTTGTTGACCCCTCTCAGTTTTGTTTGGCAAACCTTGTGCAGTCCTCTGCTGGAATGCGGAAACATTGAACAGGTAGCAAACCCTCTCGTACCGGTGCTGTGGATACTGCTCTGGCCTCCATGGACTTTTGCCTTGCGCTGAGGACATTGCCCCCTTGTCCCAAGGACTTTGCCCTCACCCCCAGGGACATTGCCCCATGGAACTTTGCCCACGCCTGGTGCTCCAGAACAGTGTTGTACACCATGGACTTGCACCTGCAGAGAGATCAGGAGGAGGAATGAACTAGTGGATCCTAAGGAGTGGGTCTGGGAACTGCCAATTGCAGGGAAAGGACTGCTGCGTCTGGGCGGCTTGTATTTACTTGTTTTAAAACTTTTTCTTTTTACTAAAATTAACTTTGGCTACCAGCCATTACAGTTATGGACTCTAAAGCAATCTTTATCTATGTGTATTGCGAGTTTGTGGTTGAGAACAACCATATATAAGTGGGGAGGCATGTAGGAGGTGGTCGCATTCCCCCCACCCCTATCATGTTATGCTACCCCCCCCTGTGTATCCAAAACTGAGTTTTATATGAAGTGTATTGTACATGTCATTAAACATTATAGAATGTGTGCTATCTATCGTCGAGGTCTGATAATGTAAACTGTATGGCTATATAATGTGTTATGTGCTATAAATGTGTTAGCAATGTGTAGTGAAGTGTATTAGTCAGATATAGCAAAGTGGAAAATGTGAAGTAGGATGTAGTGTGAGGTAAAGGTTTATGATGTTATATATAAAAAGTAAAGTATAGGAATGTTATGTAGATAGACTTTGTTAGTAACAGAAACATTTAATGGCAGGTTTAGCTTCCAGGGGGTGGAACTAGTGTGGGGAAGAGAGTCACTTTCTGGTTACACAGAGACCTTAGTTCAGTTCTGCAGGGGGGTTCAAGTACTAAAGATGCGGCATGGAGTAAGGGTCGGTCAGGCAACGCTGAGGTATCCTCCTCAAGGTCCAGAGCCTACGGCTCACGCCAATGGGCCTAGGGAAGTCGCCCAAATAGACAGATATCACGGCCCAGAAGCAGTCTGTGGTGAGAATAGAATCGTGGAACGGAGGCACAGGCACCCAGCAGCTTGTGGACTAGTTCCAAGATAGCAGGGATTAAGCCAAGACAGAGTACACCAGAGCAGAACAGAAGCACAACCGTAGAAAGGAGTTCATGTCTGTCATATTGGTGAAAAGGAAAATATACTGTTCAAGTTCTGTTTGCCAAAAGAACTTCAGTGTCAAGTGTTTCACTACTGCATCTAAGATGGGGACCGGCTGCGGGGTGATGGACACCACCCCAAAGAAAACAGTAAGTGTTGCACACCCCGATTGCCTCACGAAACGAGTTGTAATGTATCGGGTTGCGCTCCATCTCCCATAAATCTTGACTCCCATACACAATCACCCGCTCCCGCCCATCTTGCACCTTTGCTAATGCTGCCCCTAACCAGTGGAGGCTACCATCGGTGTACAGCAAGAACATGGAGTCAAAACAGGCATAGGCCAGGAGTAGGGCACTAGTCAAGGCGGTCATCACATCTTCGAATGCTTCTTGTTGTGGAGCCCCCATGGGATAGGGCTCTTCCGGGACACTGGTGTGACTTCTTTCAATATCTCATTCAGAGGCCTGATTAAGACAGAGAACCTTGGTTCTAATTGCCTATAGTACCCTGCCAGGCATAGATATGCTTGTATCTCCCGCACTGTGCGGGGTTGGGGCCAGTTCTGGATGGCCTTGATCTTACTAGCCACCGGTAGCACATCCTCTAGGTATTCTATCTGGTCCTGGAACAGTTGACACTAATTGGGCTTGACCTACAGCCCATGGTTTCTGAGTATGCAGATGGTCTTCAAATGATGACCCAAACACCACTACATAATCCGGATATGTCAGAACAGGCTCGACATCTTGTTGAATTCATAGAGTCCCATCGATAGAATGAACGCAGTCTTTGCCCGGTCCTTCTCCAACACAGGTACCTGCCAGTAGCCACTGGCCAGATCCATTGTAGAAAAACACTTTCTGACCGAGCACAGAGAGCAACTCCTCGTTCCACGGCAACAGGCATCCCGTACTGTGTGAGCATTCAATTTTCAAGTAGACGACACGGAACTAAAGGATCCCATCTTTTTTCCACACCAGAACCACCAGAGCTACCCAAGGACTCTGGGACTTCCAGATGACCTGGTTCTCAAGAATTCTGGCCACCATATCCTTCACCTCATGGTAGAGTTTTGCCAGGATATGCCTGTAGCGTTCTCGAATTGGAGGAGTGTTTTCTCCATGTCGTGAGAAGGCCTCTTGGAATTCCCACAGTATATCTTCCAACTGCCTAAGGTGTGCGGGGATAGACATTCTTCTATTCACTTCCATTTGGTCCATGATTACTTTCCCAATCCACTCTGAGTGGGCTTTTCCAGCGCGGTCAATTCAACCGTATAGGTCTAAACTGACTGTTGATCCAGACAAAGTCTAAACGCCATGATTCAGAGTACCTTCCTGGCGGACACAAAGACTCCTACCAGCATTGTCCCAGTCGGGATTGTGACCATCTCATCCAAAACATTGATGCACCTGACCAGCACATGCCCGTCCCTTACAACAACCAGCGCATGGGCCACAAATGTTTTGGCAGACGAAGCTTCCTCGGAAGCTGGTTGAAATACCTCTAGTCCAGTGAGTCTCTGGTCAGCCCCCACTGGGAGCATCAAGAGTTGCTCTCGCCTTGATGCTAGCACTACCGGGCTGCTGGAAGGTACCCTGACCATGCCCACTCGATGTCCTGGGACAGCATTCCACTGAAGGTCACAGCCCCTCACCAACTGGTGCAGTATTCTTTGCGTGGGTCTGTACATAGTTGCACGTTGCAAGTATCATGGCCTCTAGCATACAGGCGGTGGTTCAAATCCCTCAAGGCATTAATCCTGAGTGTCAGTTCCAACCTCCTTCGAGGAGGATGGTCTTTCTACATCACTCCTTTTCAACCAATGTCTTGACCAAACAGCTTCAGCCTCATCCAGACGATCCCCTCACCATCAGCTAGCCGTTATTAGCAGCAGTAAGGCAGATCACCTGACCGTCCTTGAGATCCATCATTCGACTAAAATGGCATTCAAACACTTCCAAGGGCATAATGGTGCACTACGACCCTGTGTCTACCAAGCAATTCATCTTCTGCCCTTCAAGCTCAGTCTCTAGTATGGGACTACAGGAGTATAGATCATGTTCCTCCCATTGAGGGTCTTGTAGGGGGGAGGCCACTGCAGCTCACCGCTCTAAGGCAGCGACTGGTAGTTTAATGCTAGTGGAGGTTCCTCTGGGATGATATTTGTCTGACAGTAGCAGGCTATTTGGTCCCGCTGGTGTCACCTCAGGCTGACATGTCTAGCATGGTTGTGGGCACCGGATACAAATCCTCCATGCCACTTCTGTGCCCAGGTTGGAGTGGGACTGGCAGGTATGGTAGGTGGTCTTCCTGCTGGAAGCGGGGCACCCCTCTTTGGATCTTTGATACTTTCATCCACAGATCTTTCAGCTTTGCCCTCAGGGCTTGAAGAACCTCTGTCAGGGCCTCAGTGTCCCCTCTGCTTAGGGTCATTTGAGCACTATTTACCATCTTCTCAACCACAGACATGGACTTCTCTACCCTCTCAATGACAGCCCGATAGGTATCCCAGAATGTCAGTTCAAATGTGGTCCGAGCCATTTCCTGTAACTTATCATGGAGCAATCTATTTACCAGACCAGTCATGAACTAGCCCCATAGTAACCGGTCCACATTCTGGAATGCACCCATGGCCTCTGGATCCAACGCCGCAGCTTATTCAGTGTCTCCTGCAGGGGGTTGGAATACTGGATCAGGGACTCATGCTCTCTCTGGGAGTGATTAAAGAAGGGGTCACGAAGTTGCGCCACTCAGGTGCTGCCCCCAAGGTTCCCTTCTAACAACACAATAACCTTCTCTAATGTATCCCTGTCTAATTCCGGGCGTACCATCTCTGTCTGCCTAGCGTCCCCCTTTAAAGCATTCCATGCTACCTCAGCTCAGGGGCTAGATTACACATTTTAAGGACACACCGCATCCTCTTTGTCTAGTCTTGTAACGTCATATTTCTCATACCATACTTGGGCAGGTGTTGTAAGAGTGCCCACATCGGTACATACAGTATCCCCCAGGAGCCGAAGCCGCGACTGGCGGGCTCAGTACCGGTAGTGGTAGTGGCGCAGAGAAATCATTTCCCTCTCCATCACTGTTCATGAAAAACACTGTATTCTGCCAACTATGCAAAAATGTGAACCGGGGGGGTGGGGGGGTTACTCTCAGAACACAGCGGGTCACAACTTGAGTATGAATAAAGAAACGCAACATACCACAGAGTTTTACACAAGAAAATGTACAAACACCCGGCCAGGGAGACCGAGATCAGTGCGCCGGCCCGGTGACACTCCAATGTATCAGGAACTACGGGAACAATTTACCCGACAGAAATCCAAAACCATGCAAGGACGAAACCTCTAATGTAGGGAAGAAGTGAAAATCTCAGGGTGTACAGCAGGACCTTACAGCAGGACCTGTCGCTGGTTCACCACAATGACTGACACACTATATTACTATCTCCCCCTTCTCTTCACACACATTCGAAGAACAGGCCACTCGGGTGCCAAATGCTTTATATACAGTGGGGAAAAAGTCATTATTCAGCCCCCAATTGTACACGTTCCCCCCCCCCTTAAAAAGATGAGATTTGCCTCTGACATCAGAGGTGACCACAACTATGAGAGACAAAATGAGATAAAAAACTATCTAGAAAATCACCGTATGATTTTGGTAAGAGTTTTTTTTGCAAATTATTGTGGAAGATAAGTATTTGGTCGCCTAAAAACATGCAGGATTTCTGCCTCTCACAGACCTGTAACTTATTTAACCCCTTAGTGACAGAGCTAATTTTCACCTTAATGACCAGACCAAATTTTGCAATTCTGACCAGTGTCACTTCATGAGGTTATAACTCTGGAACGCTTCAACGGATCCCGGTGATTCTGAGATTGTTTTTTCGTTACATATTGGAATTCACGTTAGTACCAAATTTTGGACAATATTTTTTGCATTTATTTATGAAAAAAATTGAATTTTGACAAAAATTTTGAAAATGTAGCAATTTTTAACTTTTGAATTTTTATACCATTAAAGAGAGTTCTGTGACACAAAGTAGTTAATAAATAACATTTCCCACTTGTCTACTTTACATCAGCGCAATTTTGGAAACAATTTTTTTTTTTTTGTTAGGAAGTTAGAAGGGGTCAAAGTTTATCAGCGATTTCTCATTTTTACATCAAAATTTACAAAACCATTTTTTTAGGGACCACATCATATTTGAAGTGACTTCGATAGGCCTAGATGACAGAAAATACCCAAAAGTGACACCATTCTAAAAACTGCACCCCCCAAAGTACTCAAAACCACATCGAAGAAGTTTATTAACCCTTCAGGTGCTTCACAGGAACTAAAGCAATGTGGAATGAAAAAAAGCATAAAATAAAATTTTACCTAAAATGTTGCTATACCCCAAATTTATTCACTTTTATAAGAAATAACACAACAAAATGGACCCCAAAACTTGTTACCCACTTTCCTATGAACACGCCGATACCCCACATGTGGTCAGAAACCTTTGCTTGGACAAATGGGAGGGCTCGGAACAGACGGAGCAATATTTGAATTTTGGAAAGCAGATTGCGGGCACCATGTTGCATTTACATGTCCGCTAAGGTACCTAAACAGCAGAAACCCCTCACAAGTGATGCCATTTTGGAATCTAGACCCCTCAATGCTTCTATCTAGGGGTATAGTGAGCATTTTGGACCCACAGGTATTTCACAGATTTTGATAACATTACGTCATATTGAAAATTTTCATTTTTTTTCTCAAAAATGTTTCTTTAGCATCAATTTTCTCACTTTTCAAGAGGTTATTCCAAACATTTAACCCCAACGTTTGTTACGCATTGTTTTATGAGCACAGTGATACTCCACATGTGGTCTGAAGCCTGTGTTTGGACAAATGATAGGGCTTGGAACAGAAGGAGCAATATTTGAATTTTGGAAAGGAAATTTGGCTGAAAAAGATTGCGGGCACCATGTTGCATTTGGACGACCTGAACCCCCAGGTGCTTCACATAAGTTTATAATGTTGAGCTGTGAAAATAAAAAAAATACATTTTACCACAAAATTGTTACTTCAATTAGATAGCTTTTTTTTTTTAACAAAAGTAAAAGGAAAAAAATCAGCATAACATTTATTGTGCAATTTCTCCTGAGTTTGGCGATACCTTATATGTGGTGGAAATCAACTGTTTGGGTGCACAGCAGGGCTCGGAAGGGAAAAAGTGCCATTTGACGGAAAAATTGGCTGGAATAATTAGCGGACGCTATGTCACATTTGGAAAGCCCCTAAGGTACCTAACCAGTGGAGGTCCCCCACAAGTGACCCCATTCTTGAAACTATACACCTCAAGGCTTTTATCTAGGTATATATTGAGCATTTTGAATCCACGAATACTTCACAGAATTTGATAAGCTTAGATCGCCATATTGAACATTTTCATTTTTTTCACAAAAATGTTGATTTAGCATCAAATTTCTCACTTTTTCAAGAGGCAACAACAAAACGTGGACACCACAGGTTGTTATCCAATTTCTTGTGAGAGCAGGGATACTCCACATGTGGCCAAAAACCTCTGTTTGGATAAATGGGAGGGCTTGGAATGGAAGGAGCACCATATGAATTTTGGAAAAGTTTAAATAAATTGCGCGCACCATGTCACATTAGCAGGGCCCCTTGGGTACCTATACATCAGAAACCCACCACAAGTGACCCCATTTTGGAAACTGGACCCCTCAAGGATTTTATTGAGGAGTATAGTAAGCATTTTGATTCCACAGGTTCTTCACAAAAATGTTGCTGTAGCAACAAATTTCTCACTCTTAGGCTATGTGGGCATGATCCAGCGACACGGCGTCTAGTACACAGCGTCAGCCTTCCTGCAGAGATGTGAGTGTTGTCCATGGGAGAACCCAGCTGCCCATGCCCACGATTTGGGTTCAGGCTGCAGTGGACTTTAGCTCTATTTTACCTGCAGAGAACACTCTCGTCTCCGCAGCATATATTTACATGCTGGGGCTCGAGAAGCCACGCCACAGGTCAGTTTATGCTGCGGAGAAGAGAAGCACAGTGGACATGGGCTTTCTAAAAATCCTTCCACTGTGCTTCTACTGCACAACGCAGCATTATTGATGCAGGGAAAATACTCTGCACCCAAAGCGCTGCAAACCCTGATCATGGGCGCACAGCCTAAAATGCTACGATGGATGATTGGATAGATGTCAAACATATATAACATCCCTCCCCCCTGCATATTCTAAGCTGTCGCCCTTTAGTGCCTTTCATGTGGCACTAAAGGGTGCCTAGCCTTGTATTTAGCCCAAAGAAAAAAAAAATTAAATAAATGACCTGGGGTCCCCCCTATTTTTGATACCCAGCTCGGGTAAAGCAGACAGCTGTAGCCTGCAAACCACAGCTGACAGCGTCACCTTGGCTGGTGATCAATTTGGAGGGCTCCCCAAGCTGTTTTTATTTTTTATAAATAAATAAATAAAAAAACAAACAAATGTGGGGGGTTTCCCCACCAAATTAGATCACCAGCCAAGGTGAAGCTGACAGCTGGGGTCTGGTATTCTCAGGGTGGGAAGAGCCATGGTTATTAGACTCTTCACAGCTTAAAAATAGCAGGCCGCAACCGCCCCAGAAGTGGCGCATCCATTAGATGCGCCAATCCTGGCGCTTCGCCCCAACTCATCCCGTTGCCCTGATGCGGTGGCAAACGGGGTAATATATGGGGTTGATAACAGATGTATAATGTCACCTGGTATCAAGCCCAGCAGTTAGTAATGTCACGGCATCTATCAGATACCAAACATAACTAATTGACAGTAATTAAAAAAAAATTGACAACAAAAAAAAAATGTATTTGAAAAAACACTCCCCAAAATATTCCCTCTTTCACCAATTGAAAAGAAAAAAAATCGGGTCCCCTGTAACCCATTTTGGAAGTCCCACGACGATTCTGGACCTTCTAGAATATGGGGGCACGTTCAGGGAACAGACCCTCCATGTGAGGAGAGTGGGTGCAAAGAATCTGCACCTACCCTCCCTGGGTCACAGCAGCAGAGTGCGAGCAGCCAGCACAGCTCTCACTGAACACAGGAAGCTGAGCTGACAGCCGCTCTGCACAAAGGAGGAGGGATTGCGGTGGATGAAGGCTGTAAAAGGTACGGGGGACACTGGGGAACACCAGGGGGGAGAATAGGGGGTGACCTGGCAGGACCTGGGGAGCAGTTTTCTGTCACATGTGTCATGGCACATGCGACAGAAATCAGAGGAAAGGGGTAAATGCGGCCAGCGCGCTGCTGTGCGCGCGGCCATCTTGGATTTTCGGGAGGGGGTTGGGGGGGCACTTTGGCGACACCGGCGAGGAGATTTATCTTCCATCTGGCATGATTGATCATGCCAGGTGGGAGATAAATTATTTTTTGCCGGCGCTGTCACTTACTATAATGTGATCATCGGTATACGGTGTATACCAGTGATCACGTGACTGAGGTCCGGAAAAAACGTCCCGAATCATGATCTCCAGGGTCTCAGCTACCCCCAGTAGTTGAAGCCCCGGAGATTTTGCAACGCTTGGGGGTGCTATTTACCTTTTTCTGACTGCCGTTTTAAAACAGCAGAAAGGAATAAGTACCTTTTTTTCTGCCATTTTAATTTGTAAGGCGGTTGTAATGGGCTAAAGAGGCTCCTCTGTCCTCCACTCATTACCTGTAGTAATGGCCCCAGTTTGAACTTGTTATCAGTATAAAAGACTCCTGTCCAGAACCTCAAATAGTTCCACTAAAAACTCCACTATGGTGAAGAACAAACAGCTGTCGAAGGACACCAGAAACAAAATTGTAGCCCTGCACCAGGCTGGGAAGACTGAAACTGCAATAGGCAAGCAGTTTGGTGTGATGAAATCAACTGTGGGAGCAATAATAAGAAAATGGAAGACATAAAAGACCACTGATAATCTCCTTCAATCTGGGGCTCTACGCAAGAGCTCACCCGGTGGGTTCAAAATAATCACAAGATCGGTAAGCAAAAATCCCAGAACCACAGAGGGAAACCTAGTGACCTGCATAGAGCTGGCACCAACGTAACAATGGCTACCATCAATAACACAGTACATCGCCAGGGACTCAGATCCTAAAGTGCCAGACATGTTCCCCTGCTTAAGCCAGTGCATGTCCGGACCCATATGAAGTTTGCTAGAGAGCATTTGGATTATCTAGAAGAGTATTGGGAGAATGTCATATGGTCTGAGGAAACCAAAGTAGAACTGTTTGATAAAAACACAACTCGTTGTGTTTGGTGGAAACAGAATGCTGAGTTGCATCCAAAGAACACCATACCTACTGTGAAGCATGGGGGTGGCAACATCATGCTTTGGGGTTCTTTCTCTGCAAAGCGACCAGGATGACTGATCTGTCTACATAAAAGAATGAATGGGGCCATGTATTGTGAGATTTTGAGTGCAAACCTCCTTCCATCAGCAAGACATTGAAGATTAATCGTGGCTGGATCTTTCAGCATGATAATAATCCCAAGCACAATGCCAGGGCAATGAAGGAGCGGCTTCATAAGAAGCGTATGAAGGTCCTGTTGTAGCCTAGCCAGTCTCCAGATCTCAACCCCATAGAAAACCTTTGGAGGGAGTTGAACGTTCATATTGCCCAGCAACAGGCCCAAAACATCACTGCTCTAGAGGAGATCTGCATGGAGCAATGGGCCAACATACCACCATCAGTGTGTGCCAACCGGAGGAATGGGCCAACATACCACCATCAGTGTGTGCCAACCGGAGGAATGGGCCAACATACCACCAACAGTGTGTGCCAACCGGAGGAATGGGCCAACATACCACCATCAGTGTGTGCCAACCTTGTGAAGACTTACAGAAAACGTTTCACCTCTGGCATTGCCAACAAAGGATAGAGAACAAAATATTGAGATGAACTTTTGTTTTTGACCAAATACTTATTTTCCACCATAATTTGAAAAAAAAAATCTTCCAAATCAGAGGCGGTGATTTTCTGGATTTTCTTACTTATTCTTATTTTCTTCTGTCTCTCATAGTTGTGGTCACCTCTGATGTCACTTACAGGCAAATCTCATCTTTAGAAAGGGGAGAACTTGTGCAATTGGGGGCTGAATAATGACTTTATTTGCCCACTGTAACTGTACTCTTGCTGGAGATCAAGTTCAGACCTGTATAATTGGCTGCTGCCTATCGAAACCGGTTTGGTGCCAACTAATGATTGTGTACATACTTCCCGCAAAAGTAAAAAAAATGAGTGGAGCGTAAGCATAGGACGTACGATATCACATGATCCATCCACTGGTATCACATCCAAGGAATTTCTTGCAAGTCCCAAAGGAGTAATGAGTTATTAGACCCTCGACATTCCCCCAAGAAAGATCACCACAGTCTGCATGCCAGCAACACCAGAGACTTTTTGCTGGATACAGCTCTCCACCCGGCAAAAGTCTGCTCTCCCTATACTTAGCAGGCAGTCTCTATCAGTCCAGCCACACCACCATACATCTGTACTTGTGGCGCCCCTGACCTGGTCAGGCACCACTGAGTACTGCACACATGCTGGGTCAGTACTTCCAGGTAATTCTAAAGGCTGGAATAAGGTGTGTACGCACAGACACATAGCAACCAGGTCTCCCACACCTTGAGAGGGGACGCTTGGGCAGACCCACATCTCATCTAGGGTTGTAGTGGAGGGGCTGGAAGCTAAGGTAGCAGCGGCTGTCAGGAAAGTGGGAGGAGCGAGCCAGTCTGGGGGTGGAGCGCGGCAGTTGCTAAGGAGACGCGCGCACACTCTAGTCGGACCCTGCACGTGGAGTAGCCATTAGCGGGGGAGAACGGTTACCGGTGAGTCAGTCAGAAAGACACCTGAGGATAGGTGGTCGAGTTCAGGGACTCCTGGTGACTAGGCACGCACGGGGAACAGGTCCCTAGAGTAGACGTCCATTTATAGATCTGCTAAAGCTGCCGGTGAGGGGAACCACAAGTCCCTCACCAACCATCTTGAGTCCGAGCCTCAGCAGCAACGAGGGGCTCATAAGGGGGAACAAGCCTGGAGCCATCTCACTTGGTCCACGCAGCTGGCAAACAGGCCACGAAAGAGGAGAAAAGGCAGTAGCGACTTCCCTGGATGAATCCCACGGTACTTCAAGTCAGGGGTTATCCAAAACAAGAAGTGCAAGGAAGGCGAGTTAACGGTTACCCTTAGACCAGCCTGAAGGTGTTTCTGGTTCTACCTGGTTTATCTCAGCATCGCCCGGGTTACCTCACAAAACACCTGAAAGTGAGTAAACAAGTTGAAATACATCTTGGACTGTGCCTGAGTTATTCTGGGACCTGGTGTTCTACACACCCGAGCCCCTGGGGCCTGCCTCACTCACGGGAGGCCACACCATCAGACTGCAGATTCCATCAGCCCTAGACGCTCGTTAAATCTGCAGTGGAGGTCACCCATAACCCTGATCGCAAACCGTGAGTGGCGTCACGACTCCTACACAAATAAACCTGACATACCTGTAGCCAGAGTTACTAAAGTGGAGACCCTGTGGCGTACCTGAAGGTGAAGTCCTTTGGGCGACCGCTGCAGGTGGGCGACACATATACATACCTGCTGCCTGAAATACCAAGTGAAGACCCTGTGGCGTCCCTGACGATGGAGTGATGTCCCTGGGGCGATTACTGCAGGTGGGCTCCACATACTCTCCAGACTTGTGCTGCAAACGCTCTACTTTCACTTTTCTTTTTTTTTCTACACAAAGTCCTTTTTCCAGGTTGAGCGGCGACCCCTATGGTGGAGGGGAGGAACACTGCAGGAATCACATCCACACTCTCACAGAAGGTCCCAAGGGTCAGTTGAGGTATTGCCAAAGGCTTCAGCTAAAGGACAAAACTTGTTGGAGGTGTCACAGCTCACCGGGTCATATAGCAACTTGCTGTTCTTTGAGCACCGAGAAAATGGACTGCACCATAGTATGAAGGTGTTCCTATTATGCCTATTCAGCCTGCAGTGTAGGCTGCCAACCCGGTAAGGGACCGTAAGGCATGTCCTGTCACAATATATGGCATGCCAATGACTAGACTGTTAGACTCAGGGAGTTTGGGTGACCCTAGTGAAGGCCATCCTCCCTCTCCAACTGATTCCTGGAAAGAAGATCAGCGTCCGCTACATCAACGGGGACACTAAAGACTACCTTGTGGCCAGAGTAGTCAATGAGACAAACCAGGGCAGAGAATCCCATGAGGTTGGTGTGGTCCAGGACTTGTTACATCCAATCATAATAAGGCAGGCCTTGTTCTGAGACTTCTGGGGGATGTTTGGAGTCCCGGTTGCTCAGATAAGAACCAGTTTGTCCCTAAAGAAGCCCCATCACAGAGTCAGATGGGTTTCACTTGTCTGTGCTGGTCAGCGATAAGTAGGTGGCGTACCCGGAGGCCACCATCCCTGAGATAGGGGTGACTGGGAGAGGATATTCAAAGAAGAAAAAAACAAGAGAAGCGCTTCTGCGAGGATCCGTAGGCACCATTACAACAAAAAGGAGTGTGATCAAGTCACCTATGCAGGCAGAACACTGGCATGCACGTGCACTCATGGATGGAGACCAAAGACTGCCTGTTTTGATAGGTATCCCAGATGGTGTTCAGCAATGGGGGCTGAAGGATGGGGAGTGCTGTCTCCTTTGCACTAGCAACTACCCTGGATGCTATGCTGTGGTATGTGCTGGTGGACACTGGGTGTCCTGTGCTGGTGGACCGCTGGGTGTCCTGTGCTGGCAGGCAGTGGGTGCTGATGGATGTGGAGCGCTGTTTCCTCTGCGCTGTCGGTTACCCCAGATGCTGTGTGGCGGTACGAGCTGGAGGTGGACTGCTCACTGCCCAGTGCAGGAGGACATCACTAGTGCCGTGCCGAAAGAGCACTTGGGTGGGAGTTGATGACTTACCACCACAAAGTGAGATCCCCGCAACCCCATGTAAGGCCTGTTTCAGATATCAGTAATTCTGGTACGTTTGTGCTTTTTTTTATACATACCAGAATCACAGATATACGCATACACAGATATAATCAATGGGTCTGAGCACACATCGGTAATTTTTCACTTACTGTGTCTCTGTGCGGCGTACACGCATGTCTGTGATTGCCGCACGGAGACATGTCTGTTTTTTTCTGGCATCACCGATGTCCACGGACCACATTATGGTGTGATCTGTGAAACATGTACCAGAAAAAAAATGTGCATTGAAAATAAAAAACATTTTCAACTCACCTTTTCCAGCGACGCTCTGTGCAGCCTGTGCTCTCTGCTGCTTCCTGCCTGACTCATTATGATGCATATTCATTTATGTAGCCGGAGCCGACCCGGAAGTAGGTGCAGAGAGCAGAGGCAGCAGGGGCCAGATGCAGCAGAGCTGGAGACTTCAGCACCATGGACAGCAGGAACGGGACAGGTGAGCATAAGTCCATGTACAATCACGGATTGCACATGGGCAACACACGTGTGCCGTGAATCACAGAACATGGAGGGACATGTGCGGTTTTTACACGTCAATGAAAAACGTCTGTGTTTTTTTCAGTGTGCAACTGTTTGCATTTATAGTTACTATGTTTTTTCAGTTAGCACCTGTTCACATTTGTTGGATGTGCGGGTCAGTTTTTTGATATTTCTAGTGAGTCTTTTTCTGACTGAGCACTCCGCCCTAAGACCTGGCTGTGTTCATAACCATTGTAGCAGGAGCCTAGCAGCCCATACATGGAGGTTTGTAGTCCAAATAGTGGCATTTTGCCCAGATAAGGATGTTTTTAACCTAGATAGTGGCATTTAAGTTAGGTTCCCGGATTACAGAGATATACCTTGCCGTTGGTCTCTGGGCTTACATGCATTGGCCAATATATAAACTAAATATCTCTCTTTTGCAGTAATGCAGTGCCATATTTTCCCTGGTAAATTTTTGGCTTTTTTCAGTGTGCAACTGTTAGCATTTATAGTTACTATGTTTTTTCAGTTAGCACCTGTTCACATTTGTTGGATGTGCGGGTCAGTTTTTTGATATTTCTGACATGTGAAACAGGCCTAAAGCGAACCTCCGGATCGTACTGGAAGTTACAGCACGAGCTGTTCTGCATCTGCCGCCAGAGGAGGTGATTGAGTGGGAGATAGGAAAGAGTCGGGTAGATCTCTGCAGCACCAGCCATTCACACCCAGAGGAGGTGAAACATGGGATAAGGCAAAAAGAAAAAACATGGTCAGCGGTGCGCAACCGATCTAATATACCGCCACAGAACTGGACAATGTGAAAGTAAGAGTGGAAGGTTAATATTAAAAAATAGTAGCTATAAAGACGCTACGCGTTTCTGGGACGATCTGACACCTTCCCAAAGCGTCTTCAGAACAGACAATCCATGAACCTATATATTCCTTGATACACACAAAAGAGTTATTTGCTTGAAAAACAAACTGACAAATTGGCAATCCACAATCTCACCGTCCGGCAGTCAGGTCACCTGAGGTCACACTGGGGCTCCCCGCTGCCCTCCATGAAACTAGAAGCCACTGCCGGACTGTAGGTCACGGCTATGTCCTACATTCGACAGTCCGGCAATCAGGTCGCCTAAGGTCACACCATGGGAACCCGGATGTGACCTCTGGTGAACTGAGTGACATCACATGCTCACAGCCGGTTCACCCTTGGCTGTCAGTGACTCCCGAAGCCTGCAGAGAGCGGACATGTGTTCCCTTTCTATAGCCTCTGCATGTAGCAGAGCTGAGAATCATCAGGGAAATTTGTATGGATTATGTTGGATTTGCAAGGGTGTTTTGGGGGTTTATAAAGTGGTGAAAGAGGGTGTGTGTATTTTATTTCAAATAAAGGATTTATTCAGTGTTTGTGTTTATTTCTCTTCACTTACAGGATTAGTAATGGGGGTGTCTCATAGACGTCTCCCACTTCTAATCCAGGTCTTGATGGCAGCTGCCATTGTTTGACAAATCACAGCTGTCATTAACCTCTCATATTACCCAGATTGCCACTGCAGTAGGACAATCGAGATGAGATGTGTAAAGTGCCAAGATTGGCATATCTTATATGATGTACCAATTCTGGCAGCTGTAGACTTCTATATTTAGGTTTGGGGGGCAATATCCATGGCTCCTCCCACCTTGATAATACTAGTCCTAACCTGGCTGAATATCAAAAATTGGGGGATCCCACGCCTTTTTTTCCACCTCTATTTCGATATCCAGTCACAGTAAAGCACCCAAGTGGGGGCTACAGCCTGTAGCTCTTGTTTCACCGCGCTGGCTATCAAAATATGGTGGGAGCCTGAGTCATTTTTTAAAATTGTTAATTTATTTATTTTTATACTACTGTGACGCCCTGGCCTATCAGGTCGTCACAGGGTATTGTGCAATCTGCCCTTCAGCACAGTATCCGCATCCTCTTTGGTTACGGATCCCTGTTCTTTGGTGTTGCTAAGATCAGAGACAGTCAAAACCCTAGGAACACTTTGCACCACACCCACCAGACACACTATTGGGGGGTCTGAAGAGAATAGGGCCACCTACTTGGGGGGTTGGTAGGGGAAATTGAAAAAGTGACAGGAGAAGTGAGAAAGGAGTGGAAGGAGTAGGAGTGTGGAGTGATGACTCTCAGAGGGAGAGGTCACCGGTTTGGAGCAGGGCTCCTGAAGACTATTAGGTGGCAGACGTTGGTCTGGGCCTGGTAGGAGCTGGAACCTCGGTCGCAGTGGATCGTGTCAAGGGGCACGGATCTGTCGAGGAGGGCAGCCGGCGGCCTTGAGCCATCTCCGGGCAGGGGCCAGGGCACGACGGGGTACGCAAACCCTAGGCCGGGAAGTAGCTTCAAGCATACTGGTAATTTACCCAACAGGGGTGAAGTCCTCAAGATTCATCCCTCACCCGATCCAAAATCGGGGTACCAGCGCACCGATGGAGTAGGACTTTACCAAATACAGTACAGAAAATCCCAAGCGTGAACCCTGAGAGCAAGCTCACTCCGTTAGCCATACGGGTGAGCGGGACCCGACTAGTTCCACACTAGAGGGTCCAACAGTTAAGAAAGTGCCACGGAAAAGGTCACAGGCTAACAAGCAACACCAAGGGGTACAGATCCAAGCATGCTCCCTCCTTGCTGCAGAGGTGCTCAGAGTTCTGGTTTACAAGCTGTCGGTGTCAGTATTCTTAGACTGAGTGAGTATGCAGAAACCCTTTCCTTTCCCAACGGCACCCTTTAACTGCCACCACCGGGCCCCGGGGCATAACCCCCTACCCACGGAGGGGTTAGACACCTTGCTGCCAGACCACCGCCACCGGACTCCCCCCCCCCCCCCCCCAGCAGCAGCAGTGGTACTCCATCTTACCACGCACCGTGGGTGGCGTCATGAACTTCTAACTCCCCTGTACATAGTCCCCTTTTCAAATTGGAGTGTCCGCACGAACCCCCGGGTCCGGAGACCCCTCGAGCCACCGCAGTTCTGGATACGAGCGGCTCGGCCGCTGATATGGGGTCGGTACACCTCCATACAGCAAATTGACTACAACCAATCACAGACACACAGAGGGTGGATGGGGGAAGCAGTGAATATTGATGAAGCTTAATAAGCGGGCTCGGAATATAGTCAGACTACAGTGTTATCTTCCAGGAAACATAGTCTGTATAACTATCCTGCTCTTACCAACATTTAACTTCCATTTGTAGCCCCCTAGAGCTTACTACAGCCATTTTACAGCCCAGAACTTTTTATCCCCATTGACTTGTATAGGGTTCGTTGTTCTGGTCAAGTTTGGCAGCTGAATCCGATTTTTTTTTTTTTTGTGCTGATTTGGCAAACCCGAATATCCATGGCTTGCTCATCACTAGCTACCAGGTCTATGCCATTCCCTGCTCCTGGAACTGCCGTGGCTACGAGTGCCTGAACTTGTCATGGACTGGAGGTCCAGTGAGGTACTTCATTGAGGACAGTCCTGCCATGAGAAATGTCTTTGTCATGAATGTAGCTTGACTCTGACGGGGTTAAGTCAGATGGGAGGGGTCTGTTCTGTTGTTTCAGTAATAGTTCCTGCTCTGCAGCATGTGCAACTGGTTTTTGAGAGTTTGATCCATCCCGCTACCCAGCTTAATTCTTCATGACCTCCGATTCCCATGTACTGTTTGTCTGCCCTGTCTCACAGACCCCGATCCCATTCTGTGTCTCTGTCCCCTCCCCCTCTTTTGTACTTATTTGCTCTCCCGGCCTCAGACCTAGGTAACGTTTCCTGACCACGGCTCTGCTTCCCCTTTTTGGCTTCTGATATGACCGCTTGGCTACTGACCCTCATGCTTCCAACTGTTAACGGTTTGCTCACTCCTTTGTTCAGACGTGACTTCCTGGTTCAGACTTAGGCTTGCTGACTACCCTTTCACTGGTGCCTGCGCCCCCTTGTGGGCTTTAGTCTAACTGCTCTTTGGAGTTCTATCTACATTTTGCTTCAGCGCCTCCTGGTGGAAGCCTGACAGTCTTGTTCCTGTCCATCCTGCTCGACCGCTGGTGACTCCGTAAAATCTTCTACGTCTGCCAACCACCTATTCCTCCTACGTGGATGTCTTTAACAGAGAGGTTACCTCCACATAGGTTGTATGATTGTCCTTTTGACATACTTACGGGTTCCTTACCCACTCAAGGTTGCATCTACTATCTGTCCTAGACGGAGACCCAAGCCATGTCCAAGTACATCAAAGAGAATCTGGCAAGGAAATTTATCCAGAAGTCTCTTCTCTAGCCAGAGCTGGATTCTTCTTGTAAAGAAAAAAGATGGCTCTCTCCAGCCCTGCATTGACTATAGGGGCCTCAATAAGATTGTGTTCAAAAATAAATATCTGCTGCCACTTTTACCAGAATTGTTTGATCGACTTAAGCGGGCTTTACACGCTGCGATATCGGTAGCGATATCGCTAGCGTGGGTACCCGCCCCCATCTGTTGTACGACATGGGCAAATCGCTGCCTGTGGCGCACAACATCGCCCAGACCCGTCACACGTATTTACCTGCCCGGCGACGTCGCTGTGACCGGCGAACAGCCTCCTTTCTATGGGGGCGGTTCGTTCAGCGTCACAGCTGCGTCACTGAACCGCCGCCCAATAGAAGCGGAGGGGCGGAGATGAGCGGGGCGTAACATCCCGCCCACCTCCTTCCTTCCGCATAGCGGCCGGGAGGCAGGTAAGGAGAGCTTCCTCGTCCTGCGGTGTCACACGGAGCGATGTGTGCTGCCGCAGGAACGAGGAACAACTTCGTTACTGCTGCAGTAACGATATTTGAGAATGGACCCCCATGTCACCGATGAGCGATTTTGCACATTTTTGCGACGATGCAAAATCGCTCATAGGTGTCACACGCAACGGCATCGCTAATGCGGCCAGATGTGCGTCACCAATTCCGTGACCCCAATGACTTCACATTAGCAATGTCATAGCGTGTAAAACCCCCTTTAGAGGCTCCAGATTCGTCACTAAACTTGACTTTCATGGAGCGTATAATCTTATCCGTATAAGCCAAGGGGACAAATGGAAGAACACCTTTAACACCCAAGATGGCCATTACAAGTATCGAGTAATGCTGTTTTCCTGAGTAAGGCGCATGCGGTCTTCCAGGAGTTTGTGAACGACATTTTTCAAGATCTTCTTTACTCTAGTGTAGTCACGTATCTGGACGACATCTTGGTATTCTCTCCCGATCTGCCAACACATAGGTGGAATGTATGCCAGGTCCTGCAGAGACTGATGTAGAACTATCATCTTTTACACTAACCATGCCAAGCCCGTTGGGCACTGTTCTTTGTCCGCTTCGACTTTGTTCTCCATTTCTGGCTGGCTGACAAGAATGTCAAGGAGGATGCTCTCTCTAAGTGCCTTTTGTCTGCCGACCGAGAGGAGGATCCTCAACACATCATGAAACCCTCCAAAAAGCTTAAGCTGGGTTCACACTAAGCGACAGCGACAACGACGTCGCTGTTACGTCACCATTTTCTGTGACGCAACAGCGACCTTGTAAGTCGCTGTTATGATCGCTGCTTAGCTGTCAAACACAGCAGAAGCAGCAGCGATCATAACGTCGCTGTGCTACATGTGCAGAGAGCAGGGAGCCGCGCTTAGCGCTGGCTCCTTGCTCTCCTAGGTACAGTACACATCGGGTTAATTAACCCGATGTGTACTGCAGCTACATGTCACAGTGCAGAGAGCAGGGAGCCGCGCACACTGAGCGCTGGCTCCTTGCTCTCCTAGGTACAGTACACATCGGGTTAATTAACCCGATGTGTGCTGCAGCTAAATGTGCACAGAGCAGGGAGCAGCGCACACTGCTTAGCGCTGGCTCCTTGCTCTCCTTGCTACAGTACACATCGGGTTAATTACCTGATGTGTACTGCAGCCACATGTGCACAGAGCAGGAGCCGGCACTGGCAGCAAGAGCGGCGGAGGCTGGTAACGAAGGTAAATATCGGGTAACCAGGGAAAGGGCTTCCCTTGGTTACCCGATGTTTACGCTGGTTACAGCTTACCGCAGCTGCCAGACGCCGGCTCCTGCTCGCTTCATTTCATCGCTCTCTCGCTGTCACACACAGCGATGTGTGCGTCACAGCGGGAGAGCGACGACCAAAAAATGAAGCTGGACATTCAGCAATGACCGGCGACCTCACAGCAGGGGCCAGGTCGTTGCTGGATGTCACACACAGCGACAGCAACGGGACATCGCTGCAACGTCACAGAAAATGGTGACGTAGCAGCGACGTCGTTATCGTTGTCGCTCTGTGTGACACCAGCTTTACTGTGGATCCAGTAAGCTTGTCTCAGGTACCCCCTGGTAAGTCTTTTGTCGCAGAGGCAGACATGAGGTAAGTACTGCAAAGCGGGTCACTCCCCTAACCTTGCAGGTCATACTGAATAGAAGAAGATAACTCTTCTCATTGTCCGACGTTACTGGTGGCCAACCCTGAGCAAAGACATTGTATATTTTGCATCTGCCTCTTCTTCATGTGCCCACAATAAGACCCCTAAGAAGCTTCCTTCTGGGCGACTATTACCTCTAACTGTGTCGTCCACTCCTTGGCAGCACGTCCTCTGGCTACAAGTCCGCTCCTGCGACTTCTACATCAATCACCAGGCGACGCCGTGTTCCTGCCGTAGATAGTGCTGGTGATGGGAGAGGAGTCAGTGTCAGCGGCGCTGGTGGGCGCAGGCTCCACTCATCCACTGGGCTGCGTTTCCTTGGGATCTGCAGTACCCCTGGCTCATTGTAGGTGGCGTGTGTCTTCCAGCTGAAGCTACCACCATTCAACCTCAGCCAATGGGAAGACACCACACCCTTTTTATTCCGCCTCCTGTCTGCTGACCACTGCCAGAGATAGTTCTGTTTTCCTGTTACCTGGCTCCCTCTCTGTTTTGCTTAGTTCCCCCTGTGTTTGTAATTCTGCTTATTTTATGCTACCCTTCTACCTGCCGTTTCTGTACCTCACTGCCAGTCCCGGTTTTGACCTCTGCTTGTTTCTGATTACGTCCTTGCCTGCCTGATTCTGTCTCTGTTCTGCAAATCCTGTATTGACCCTGCCTGACGACTACTCTGTCAGACTGCAGCTTTCCACAGGTAGTGATCTCCAGGGCCCTGTGTAATTCCAAATCCCTGTATAGGGGTTAAAGGGTTTCAGGGTTCTCGGGGTCCTGCTTGGTGAGTGGCTTCCCTCTAGCCTGTCCATTACATCCCATCTGAGTCTGTGGTACCAGGCAGGCGTTACAGTTTCTCCATCAACTGGATGGTAGTGGATCGTTTTTCCACAATGGCTCACTTTACCTCCTTGTCTGGTCTTCCATCTGCTCCAGTATTTGCTGAGTGTTTCATTCAATATATCCTCTTCCTGCGCAGTCTACCACTCCAGATTGTATCTGGCAGAGGCATCCAATTTTCTTCCTGGTTCTGGAGGGCTACCTGCAAACTAATGAATGAGTCCCTAGGCTTCTCTTTGGCCTTTCATCCTCAGTCTAAGGCGGGCTTTGCACACTACGATATCGCAGGTGCGATGTCGGTGAGGTCAAATCGAAAGTGACGCACATCCGGCCTCACTGTTGACATCGTAGTGTGTAAAGCCTTTTACATACTATTAACGAGCGCAAAAGCATATGAACGTTGTAGGGTCCGACATTTCCATAATGCCGGTGCAGCGACAGGTCCGATGTTGTTCCTCGCTCCTGCGACAGCACACATCGCTGTGTGTGAAGCCGCAGGAGCGAGGAACATCTCCTACCTGCGTCCCGGCCGGCTATGCGGAAGGAAAGAGGTGGGCGGGATGTTTACATCCCGCTCATCTCAGCCCCTCCACTTCTATTGGATGCCTAGAGTGTGACGTCGCTGTGACGCCGCACGATCCGCCCCCTTAGTAAAGAGGCGGTTCTCCGGTCAGAGCGACGTCGCAGGGCAGGTGAGTGCATGTGAAGCTGCCGTAGCGATAATGTTCGCTACGGCAGCAATCACAAGATATCGTACCTGTGACGGGGGCGTGGACTATCGCTGCAGCGTCGGTAACACATTGTTACCGATATCGCAACGTGCAAAGCCCACCTAAGGCTATGTGCCCACGGGAGTTTGCTCCTGTGTATTTTACCGTGGAAAACCCGCGGATTTATCTGGATTTTGTAGATATATCCGCAGGTTTCAGCAAGTACAGACACTCCCCATGTTATCCTATGGGACATGTGGAGTGTCTGTGTCCATGCTGCGAAATGTGCGACTGAGGAATATGCTACGGATGTCCCTCAGCCGCACATAACTGCATGTCAATTATTCCTGCAGATTTACCTGCGGAAATCCCGGCGCTCCAGTATGGAGATAGAGGCTGGGACTTCCACAGGTAAATCGCATGAATGTCCGCAAGTTTACCACAACAATTCCGCTGGAATCCCTGCAGATTCCGGGGAGCTGCTGCGGTAAACCTGCGGCCGTACCTGTGGATATATCCGCAGGAGCAAGCTCCCGTGGGCACATAGCCTAACAGTCAAGTGAAGCAGGTCTACCAGGTCCTGACCAATTTCCTGCAACACTTTGTCAACTCTTACCATAGTGACTGGGTGAAGGTTTTGCCTTTGGGGGGGGGTTTCTCATACAACAACCATGTGAGTTACAATTCGGCGTGTTCTCCATTCTTTTTTGTGTAGGGATATAAGCTCAATATCCCTTTTCTTGTGCCCATCACTTCAAACATCCCTGTGGGAGATGACCTTGCCAAGAGCTTCTCCAAAATCTAGGAGGACACCTGAGCCACTCTGGTAAAATCATCTGTAGGGATGAAGAGGCATGCAGACAAGAGACGTCTAGACTGACTTAGTTTTCAGCCTAGAGAAAAGGTATGTCTCTCATCACAATACGTCCATATCATGGAGCACTCTTACAAATTGGGGCTTTGCTTCATTGGCCCCTTTGAAGTCATTAGTCTCATCAACGATGTCTCATAGAAGCTTAGGCTCCCTGCCTCACCTCGTATCCACAATTCATTCCACCTGTCTCTCATCAAACCTGTGGTTATGAGCTGCTCCTTCAAGGATCCTTGTACCGTGTCCTCGCCTGTCTGCTTGGCAGACGTCTTTGAGGTAATATCTATCCTGGCCATGAAGAAGATTAGGGCTGGGACCTTATTTTAAATTGATTGGAATACTTTTAGTCCTTAGGAGAGATCGTGGGAGCCCGGGCAGAATATTAATGCCCCTCTTTTTCCTGAAGAGATTCCTTTCAAGCCTGAAAATAAAGGGATATAAGGAGGAAGGTACTGTAACGCTAGCGCCGGTGTTAGCAGCGGGTTAATCAGCGTGATGTCCACAGCGAGCAACAGAGAATATTCATTTACTGAGAATTAAGAACATCCAGCTTACAACATGAGAATAGCATCAGTCTGGTTTCTGGGAGAGAGAGATCTGCTGTGACCTTCAGCTTCCAGCTCCACACTAGAATGCACATGCTGGGAGGAGGAAGAACATCCTGTCTGTGAATGAGGACCTTTTTTTTTAAACTTTGTTAACATCTGAACAATATGCATGCAGACATAAAATCACATCATATTAAACAAACAATAGTTGTTGCAATACATACAGATCAATATGCATTAGGCCAACAGCCGGTTTCCCCGTAGCAAAGATACAAGCGCACTCATCCTCCAGGCTGCTCAGCAGTGTCTCCTGTCTTTCCTTCTGGGTCCTGCATCTGGGCCTGTGTACACCATACAGGTCCCCTGGGAGCACACTTAGGACATCAGTGCGCGTAGTCCCTGACTCTTATAGGGGCACTGCGCACTTTGTAAGTGTCCCCCACCCATGGCTGGAGGACACGAGGTACTTAAGGCATCCTCCCCCTATTTGAGGTGTCTGAACAACGTGTTCATCCTGTTAGTACTTGGTTGCTAGTTGTCAGGTCTTGTATCCTGTGCCTACTAACCTGTACCTGTGTCACAGTACCCGTGTCACAGTGCCCATCCAGTGTACCTGTATCTCCCTGCACCAGCCGTCCTATCTGTACCTGATTCCATCCCTGCCTGCCTGACCCTAGGGGTTAGCTGCTATAGTACTGACAGATGCCGTGTAGTGGTACCTGACGACAACCTTCCATCTCAAGCCTATCCTCACTATCAGAGGTTCTAGTGACGAGGAGGTAGTCGCTTAGTTATGCCCCTCCAGGGTGACCCGGTCCTGTGGCCCAGTGCGTTCACACCAACCAGCATAACAGAGACTCCAGCGTCTGATGGTTGAAGGTGCCAAGCCTCCCAGGTTTAAGCAGAGGTGGGATATGTAAGATGGCTCCCTGTCACGTGATCAATGGGAGATATGTATCTCAGAGGTGGTTGTCCTCGTGATGTAACCCCGGAAGCAAGCTCCTGTACATGTAGCAGTGAGACAGTTAATAGGGTGTGTCAGGGCCGGGTTTTACCGGCAGGCAGAGAGATGGGTGGGTCTGGTGCCCACATATCTCCACCATAGGAGGTGGTGCATAACTTACCATGGAGACCAGTAGTGTGATATGCTGGCTGCGTGTGGAGGTAGGAAAAGCCTCCGGTGGAATATGTCTAGGTAATGAGACTGTGTCATCCTGAGTGGGCGAACCTCGCGGCTATACGGGTTTGGTAATTTATTGTTTGTACCTTTGTACCTGAAAAAGTCTTTCTTTGGGTTTATTTCTTTGGAAAGGTTTATGACGAGTGAAATAAACCAGCCGGAGATTAACCCCTTAATGACGGAGCCAGTTTTGACTGTATGTGGTAATAACTCTGGAGCTTCAGCGGACCCCCGTGATTCTGACATTGTTTTCTCATGACATATCGGACTTTATGTTTTTGGCAAATTTAAGATGATATTTTTTGCGTTTATGTGTGAAAAAAATTGAAAATTGTGAAATGCTCAAAATTTCCAAACTTTGAATTTTTATGCCCTTAAACGAGAGCGTTGTGTCACATGGAATAGCTACTAATGTATTCACAGTGTGCGCCAGGTGGAGAGATGCTCAAATGTGACTTCTATTACATCCTACAATTCCTGTAGTGTCCTCCTTGTGACGCCGCTAGTGCCGAAACATCATTACAAGCAATGACAAGCGTGCTGTATTATAAATGAGCCGACGCCCGGTTGTATCTGCCCTCGCCTGGCTGTATCTGCCATCACCACCTGAGTGTATCCACCGCCCCCACCCGGGTGTACTACCCTCGCCTGAGTGTATCCACCGCCCCTGCCCAGGTGTATCTGCTACCCCCGCCTGAGTGTATCCACCGCCCCTGCCCGGGTTTATCTGCCACTTCCACCTGAGTGTATCCACCACCACTGCCCAGGTGTATCTGCCACCCCCCCCCGCCCGAGTGTAATTGCCGCCCTCGCCTGTGTGTATCCACCACCCCCGCCTGAGTGTATTTGCCGCCCCCGCCCTGGTGTATCTGGTGCCCCCGCCTCAGTGTATCCGCCGCCCCCGCCCGGGTGTATCTGCCCCACTGGTATTTAGAGGATCTGTCACTGAGAATCTTGTAATAGTGTTGATGGAATCCACAGATGGAGACGGATGGACATGGACCCAGTGTCCTTTCTGGAGATTTGCTCATCTTCTCATACCCGGCTGTTTGATATTCGATATTTTTGGATATTTTTAGCTATTTCTTCATCTTATCCTCTACGTAGATTGAAGGGTATCTTTATATTTCATTATTATATGAGAGGGCATGCCGTACATGGGACCATCAACCTGTTGAATTTCTCTCCTTCACATTTGGGAATTATTTTGGTATCTTTTTGCTATTTAATCCCCAATCCTTGCGCCGACCTTTCTATGAGGAGCATCACTGCTCGAAAACTGCTACAGTCAAATCGTGGATGGAGGAATGAGCGATGGCCAATCAGGATGTCCAAATGCCTGCCGCTGGCCAATGGATGTATCCAACTTGTTATACCGTACGACCGCCGCAGCCTCGGTAAATGTATCGTCAGCGCTGAATATACTGACCGGATGGAATATAGGCAGGGCCTTTTGTATATTATCGGTGTCCCGGGCCAGGAGTTCAGTCACATCGCCCGGCTCACGGCCAGCTACATACACAGACAGATTTATGGATTGCATTGCCCTCCGCAGCATGAAGCGGGGATCTAGGGAATGGTTACTTTTTATTCCATCGCTGTAGCTCATAATGGGTTGGTGTCACTAAGAGTATTTCCTATAATCACAGACGAGGCCGTAATTGCCATTATTACTCCCGCACATCAGCCAGCAATAGAGGTATGGATATTAGCTGCACCATAATCAATAATTGTCACTGCAACAATTGCCAGCATATTAGCACCTCGCTGGATGTTACAGTACATAAAACTCACTCATGGTGCCATCAGACGCTGTTCACACTGCAGATCCTGACCCTTCACCCGGTGCTTTCTCTGGTGTTTCTGAGTTACACAGGCAGGCTCGGGCGTCAACCAGCTGTGTGCTCATTGCTGGTCAGGCTAGTAACAGTTAACCTTTACTGGTTTTCTGGTCACCTCTGGGATCACATGTTGTGTGAATCCTATCACATTGGCTCCCTTGCTATTTAAGATGGTGGAATCTGTCTACCTATGCCAACTATAGATTATTGCTGTGTTGTTCTGTGTGTTGTGGTGTCCCAGTCCTGCTGGTAATTATATTGCATGGTGCTTGGAGTTATTGTGGCGTTCTCCTGTCTTGTTGTTTCCTCCCTGCTCTTATTTTTCTCTTTACCTCTTATTGTCTTATATCTCAGTGTGTGCAGTGAGAGTGTTTTGGTTTCCACTGTTTGTCTATTTCTGTCAGCTTTATCACTCCTGTCCCAGCCCTTCCCTGGAGTAGGGAAGGAGGAGGTATTAGATCAGGGCTGGTCAGGCATAGGGCCAGGGTGGCGGCTCAGACATCCCCACCATCAGGAGTATCCCTGAGAACAGGGATAGCTAGGGACCTCGAGCCTGAGGGCCAGTCTAGGAGCCCTGGTCCTCTCGACTCAGTTCCCAGCAAAAAAAGACATAAAGCGTACCAAAATAGTGTTTGCTCCAATAACAATCGCCCTCTTATAGAAATGTGATAGGAATTGTAGGATATAATATTAAAAGTGATATTTTAGCAAAGAAGGGAATTTTGTTACTTACCGTAAATTCCTTTTCTTCTAGCTCCTATTGGGAGACCCAGACGATTGGGTGTATAGCACTGCCTCCGGAGGCCACACAAAGCAATTACACTTAAAAGTGTAAGGCCCCTCCCCTTCTGGCTATACACCCCCAGTGGGATCACTGGCTCACCAGTTTTAGTGCAAAAGCAAGAAGGAGGAAAGCCAATAACTGGTTTAAACAAATTCACTCCGAAGTAACGTCGGAGAACTGAAAACCGTTCAACATGAACAACATGTGTACCCGAAAAACAACCAAAAGTCCCGAAGGACAACAGGGCGGGTGCTGGGTCTCCCAATAGGAGCTAGAAGAAAAGGAATTTACGGTAAGTAACAAAATTCCCTTCTTCTTCGTCGCTCCATTGGGAGACCCAGACGATTGGGACGTCCAAAAGCTGTCCCTGGGTGGGTAAAGAAATACCTCATGTTAGAGCTGCAAGACAGCCCTCCCCTACGAGGAGGCAACTGCCGCCTGCAGGACTCTTCTACCTAGGCTGGCGTCCGCCGAAGCATAGGTATGCACCTGATAATGTTTGGTGAAAGTGTGCAGACTCGACCAGGTAGCTGCCTGGCACACCTGTTGAGCCGTAGCCTGGTGTCGTAATGCCCAGGATGCACCCACGGCTCTGGTAGAATGGGCCTTCAGCCCTGAAGGAACCGGAAGCCCAGCAGAACGGTAGGCTTCAAGAATTGGTTCTTTGATCCATCGAGCCAGGGTGGCCTTAGAAGCCTGCGACCCTTTGCGCTGACCAGCGACAAGGACAAAGAGTGCATCCGAACGGCGCAAGGGCGCCGTGCGGGAAATGTAGATTCTGAGTGCTCTCACCAGATCTAACAAATGTAAATCCTTCTCATACCGATGAACTGCATGAGGACAAAACGAAGGCAAGGAGATATCCTGATTAAGATGAAAAGAGGATACCACCTTCGGGAGAAACTCCTGAATGGGGCGCAGCACTACCTTGTCCTGGTGGAAGACCAGGAAGGGAGTCTTGGATGACAGCGCTGCCAGCTCAGACACTCTCCGAAGAGATGTGATCGCTACCAGAAAAGCCACGTTCTGGGATAGTCTAGAAAGTGAAAACCTCCCTCAGAGGCTCGAAGGGCGGCTTCTGGAGGGCAACTAGTACCCTGTTCAGATCCCATGGATCTAACGGCCGCTTGTACGGGGGCACGATATGGCAAACCCCCTGTAGGAACGTGCGCACCATAGGAAGGCGTGCCAAACGCCTCTGAAAAAAGACGGATAGCGCCGATACCTGACCTTTAAGGGAGCCGAGCGCCAAACCTTTTTCTAACCCAGATAGCAGGAAAGAAAGAAAGGTAGGCAATGCAAATGGCCAGGGAGACACTCCCTGAGCAGAGCACCAGGATAAGAATATCCTCCACGTTCTGTGGTTCTTAGCGGACGTGGGCTTCCTAGCCTGTCTCATGGTGGCAACGACCCCGTGGAATAATCCTGAAGACGCTAGGATCCAGGACTCAATGGCCACACAGTCAGGTTCAGGGCCGCAGAATTCCGATGGAAAAACGGCCCTTGGGACAGTAAGTCTGGTCGGTCTGGTAGTGCCCACGGTTGGCCGACCGTGAGCTGCCACAGATCCGGATACCACGCCCTCCTCGGCCAGTCTGGGGCGACGAGTATGACGCGGCTGCAATCGGATCTGATCTTGCGTAGCACTCTGGGCAAGGGTGCCAGAGGTGGAAACACATAAGGGAGCCGGAACTGCGACCAATCTTGCGCTAGGGCGTCTGCCGCCAGCGCTCTTTGATCGCGAGACCGTGCCATGAAGGTTGGGACCTTGTTGTTGTGCCGGGACGCCATTAGGTCGACGTCCGGCCTTCCCCAGCGGCGACAGATTTCCTGAAAACACGTCCGGGTGAAGGGACCATTCCCCTGCGTCCATGCCCTGGCGACTGAGGAAGTCTGCCTCCCAGTCTTCTACGCCGGGGATGTGAACTGCGGATATGGTGGAGGCCGTGGCATCCACCCACATCAGAATCCGCCGGACTTCCTGGAAGGCTTGCCGACTGCGTGTCCCCCCTTGGTGATTGATGTATGCCACCGCTGTGGAGTTGTCCGATTGAATTCGGATCTGCTTTCTTTCCAGCCACTGCTGGAAGGCTAGTAGGGCAAGATACACTGCTCTGATTACCAGAACATTGATCTGAAGGGTGGACTCCTGCTGAGTCCACGGACCCTGAGCCCTGTGGTGGAGAAAAACGCTCCCCACCCTGACAGACTCGCGTCTGTCGTGACCACCGCCCAAGACGGTGGTAGGAAGGATCTTCCCTGTGATAATGAGGTGGGAAGAAGCCACCATTGCAGAGAGTCCTTGCCGTCTGTGAAAGGGATACTTTCCTGTACAGGGATGTTGACTTCCCGTCTCATTGGCGGAGAATGTCCCATTGAAGTGAACGCAGATGAAACTGCGCAAACGGATCCGCCTCCATTGCCGCCACTATCTTCCCGAGGAAGTGCATGAGGCGTCTTAAGAAGTGCGACTGACCTTGAAGGAGAGTCTGCACCCCAGTCTGTAGTGACCGCTGCTTGTCCAGCGGAAGCTTCACTACCGCTGAGAGGGTATGAAACTCCATGCCAAGATACGTTAGTGATTGGGTCGTGACAGGTTTGACTTTGAGAAGTTGATGATCCACCCGAACGTCTGGAGAGTCTCCAGCGCAACATTCAGGCTGAGTTGGCATGCCTCTTGAGAGGGTGCCTTGACAAGTATATCGTCCAAGTAAGGGATCACAGAGTGTCCCTGTGAGTGCAAGACTGCTACCACTGCCGTCATGACCTTGGCGAACACCCGTGGGGCTGTCGCCAGCCCGAATGGCAGAGCTACGAACTGAAGCTGGTCGTTTCCTATCACGAAACGTAGAAAAACATTGGTGCTCTGTAGCAATCGGCACGTGGAGATAAGCATCTTTGATGTCTATTGATGCTAGGAAATTTCCTTGAGACATTGAGGCAATGACGGAGCGGAGGGTATCATCCGGAACCGCCTGGCCTCCACGTGCTTGTTGAGCAGTTTTAGGTCCAGAACGGAACGGAAAGAGCCATCCTTGTTTGGCACCACAACCAGATTGGAGGAAAACCGTGTCTTGTTCCTGAAGAGGAACAGGGATTACCACTCCTTCTGCCTGCAGAAGAGCATCTGCTCGGTGGGGAGGTGGGGACGTTCTGAAGAATCGAGTCGGAGGACGAGAACAGAACTCTGTCCTGTGCACGTGGGCACACTGTCCCTCACCCACCGGTCTGTGACCTGTGGCAGCTAAATGTCGCCAAAGGCGAGCGAGTCTGCCATCAACCGCGGATGCGGAAAGATGAGAGAGCTGAGAGTCATGAGGAGACCGCCTTGGTAGCGGTTCCTCCGGCTGCCTTCCTTGGGCGTGATTGAGCCCGGCCGGCAGCTGAGCCCCTCTGAGGCTTTTCAGCCCTTTTGGACGAGGACAATTGGGACCTGCCCGAGCCTGGGAAGGACCGAAACCTCGGCTGTCCTTCCAGGACAGCATTAATAGGGTAAGTCGCAATGCAGACATTGCGAGGTTACGGACGCCCCTGCGGCACAGATGTACTTGTGCTCAAGACCAGCTGCGCAAGAACAGGTGAAAAGCTTAGGGTGCCCATACGGCTGTGAATGCCGGAGCAACCGACACGCCGATAGCCTCACAGACAGATTTCAACCAGAGTCCATCTGCCTGTCAATGGCATCTGTAAGTGAAGTCCCATCTCCACTGCAACTATGGCTCTAGCCGCAAGCCTGGAGATTGGAGAATCCACCTTTGGACCCTGGGTCCAACGCCTGACCACGTCAGGGGTAAAGTGATAACGTGTATCCTTAATACGTTTGGAGAAAACGCTTATCTGGGAAGCGTGGTGTTCCTGGACTGCTTCTCTGCAGTCAGCGTGGCCAGAACAATACTCAATATACGTTTGAGCTTGAAATGGGACTTCTCCTGCTGTGAAGCTGACTCCTCCGCTGGGGGAGCTGAGGGAGAAAAGATCCAACATTCCATTGATGGACGCTATAGGATCATTCCTTATGGCGTCACCATCCGGTGTATCCGGAGTGAGAGCGTTGTCAGGATCAAAGTCCTGATGAGCTACGTCTGCCTCATCATACAGAGAGCCTCCTGGGACCCCCCCGGAGCACCGATTTTTAATCCAAGTGAGGGTGGCCAGGGAGCAATGATCCAGATTGCCCATGGCCTGTCCGGACTGCAAGTCTCTATCCCATTGCAACTCCGTCCCTGTCCTTGGACAGGGTTGAGAGGTGGTTCTTTTGGCCACGTCAAGTAGAGACCCCGGCTGACCAAGTGCTACAGGGGAGCATTGCACCCAATGGGGAGCAGTGCCGTGGAACAGTATCACATGCAGCAAAAACAGCATCGAAAGCCTGTGTTGCTTATATGCTGCTGCCGACTTATAGAGCCAAGAATGGCGACCGTACAGTGCAATGTATATCATACAAGCATAAAGTACAAATGAACACTGCAGCACATGCAATACAAGCAGCATAGAAAGCCTGTTTTTCTGCTGCTGTAGACTAGCCATCTAGGGGAATATAGCTCAGAATAGCGACCATACAGTGCAATGTATAGCATACAAGCATAAGTACAATGAACACTGCAACCCCTGCAATACAAGCAGCATAGAAAAAAACCTGTGCCTCAGCACCCTTGCTTTTCTGCTGCTGTAGTCTAGCCATTCTATGGCGAATATAGCCAAGACTAGTGACCGTACAGTGCAGTGTATAGCATACAAGCATAAATACACATGAACACTTCAGTACGTGCAATACAAGCAGCATAGAAAGCCTGTGCCGTAGCACCCCTGCTTTCCTGCTGCTGATGTGTCGCCATCTAAGAGGGCATATAGCCAAAAATAGCGACCTATGCAGTGTACTTAAATACAAATAGACAAACTGCGGTATTTAGTGTCAGCACCCCAGGTGCCGCTTACCGCCCGCCTATAAGCGGGTGTGTGGTCGCCCTATTCCTGTTGGTTGCCCAGAGTCCGTTCTCTCAGCTCGGGCTGCAGGAATGGCTGCCGGCGTCCTTCTCCAGCTCGTGTCAGTAGGGGCGGGCCGTGGGCGTGCCCCAAGTCAGAGCGGGAAACCGGCGTCCCACAGTGTCTAGTGAGAGGGCTGGAGCATGTAAATAAGGCTCCAGCCCTCGGCGCTGCTGACTGTACAGCGTCTCTCCCCTACCCTGATTGACAGGGTGGGGGCGGGAACGAAGCTGAGCTAGGCCGCAAAAGCCGGGGACTGGATTTATGAGCGCCGCCGCCGTAAAAGCGCGGTCGGCGCTAAGTCCCCGGTGCACTACAAGTCCCAGCCGCGCCGCCGCTCCCGGAGCGTCCGGCGCGGTAGTTCCCAATAAATAAAGTCACTCAGCTAGGCTGCAGTGACTGTAACCCTTTACTGTCCCCGGCGCACTAGCACACCCAGCAAGTCTGGAGTGTGCTGTGCCTGTGTGTACGGGGACACAGAGTACCTGAATGGTGCAGGGCCATGTCCCTGAACGGCACTCCCGCTCCACATCCAGCAGGTTCAATGGGTCTGTGGATGGAGCCCGGCCTCAGGGCTTTGGGGCCGGTAAGATCCCACTTCCTCAGAGCCCCTCAGGGGGATGGGGAAGGAAAACAGCATGTGGGCTCCAGCCGCCGTACCAGCAATAGGTACCTCAACCTTACAAACCACCAGTGGGGTGAGAAGGGAGCATGCTGGGGGCCCCATATGGGCCCTCTTTTCTTCCATCCGATATAGTCAGCAGCTACTGCTGACTAAACAGTGGAGCTATGCGTGGATGTCTGACCTCCTTCGCACAAAGCCGAAAACTGGTGAGCCAGTGATCCCACTGGGGGTGTATAGCCAGAAGGGGAGGGGCCTTACACTTTTAAGTGTAATTGCTTTGTGTGGCCTCCGGAGGCAGTGCTATACACCCAATCGTCTGGGTCTCCCAATGGAGCGACGAAGAAACTCAAATTTGACGCATACAGTGCATACATCAGTGGTTTTGGAGAAAAAAGATCAATAACGTTGAATATAGAAATAGTTACTAATCACATTCTAAGGCCCGTTTCACACGTCAGTGAAAAACAGTGACGTTTTCCACTGGCGTGTAAAACACGCACATGTCCCTGCGTGTGCCGTGATTCACGGCACACGTGGGTTGTCTAAGTGCATTCCGGGCTCCGTTCTCCGTGGCCCGTGATTGCACTTAGAAAACAACTCACCTGTGCGCGCTCCCGCTGTCCATGGTGCTGATCGCTCCCGCGGTGCAGCATCCGGCTGGTGCTGATCCCCGCAGCAGCTGCTTCCGGGTCGGCTGTGTCGCGCATAATGAATATGCGCGACAGTAATGAGCCGGCTCAGAAGCATCAAGCTGCACGGGCTGCAGAGGACATCGCTGGACGCCGGGTGAGTAAAAATGATTTTTATTTTAAAAACACGTTTTTTTCTGGCACATGTTTCACGGACCACAACACTGCGTGGTCCGTGGAACATCAGTGATGCCAGAAAAAAATGGACATGTCTCCGTGCGGCAATCACACACACGCGGGTACGCCGCACGGAGACACGTGCAGTGAAAAATCACTGATGTGTGAGCAGACCCATTCATTATAATGGCTCTGCGTATGTCAGTGATTCTGGTACGCTTAAAAAAAAGCACAAACGTCCCAGAATCACTGACGTGTGAAAGGGGCCTTACATGTTAATTTATAGGAGTGCGATTCATGAAACATCATATTTTTATAGGAAGCTACAAGGGTCAAAGGTCATCAGAAATTTCTCATTTTTCCAACAAAATTTACAAATCGATTTTTTTTTTTTAGGGACCACATCACGTGAAGTGACAGAGAGGCCGAGGTGACAGAAAATACCCAAAAGTGACCCCATTCTAAACACTGCACCCCTCACACTGCTCAACACCACATCAAGAAGATTATTAACCCTTCAGGCTATGGATCGATGACATCTGCGCCCCTCGTACATGCCACCGCAGCTACGTATATTAAGGACACATTTTTCTTTCCTTACCCATGATTTGTGAATTTATATTCTTGGATTTCGCACCATTTCGCCATCAAAGCTCTGGAACAACCCGTCATTACGAGGAGGATGTAAAACACTTTATTATTGCAGTTGTTAACTTTCTTATCAAACATCATTTTTTCTTATTTGATATTTTTTTTGCAGATGGAGGGAGCCCGGATGGGTGGCGTTATTCACCTTCTTTGGCGGTTCTTTTTGTTTCCTGGTGGGAGAGTTTTGCCATCTCTGGGGATAGTAATGTCTTTTATTGGAGTATTGAATAGAATAACTGAAGTGAGCACTAATATATATATATGAGTGCAAGCCAAAAATACATACTATATATAAGAATAAGGCTGCACATCAAACTTAGATAATGGTATAATGCCTCAAGCATATGGAAAAATATTGGAATATACAATGAAAAATGCTACTTGCTAATTTGAACATGTGAATAATGAATTGCATACCTGCTATGAATATTAGGAAAAAGGAGATATTTAGCAATCGCATTGATCAATGTAACTGAGCCCCAAAACCTCGTCAAGGTATATCTCTATATTGGGGTCCCTAGCTCTGTGACCCTAACTGTGTGTCATCTCATTGCAATTAAAAACTGCTATGGGTGGAGAGGGGTAACTAAGGACTTTCTTATATAGGAGATGGAAAAAACATGGCCGAAAGGGGCGGAGCTGTGTTCACATTCAGAAAAAAAAACTACATATAACTGAATAGAATAACTGAAGTGAGCACTAATATATATATATATGAGTGCAAGCCAAAAATACATACTATATATAAGAATAAGGCTGCACATCAAACTTAGATAATGGTATAATGCCTCAAGCATATGGAAAAATATTGGAATATACAATGAAAAATGCTACTTGCTAATTTGAACATGTGAATAATGAATTGCATACCTGCTATGAATATTAGGAAAAAGGAGATATTTAGCAATCGCATTGATCAATGTAACTGAGCCCCAAAACCTCGTCAAGGTATATCTCTATATTGGGGTCCCTAGCTCTGTGACCCTAACTGTGTGTCATCTCATTGCAATTAAAAACTGCTATGGGTGGAGAGGGGTAACTAAGGACTTTCTTATATAGGAGATGGAAAAAACATGGCCGAAAGGGGCGTAGCTGTGTTCACATTCAGAAAAAAAAACTACATATAACTGAATAGAATAACTGAAGTGAGCACTAATATATATATATGAGTGCAAGCCAAAAATACATACTATATATAAGAATAAGGCTGCACATCAAACTTAGATAATGGTATAATGCCTCAAGCATATGGAAAAATATTGGAATATACAATGAAAAATGCTACTTGCTAATTTGAACATGTGAATAATGAATTGCATACCTGCTATGAATATTAGGAAAAAGGAGATATTTAGCAATCACATTGATCAATGTAACTGAGCCCCAAAACCTCGTCAAGGTATATCTCTATATTGGGGTCCCTAGCTCTGTGACCCTAACTGTGTGTCATCTCATTGCAATTAAAAACTGCTATGGGTGGAGAGGGGTAACTAAGGACTTTCTTATATAGGAGATGGAAAAAACATGGCCGAAAGGGGCGGAGCTGTGTTCACATTCAGAAAAAAAAAAAAAAAAAAACTACATATAACTGAATAGAATAACTGAAGTGAGCACTAATATATATATATATGAGTGCAAGCCAAAAATACATACTATATATAAGAGGATAAGGCTGCACATAAAACTTAGATAATGGTATAATGCCTCAAGCATATGGAAAAATATTGGAATATACAATGAAAAATGCTACTTGCTAATTTGAACATGTGAATAATGAATTGCATACCTGCTATGAATATCTAAGTTTGATGTGCAGCCTTATTCTTATATATAGTATGTATTTTTGGCTTGCACTCATATATATATATTAGTGCTCACTTCAGTTATTCAGTTATATGTAGTTTTTTTTTTCTGAATGTGAACACAGCTCCGCCCCTTTCGGCCATGTTTTTTCCATCTCCTATATAAGAAAGTCCTTAGTTACCCCTCTCCACCCATAGCAGTTTTTAATTGCAATGAGATGACACACAGTTAGGGTCACAGAGCTAGGGACCCCAATATAGAGATATACCTTGACGAGGTTTTGGGGCTCAGTTACATTGATCAATGCGATTGCTAAATATCTCCTTTTTCCTCATATTAATAGCAGGTATACAATTCATTATTCACATGTTCAAATTAGCAAGTAGCATTTTTCATTGTATATTCCAATATTTTTCCATATGCTTGAGGCATTATACCATTATCTAAGTTTGATGTGCAGCCTTATTCTTATATATAGTATGTATTTTTGGCTTGCACTCATATATATATATTAGTGCTCACTTCAGTTATTCTATTCAGTTATATGTAGTTTTTTTTTTCTGAATGTGAACACAGCTCCGCCCCTTTCGGCCATGTTTTTTCCATCTCCTATATAAGAAAGTCCTTAGTTACCCCTCTCCACCCATAGCAGTTTTTAATTGCAATGAGATGACACACAGTTAGGGTCACAGAGCTAGGGACCCCAATATAGAGATATACCTTGACGAGGTTTTGGGGCTCAGTTACATTGATCAATGCGATTGCTAAATATCTCCTTTTTCCTAATATTCATAGCAGGTATGAAATTCATTATTCACATGTTCAAATTAGCAAGTAGCATTTTTCATTGTATATTCCAATATTTTTCCATATGCTTGAGGCATTATACCATTATCTAAGTTTGATGTGCAGCCTTATTCTTATATATTTTATTGGAGTATTGTCTGGTATGGTCGCTTCGTGGACGACATCCTCATTATTTGGAGGGTTACATGGCGACCATACCAGACTTTATCAATGTGAATGATGCAATTTGTAAATCACAGCGAGCTTTTCTAATATCGGTGTCCATTTTTTGGACAGTGAATTAAGTGATAATACAGTTACTGGGTACATTGATACCAGCATTTATCGTAAGCCTGGCAGTGGAAACCCGGCACTCCATGCTAGCAGTAGTCATCCAAACCACACGATAAAAGCCATCCCATATGGAGATGTCATGATTCAGGCAGGTATTTGCCATTGTGGTATCTCCCAGCTCCGGCCAGGTCATGTCAGGGGTTAATTTCTCCCTGTCTCTTTCTGGTTTCGGGGATGCTATATCTGGGTGCTGCACCTCTGGTTCAGCGTCAGTGATAGTCTATGTCTCATAGTGTGTGTAGCTGGCTCTGTTGAGGTACCTGATCTGTCCTGCCGTGCACCCTCTCCCTCCTAACCTGTATCTGTCCTCCCCCGTCCCCGTCCCACTTGTCCTACCTTTGTTTGTAGTTTGGACTTCCAGGTACTTGACTTACGCTCCTGTCCCTGACTTGGGTCTGTCTCTCCTTTCAGCTATTTTATATTACCATTCTGCTCCTGACCCCTTTGCTTCTGACTCTGAGCTCATTTACCCCTTGTACATTGATTTAACTTCCTGTTGATGACTCGGCTCTCTGACTACTCTGCTGCCACCTTGTGGTGACTCCGCTGTACTACTCCTGGTAACATCTGAGTACAGCGTGACGTTACTCTGCTGCCAGCTTGTGGTGACTCTGCTGTACTAATCCGGGTCACATCTGAGTGCAGCGTGACGTTTCTCTGCTGCCAGCTTGTGGTGAGTCCGCTGTACTACTCCGGGCCACGACTTAGTGCTGCGTCACAGGACATAGGACAAAGCGGTTTTGCTCAAAAGATGCGGTTTTGAAATAGAAAGTAAAAAAGTTGCTAAAGATTGAGATCTAGAGGATATACCAAAAATAATATCTATAAATCTATGCAGAGAATGAAAATTATTAATCACAATGACTTGTTTCACCAAAGTAAAATCACTAATGTTAACTCTAAAAATCAAATCCCCACTTTAGCACTCAGGATAGCAATAATACTATGACATAAAAAATCCCTGATAAAAATATTGCCATCGTTTATCAGGACGACATATTAATCAAAATCTTAGATAATGGTCACAGGATTGTGGTAAGAAAGGCAATAGTCTTGGATATGTTGTCACCTCGCCTCTGTGTCCAAAATAACATCCCTAAGAAGACGTGGTTATCACTTTGTGGTTGTTTTAAGCGTGGTAAAGCTTGTAACATGCGCCCCCGGCTGTCATAAAAAGTATGTTCTGCTGCCTAATAATAAAACATGTGGCATATGAAGCTTCCTCACTTGTGATTCGGATCATGTAATACATTGCATTGAATGCACCATGTGAAATGTAAAATACAGTATATCGGGTGTACAACAAGAAAAATAAAAGATTATCAGAGCATGTTTATATAATTGTAACGAGAATAATCCATACTCAGGGGCAGATGACACGCATGGAGGGGACATGACAGGTGTAACATGCTGCGGTCTAAGAAGGTCACCTGCCCATCCAGGGGGGTGACTGGAAGAAAAAAGTGTATATAAGAGAGACGCATTGGATCTTATTATTAGACACCAAGCCGCCTAATGGGTGAATATCCGGAGAGGTACCATGTTTCTGTATCATCTCTGTTCTATTCGTGCTCATGTTTTGTGAATTTTCATTGGCTGATGATGATTATAAATGTGTGGGGGTTACTATCTATGACTATGGGCGCAGGCAGAGCCAGAAACGCATCAGAGATTGTTGTTTGAACACAAGGGGATTTTTATTTGTGGCAAAACAAGTTTTGGTGATTTGTCATTATTTTTGTGTCTTTCTTTAAACTTTGTTACACATTTTGTTTAATATGAGACCTGTCAGTGATTCACGGCTTATAGATGGATCATACAGGCCACCATGGCAATTATCATCTCGGGGGGCGATCCTGATATACGGGGGCTTTTAACCCCTGTTTAACCACTTAAATACCCCTGTTGCAATTCACAGCAAAAATTAAGAAGTTAGTCACCCCCATCGGTTCCAAAACGAGTCGGGTCCGATGCTCGCAGGTGTCAGTTGTCATATGCAGCTGTCACGGGTGGGAATTTCAGACCCCAGGGCAGTGCTATTTACATATTTCTCAGTGCTGGTACAAAGTGTCGCCGAGGAATGAGGCCCTTGGATGACCGCCATTAGAGGGCGTACCGGCGGTCATTGAGGGGTTAAATGCAGCCGTTTCCCGTGCTGACCTCGGCCGGCAGCCAGTGAGGTGCAGCATTATGGCTCCTATCTACACCTGGATGACTGCACTATCAGATCAGTGTGCGGGGTAAAGTCCACGCTTTATCTCACACTTTCTGACCACGTGTGGCAATCACTGCGCTCAGAAGGAAATGGATAAGAAAATATGAAGTCAACTTTCTCCTACCCCTTCCCCCCTGTTCTCCGTGACCCCTCTACCCTCCGTCCCTGAGAACAGGACACATTTTACTGGAAAATAATTGAGACTTTTCCATTTCAAACATTTTGCCAGTTGTTATTAATTTGTGTGAAGCCCCAGTGGGTTTCCAGTGCTCCCCAGACCCCGGGCTGAATCCCACCAGGCATGTAGTCTCCAGAATGGGGGCACTTCTGGGGGTCCGGTTCCTATTTTGCAGCCTATACGTTTCTTCCCATGGGTCTTGGCATCTGTCATCGATCCCACACATCGCGCTCCGTCCTCTCAGATCCCCGCGCTCTGTCCTCTCAGATCCCCGCGCTCTGTCCTCTCAGATCCCCACTTTCCGTCCTCTCAGATCCCCGCGCTCCATCTTCTCAGATCCCCGCGCTCCGTCCTCTCAGATCCCCGCGCTCCGTCCTCTCAGATCCCCGCGCTCTGTCCTCTCAGATCCCCGCGCTCCATCTTCTCAGATCCCCGCGCTCCGTCCTCTCAGATCCCCGCGCTCTGTCCTCTCAGATCCCCGCACTCCATCTTCTCAGATCCCCGCGCTCCGTCCTCTCAGATCCCCGCGCTCTGTCCTCTCAGATCCCCGCACTCCATCTTCTCAGATCCCCGCGCTCTGTCCTCTCAGATCCCCGCGCTCTGTCCTCTCAGATCCCTGCACTCCGTCCTCTCAGATCCCCACGCTCCATCTTCTCATATCCCCGCGCTCCGTCCTCTCAGATCCCCACGCTCCATCTTCTCATATCCCAGCGCTCTGTCCTCTCAGATCCCCGCGCTCTGTCCTCTCAGATCCCTGCACTCCGTCCTCTCAGATCCCCGCGCTCCGTCCTCTCAGATCCCCACGCTCCGTCCTCTCAGATCCCCACGCTCCATCTTCTCATATCCCCACTTTCCGTCCTCTCAGATCCCCGCGCTCTGTCCTCTCAGATCCCTGCACTCCGTCCTCTCAGATCCCCACGCTCCATCTTCTCAGATCCCCGCGCTCCGTCCTCTCATATCCCCGCGCTCCATCTTCTCAGATCCCCGCGCTCCATCTTCTCATATCCCCGCGCTCCGTCCTCTCAGATCCCCGCGCTCCGTCCTCTCAGATCCCCGCGCTCCGTCCTCTCAGATCCCCGCGCTCTGTCCTCTCAGATCCCCGCGCTCTGTCCTCTCAGATCCCCGCGCTCCATCTTCTCAGATCCCCGCGCTCTGTCCTCTCAGATCCTCACGCTCCATCTTCTCATATCCCCGCGCTCCGTCCTCTCAGATCCCCGCGCTCTGTCCTCTCAGATCCCCGCGCTCCATCTTCTCATATCCCCGCGCTCCGTCCTCTCAGATCCCCGCGCTCTGTCCTCTCAGATCCCCGCGCTCTGTCCTCTCATATCCCCGCGCTCCGTCCTCTCATATCCCCACTTTCCATCCTCTCAGATCCCCACGCTCCATCTTCTCATATCCCCGCGCTCCGTCCTCTCATATCCCCGCGCTCCGTCCTCTCAGATCCCCACGCTCTGTCCTCTCAGATCCCCGCGCTCTGTCCTCTCATATCCCCGCGCTCCGTCCTCTCATATCCCCACTTTCCATCCTCTCAGATCCCCGCGCTCCATCTTCTCATATCCCCGCGCTCCGTCCTCTCATATCCCCACTTTCCATCCTCTCAGATCCCCACGCTCCATCTTCTCATATCCCCGCGCTCCGTCCTCTCATATCCCCGCGCTCCGTCGTCTCATATCCCCACGCTCCATCCTCTCAGATCCCCGCGCTCCATCCTCTCAGATCCCCGCGCTCCGTCCTCTCAGATCCCCACGCTCCATCTTCTCATATCCCCGCGCTCCATCTTCTCATATCCCCACTTTCCATCCTCTCAGATCCCCACGCTCCATCTTCTCATATCCCCGCGCTCCGTCCTCTCATATCCCCACTTTCCATCCTCTCAGATCCCCACGCTCCATCTTCTCATATCCCCGCGCTCCGTCCTCTCATATCCCCACTTTCCATCCTCTCAGATCCCCACGCTCCATCTTCTCATATCCCCGCGCTCCGTCCTCTCATATCCCCGCGCTCCGTCCTCTCATATCCCCACGCTCCATCCTCTCAGATCCCCGCGCTCCATCCTCTCAGATCCCCGCGCTCCGTCCTCTCATATCCCCGCGCTCCGTCCTCTCATATCCCCACGCTCCATCCTCTCAGATCCCCGCGCTCCGTCCTCTCAGATCCCCACACTCCGTCCTCTCAGATCCCCACGCTCCGTCCTCTCAGATCCCTGCACTCCATCCTCTCAGATCCCCACGCTCCGTCCTCTCAGATCCCTGCACTCCATCCTCTCAGATCCCCGCGCTCCGTCCTCTCAGATCCCTGCACTCCATCCTCTCAGATCCCCACGCTCCGTCCTCTCAGATCCCTGCACTCCATCCTCTCAGATCCCCACGCTCCGTCCTCTCAGATCCCTGCACTCCATCTTCTCATATCCCCGTGCTCCGTCCTCTCAGATCCCCGCGCTCCGTCCTCTCAGATCCCCACACTCTGTCCTCTCAGATCCCTGCACTCTGTCCTCTTACCCGCGCTCCGCCCACTCAGATCCCCGCGCTTTGTCACACGCCACTTTCTGGTCACATCTGGGAGAGGTTTTTGTGTTGCTGATATCACTATTGGCTTTAGGAGAATAAAAATTCAAAGTTTGAAATTTGTAAATATTTTCATCAAATTTCAGATATTTTTATAAATGAACTCAAAACAATCAACATAAAAGAAAATGTGTCATAAAAAACCTTCTCAGGATCCCGGGGACACGTGGATGCTCCAGAGACCTGTATGCTCTGCCAGGAGGAGCTGCCGAGACACCCCAGGCAGCTGACAGCAGATGACGGGCTGTGATGACCGCTGTCCCCGGCATTGTCAGAGTTGTGCTGGCGGGGAGTGGGACACGGCCCCACATTTTACCTGACAATGCCGTCCGGGGAGTGCGGGGCCCATGCTGGGCACTCAATGCTGGCACTGTCACTGTTAAAGTACTGGCAGGGTGCAGGATACAGTCCCACGTTTTAAGAGTGCTTCAAATCACCAGAGGTCATACAATGGGAACCCAGGTGTGACCTCCAATGAACTGAGTGACATTACTGCTGCCAGCCGGGTCCTTCTTGTCAGTGTTTCCCGGAGCCTGGAGAGATCGAACATGTTTTTGGTCTCTCGAGGCTCAGATGTAGCAGAGCCAGGACCGTCGTGGGACCTCATGTGGATTACGTCGCACTTGGGTGTTTTGGGGTTAATAAAGTGGTGAAAGAGGGGGGTTTTGTATTTTATTCCAAATAAAGGATTTTTCTTGGTCGATGTGTATTTCTTTTTACTTATAGGATTAGTGATGAGGGATCTCATAGAAGACTCCTTCCCATCACTAATTGTCGGCTTCATGACAGCTGCGCGCTGTTATTAACCCTCATTACCCCAATTACCACCGCACCAGGACAATCGGGATGAGCCGGGTAAAGTCCCGGGACTAATGGATGCGGCAATTCCGGGCGGCTGCTGGCTGATATTTTTAGGCTTGGAGGCTCCTAATAATGTGGCTCTCCCCAGCCTGAGAATACCAGCCCCCAGCTGTGAGGCTTTATCTTGGCTGGGTATCAAATTTGGAAGGAGCACACGTCGTTTTTATTTTTTTTTAATTATGTATTTATTTTACTGTACGATTTAGACCTGCCCACTGGTGGCTGTGACTAGTTGCAGTCAGACAGCTGTCACTCAGTGTGGGGGCAGGTCTGACTGCAATCAATCATGGCCACTGGTGTGCGGGGAAGCATGAATATGTATGAGCCTAATGAACGGGTGCAGTGAATATGAGATGAGGCTAATGAGTGGGTAGGGAAGAAGAGAGGCAGCGGGAACAGTGTGACAGCCGCACGGTGATCGGTGAGTATGAACCTGAGAGAGAGACAGAGAGAGAGAGCGAGAATAAGTGGCGTAATACTGTGACGTCCTCCTTCCCAGAAACCTTATGTCAGTCAGAAATGCTGCAGCATATTCTCCAGGCTCTCCCCATTCAGTGTCATCACTTTCCCATCCATTGCAGCCTTTTCCTCAGGCCCCAGACCTCTCTGTTGGGTCCAGCAGAAAATTACTTGCATTTCCCATTGACTTGCATTGTACTCGCTATTCGGAACGAATACACGAATATTACAAAGTACCCATTACGAGTATAGAGATTACCAATATTACACAACTCGCTCATCTCTTGTCTGGACTATCCGAGCACTTACAATAAGCCATACTTTTATATTTGTTCCCATCACCCTCAAATTATTTAGACCCCTCACCACACAGCAGAAATGATGAAGAGAACCCCTGCTCCACAGAGACTCCCGAGGAACATTTTTCATCAAATGTGCAATACAGGGTAATATTGTGGTACCGTGTTATCCACGGCTAACACGGTACCACAATATTACCCTGTATTGCACATCATTAAATGTGCAAAATTGATGGTGAAACTCATATGGCCCAAAAAACGGAGACTTGCCTGTAGAGTCATGATGACGGCTATTTACAGCAAACTCTGCAAGCGGTAAATAATGGTATGAATCCTCGATTCTTGGAAACAAAACACCTCATATATGTCTCAAGATTTTGATTCACCAGTTCCGGAGGGTGAAAGTGGACGAAAATGAGACCTGAATCCCTAGCCGAACAGAAAATACCTTCCAAAATGTGTATATGAATTGGATCCCGCGATCTGATACAATTATTAGAGCGAAGCCCATGCAGTTCTACAATCTCATTGATAAACACTTCTGCCAAAGATATAGCACTTGTAAGTGCAGGTATTGCAGTTTAAGGAGCCATTTTGCTAAATCTATCAACCACTACCAGTATTACAGTGTTACCAGTGGACACAGGCAGATCAGTGATAAAATCCACCAACAGGTGTGTCCATGGTCTACGAGGAATGACCAGTGGTTGCAGAACGCCAGACGGATCAGTATGAGGGGTTTTTGAATGCTCACAAACATTGCAAGACGAGACATAATCCTGAACATCTTGATGCAACTTTGACGATGAAAAATAGAGAGAGAGCAGCTCTGTGCTAGTTACACCCCAGATGTCCCACCACAACCAAAACATGATTTTAATATCTTGAGTCGTAAGTTCAAAGGGACAAACAGTTTACCTGCAGGACAAGCGGCATCGGCATCCCCCTGTGTGTCCACAACCTCTGTTTCTTGTGGCCTAGGTAGCATAAAGATGTAGTAGAGTTTGTGTCTACCTGTAGTGTATGTGCACGTACCCGTCCATCCGGGGTTCTCCTACCTTTGACCATACCTGACAGACCATGAACCTGTATCTATGGACTTTATTACTGACCTTCCTTTGTGCACTGGTAAAACGGTGATCTTAGTAGTGGTAAACAGGTTCAGTAAAATGGCGCACTTCATTGCTCTACCGGCTCTCTCAAATGCTAAAACATTAGCTCATGTGTTTGTGTCTGAGATCGTGAAGCTTCACGGGGTTCCTTTCGATGTGGTGTCAGATCGGGGGGGCCCAATGTGTCTTTAAATTTTGGAAGGCATTTTTTCAAAGGGACAAACAGTTTACCTGCAGGACAAGCGGCATCGGCGTCCCCCTGTGTGTCCACAACCTTTTTCTCTAAATGGTCTGATCTCACCTGTCAGGCTTCTTTTCCCTAAAGACATGCTTTGCGATGGAACCTGTGCTCATTAACCTGATGTCTCACAACCATTTATTGTTGAGGTTGATACATCTGAAGTGGGGGTTGGGGCAGTATTGTCACAAGGTCCATCTCCTAGCAAGTGGCATTCATGTGCTTTTTTTTCTAGGAAATTTTCACCGGCTGAAAAGAACTATGACATTGGCAATAGGGAACTGTTGGCCATTAAACTGGCATTTGAGGAATGGTGCCACTTTTTGGAAGGGGCAGTTCAACCTGTCACTGTCATTACTGATCACAAGAACCTTCTGTACCTTGAATCAGCTAAGCGTCTTAACTCTAGACAAGCTAGGTGGTCATTTTTTTTTTACCAGGTTTAATTTTGTGGTTACTGCCCCGGGGTGAAAAATGTCAAAGCTAATGAGTTTTCCTGGGGGACGGAGCTTGGATGATTCCTCTCCTATTTTACAGGGGGACGCCGCTGTTTATTGCCCTTCAGTGAAATTGTTTATTCTATTGCAGTTGCGCCTCGGACACCCAGGTCCGTAAAGCAACCTTTGACGTAATTTCTCATCGTTTCTTGTGGCCTAGGTAGCATAAAGATGTAGTAGAGTTTGTGTCTACCTGTAGTGTATGTGCACGTACCTGTCCATCCGGGGTTCTCCTACCTTTGACCATACCTGACAGACCATGAAGCTGTATCTATGGACTTCTGACCTTCCTTTGTGCACTGCTAAAACGGTGATCTTAGTAGTGGTAAACAGGTTCAGTAAAATGGCGCACTTCATTGCTCTACCGGCTCTCTCAAATGCTAAAACATTAGCTCATGTGTTTGTGTCTGAGATCGTGAAGCTTCATTTGGTTCCTTTCGATGTGGTGTCAGATTGGAGGGGCCCAATGTGTCTCTAAATTTTGGAAGGCATTTTGTCTTGGGGTACATCTGTCTTTTTCCTCAGCATTCTATCCCCAATCCAACGGGCAGACGGAACACTTAAATCAGAGTTTAGAGACTTAACTAAGATGTTTTGTGTCAGATAACCAGGAAAATTGGTTGTCTTATCTGAGTTTGCATTAAATAATTGGCGCAATGAGTCCACTGGCAAGTCACCCTTTTTGGGTGTCTATGGTTACCATCCTCAGTCCTCTGTATTCAGTAGGGAAGGACCCTCAAGGGAAGAACAATTTTCCTAGTCACTCTCTTATATTTGGCGTGGTGTACTGAACAACCTTAGGGTCATGGGGGATAGATACAAATGTATGGCTGACAAAAGACGTCTGTTAGGTCCGGACCTAGGTGTGAATGATTTTGTTTGGTTGTCCACTAGGAATATCAAGTTGAAGGGTCCCTCGTGGAAAGTGGGTCGTACGTTCATCGGTCCATTCAAGATAATTGTTGTGATTAACTCTGTACCTTTTTGCCTTGAGCTAGCCCTAGCACTTAAAATACACAACGTCTTCCACAGGTCTTTGCTCGAGAGGTATGTCGATGTGGCGCCCCTGAGGCTTCAGTCGCCAGAGGGTATTGCATCTCACTTAAGGTGCAGTACACATCCCTGGTAAAGAAGGGGTTACCCGCTGGTGTTTACCACATTCACACACAACATACAGTTAGGTGCTTTCCTACTGGGCTTGGCATAGGGTAGACGGGGGGGGGGGGGGTGGCCATCACAAGGAATGGGACTTTCCGGTCACTAGGACAACCACCTGGGGGACGGGCACAACTTGGTGGAAAGTAAGGAGCATCTTTTCATATAGTCAGTCAACCCCGGGCACAGCTCAGGGTAGGGAGATAAGTCAGGACCAAAGCAACTACCATTTAACTTCCGGGAACTCAGCGGGGCCCGAGGCTTGGAGCAGGAAGCTCAGCCCGGGCTCTCCACAGCGCAGGGGAATCCCAGGGTCCATGGACCATGCAGGAAGCATCCTCCATGTACCAGACACGGGAGTGGAGGGACCCCCTACCAGGAAGGTCACACAGTAAGAACACCGGTGGTGGCCTCGGAACTATTCAGGATCGGCTGGAGCCCATCCTAGTGGAAACCGGCGCTCCAAGGGTGATGACAGTTGCAGTGAGTAAAGAGAACTTTGAATCGCAGCCCCTGTGTCGTCCCTGTCATTGCCGGCAATGTCCCGTGCACCGGCGCCATCAGCCGTACCTACCACCACCATCATCCTCCCCGGTGCCTAACTCTACCTGTGGAGAGCTGAAACACCCGAGCTGCGTTACACCATCCGCCCCGGAGGAGAGCGACATCCTGCAGCGGCGGCTTTCCTCACAAGACTACTCCCACCATATCCCCCCTTCCTTAATCTACATCTCCCTTTCGTGGACACCTCAGGGCCACGAAGCCGGGCCAGGCCACCGTGACATCCCCCAAAGACCCCTTCATCACCGTCCTGGTGACGAGTAAAAGAAACCTCGGCCCCATGAGGTGCCTCATCGAGCCTATGGCGCCGTCACCTTTGCCACTGGGTTCATCACTGTTGATGGGAACTTAGAATTTGAGATAACAAAAATCGTGGCTTTTCGCTTTGTCCACCGCTCTCTGCAGTATTTGGTGAACTGAAGGGGGTATGGTCCTGAGGAGAGGTGAACACTGGTAAGTTAATACGTTCCTTCCACGCATCTCATCCAGATAAATCCAGTCCTGAGGGTCCAGAGTCCCCTTGTAGAAGGAGGGGTACTATCATGAGTGTATCTCAATTGGGGGAGATGCCAAGTGAATCTGATGTCAGAAGGTCACTGCACCTCGCTGCTGGCAGGTTCACTACTATTATTTGATAACATCTCCTTGCTTGTGGTGTTGTAAGGGTTAAGCACCATTTTCTGCCTGGCTGCTGGCTGTAGCTGCCAATCTCAGGTGTGGCTCTTTGGGATCACTCTCTGTCCCTATTTAAATCATGTGATCTGATCACATGATGCCTGTGATAGGAACTGTTTCCTCATTTCTATGTGGTCCACATTGGAAGGAGCTTGCTCTGGAAGAAGTCTCCATGTTGTGGGCAGCAGTGGTGTTTGCTGCACTGAAGTCACCTGGAGTGTTTTTCCTTACACCTTTATTTCCCCTGTTTGTATTCCTTCTCTTGTGTCTCTATATTGTAGTGGCGAGTCTAGTGAACTTTTCAGCCTGTGGAGGGCTGGCTTAGGGAATAAGGAATCGAAAGAACCTGTATAGAAACGCTAGGGAGCTGAGGAGTCAGCTGGAGGTGAGTGCAGGAGGTGCCCCCTCATCCCTCTCCCTAGCGGCAGGAACCTCAATTGTATCGTCACCCCGGTGTGTTGTAACCAGTGCTTTTTTTGCGGTGGTACGTGCCGGTACGGCGTACCGGAAATCTGAAGAGCGCTGAGGATAAGCACCTCTGGCTCTGTCCACATGGCTAATTTGTAAATTTGCTATATCATCAGCCATTGGCTAGAGCAGGGTGACCTTTGTGTCTCCCTCCCCCCCCCCCCGATCTGATTGGAGCTAGCATCCATGTGACGTTATCCCTCCAATCAGATGTGGAGGGGCAGTGGGTGCCCGCCCTTTTCAAGATGTTTATGGACGCTGAAGATTGATGTCACGACCCCGATCTGCTGCCATCCGGTACGGTATTTGCTCCCCTCTGCTGTCCTCCACTCCCCCCCTGACCTCTGTTGCCCCCCGTCGTCCAATTCAACCCCCCCCCCACGACCTCCGCTCCCTCCCACCTGCCCTGTAATCACTGTGCCACTCCTGCTGCCGGTGATCGGGTCCCCCACTGCTCGCCCCCCCTGGCCCCCAGTACTCGCCCCCCCCGTCCCCCAGTGCTCCCCCCGTCCCCTAGTGCTCCCCCCTGCTTCCCCCTGCTACCACCGCCTCCATGTCCGCTCCCAGCTGCTAAGTGGGAACGCTAGAAAAACAAATCTCACACTTACCGGTGTGCAGACTCCCGGGACACGTGTGATCGGCTTCAGGACCTGCCGGTAATCAGCTGGTGCAGTCACGCTACTGCATCAGCTGACAGTCTGAGTCCAGTGGTGGGGCCGGCTTCTTACCGCCCAGCTGGTTTAAGCGATCAGGTGATGCTCTGAGGTGACTGCAGCAGCTGATTACCGGCGACTCCTGGAGCAATCACTCGTGTCCCGGGATTTTGCAGACAGGTGAGTAGTTTTTTTTTTTTGCACTGATGCATCAGCTGATTGTATAATCGGCTTTTATACAATCAGCTGAAGTGTGATGCGATACACATCCTTGAACCTGACACATCATCTGATCGATTTGCCTTCCAGCAAACCGATCAGATGATATTGGATCCGGATTGGACGGCACGAGACCCTTGACCCAGGATTACTGCGGAGGGGGGTTCTTTATTTCAATAAAGATGGAGTCACTAATTGTGTTGTGTTTTATTTATAATAAAAATATTTTCTCTGTCTTGTGCTTTTTTTTATCTTTACAAGAAATTCATGGTGGCCATGTCTAATATTGGCGTGACACCATGAATTTCGGGCTTAGGGCCAGCTGATAATATACAGCTATCCCTAACCCCATTATTACCCAGTGAGCCACCCGTCACCAGGGCAGCTGGAAGAGTTGGATACAGTGCCAGAAGATGGCGCTTCTATGAAAGCGCCATTTTCTGGGGAGGCTGCGGACTGCAATTCACAGCAGGGGTGCCCAGAAAGCTTGGGCACTCTGCGCTGCGGATTCCAATCCCCAGCTGTCTAGTTGTACCTGGCTGGACACAAAATTTGTGCGAAGCCCACGCCATTTTTTTTTCTTAAATTATTTTATGAAATTCATGAAATAATTAAAAAAAGGGCTTCCCTATATTTTTGGTTCTCAGCCGGGTACAAATAGGCAGCTGGGGGTTGGGGGCAGCCCATACTTGCCTGCTGTACCTGGCTAGCATACAAAAATATGGCAAAGCCCACGTCATTTTTTTACATTTTACGTTTTTGGGCAAAAACTCCTGCATACTGTCCTGGATGGAGCATGCTGAGCCTTGTAGTTCGGCAGCTGCTGTCTGCTCTCCTGCATACACTAGTGGATGGAGTATGCTGAGCCATGTAGTTCTGCTCCCCCTGCCTCTCTCTCCTGCATACACTAGTGGATGGAGTATGCTGAGCCTTGTAATTCTGCTCCCCCTGCCTCTCTCTCCTGCATACACTAGTGGATGGAGTATGCTGAGCCTTGTAATTCTGCTCCCCCTGCCTTTCTCTCTTGCATACACTAGTGGATGGAGTATGCTGAGCCTTGTATTTCTGCTCCCCCTGCCTCTCCTGCATACACTAGTGGGTGGAGTATGCTGAGCCTTGTAGTTCTGCTCCCCCTGCCTCTCTCTCCTGCATACACTAGTGGATGGAGTATCCTGAGCCTTGTAGTTCTGCTCCCCCTGCCTCTCCTGCATACACTAGTGGATGGAGTATGCTGAGCCTTGTAGTTCTGCTCCCCCTGCCTCTCCTGCATACACTAGTGGATGGAGTATGCTGAGCCTTGTAGTTCTGCACCCCCTGCCTCTCTCTCCAGCATACATTACCGTATGTAGTAAACCGTGCACAGGATCTCCCGGCAGCACGACAGCAACGACAGCACTCCCTCCCACTCCTCAAACTTGGCTGCCGGCTGACAGATCCTCTCCCCACCCCCCCTGCTCAATCTTGGCCCGCCGGCGCCTAACAGCATCCCCCCCCCGCTCCTCATTTCAGAGATGCGTACCAGTAAATATTTTTTTACAAAAAAAGCACTGGTTGTAACATCTTCTTGGGGTTTACCAGGTACCAGGAACACCCTGCTAGTCCCGTTCGTGACAACAGTAGCCTCCTCTGGGATGTATATACAGCAGTCTCACTGTGCGTGGCTAGGTCTGTCAAAGTGAAGCCTATAACACAGTGTGCCATGCACAGCCACATGCCCAGGAGGTGCTGGATGGAGGCAAGTGGGGGAGGTGAGTGAGGCTGCTGTACAGTGCAGTGATGGAGGGGAGAGAGGGATGTAGACACACTGTTCCTCGGAACCATGCTTACCCAGTTTTCACTAGAGCCTCTGATGGTTAAAGTTGTTTGATGATAGGCACCAGTTACCATTCCAGGGCAGCTACTGGTTGTCGCACTCCACCAATGATCTTGTCAGCGCGAAGTGAGACGGGAGAAGGGATACACTGCCACTGGGGAAGGATGGGAGGAACAACTCCTGACACTTACCCTAATCAACCCTGAGCTCACTGACGTCTCTAGATGTGTTCTTTCACCCCATGCGGGGATCACTAGAGCACTCTAGGTTAAAGACACAGAGGGGATAAGAGAGACTGCGGTAAAAGAAACAGCAAGTGTGGCGCCCCTGATGCTCCAGCCACCACAGAGATACTGCACCTCAGTCAGAGGTGTGGGACCCCGTTCCCTGGTAAGGAGGAGGCTGCAGACTGCAACACACACTCACGCCACCTGATTTAGCTACACCCATTAGGCCGTGGGGAGGGTGATAGTGATGTGTCGGTCGCGAACGATCCGACACAAACATCTGGCTCCCTGCAGTGACTGACAGGAGCCGGATCACCAATAAGAGCCACTAAAATATCTAAATGGCTCTTTTCGGCACTGAAACCCCGCCCACCCGTGGCTAAACTCCACCTACTCAACAATCTAATTGGTCGCTTGTAAGTGGGCGGGGTTTAGCCGGGGGTAGACGGGTTTTTTGCGGCGTTACTACAATCTTAAATATGTGTTCACCTGGAGTGAACACATATTTAATAAGGAGCCAAGAACGATCTGAAAGATCCGGCTCTTTTTGGTGAGCGGAGCCATGGGAACCGGATCAACAAGAAGATCCGTACTGCCCATCACTAGAGGGTGAGTTGCTGCTTAGGGAGAGCACAGTCCCAGACCGGTCTGGAGGTGGGGTTGGTTAGTGGGTGGATATGTGGCGCCCTAGGACCTGGTCGCCACAGCAGCATTGCCCTCCCAAAGGGTTAATGCTGAGCCTGGAGGTAATTGGGAGATCCATTGGCCAGCAGGTTTAACACCCAACACAGTTCTCCCTCCGGCCAGCAGGGGGAGCTCTGAACCTGGAATTCCAGGGAGCCTTCCTCTACCTGACCAGAGGGAGGAAGTGCAGCCAGTCTGTAGGGAGTAGTGGAAGTGAACAGACGCAGAGTGAGCTGTCCTGTGAATCTGGGGCCTGGAGCTGGAGCAGCTTGGCCCAGAGAAGCAGGAATAGCTGAGAGGCAGCAGAGAGACTCAGACATCGGAGTCTGTGGTTGCCAGGGTATAAAATCCGCCCCTGGTAGCCGAGTCCGAAGGGCAGGAGAGCTGCAAGCCCCTGACCCAGAAACATCCAAGGTACAGCTGCAGCATCAGGGCCCGGTGTGGACTCCAGCGGAGAAGCACCAGAGAGAGGGTCTGCGCAGCCACCTACAGAAAGAAGGGACGTGCCATCGGTCCCAGCAGCAAAGAGGGCCATTGCTGGATTCAGAGAAGCAGGGTCCTATCATCACAAAGCAAAGTACAGGAGTAGGCCTCATACTCAGCTGGCCAGAAAGATCATCCCAAGTACTTCCAGGCCGACCGGATCCCCATCACCACCTGTAACGGTCTCCCAGGACTGGACTGTTCCCAGAGTAAAAGAGGAGAAGGTAAAGAGACTGTTGTTTGTGCCTGGTTCTTTCCTCGCCTGTCGGCCCTGCACCGTGTTAGCCACACAACACCATAGACTTTCACGGGCACCAACTGTATCCCGGGGCATCGCTCCACCTGTGGGGAGCAGTAACATCATAGCTGCCATAACATCACCCCGGAGTTCTCCCATAGCAGCGGCGGCTTAATAGCCGCATACCACAGGTGGCGTCACGAACATTAACTTCAACTCATCAGCCACATATTCAACTGACACCCACCAGGGCCACGGAGCCGGGCCCAGCCACCACTGACTACCACCGGACTAGTCCGGCCCGGCACCGGGTGTCCCCTAGCCCTGGGGTGGGCGAGTCAACTTTTGGCGTCACGAACAGGATTTCGTGCCCGGTTCCACCGGGTACTGTGCGCCTGAATAATTGCACTTTAAAGACTGTATTACTGCGTGTTTCACTGTTTGAAAACTGCCGCCGCCATTATCCTCACTGAGCGCAGGAAGAAGGGGGGCGTGCCTGACAAAGAGCGCGAAGGGAGCGCGCCATCAGAGCAGAGCGCTGTTAACCCCGCGCGACCCGGAAGGAAATTTGAAAAGTGAACGGAGCCTGGTAAGGTTCACTAAGGGGGAGGAAGATGTCCGACGCAGAGGGAGGGCAGGTGGCTGCCATAGCCCGAGACGCCGCAGCGCCCGCCGAAGCGATCCCTGTCGCCGTCGCCCCATCCCCCGCTGTAGCGCCGGTAATGCCGATCACCATGCCGTACATACCGGGCGCAGAATGGCTGCCGCAGTATTCCGGGGAGTCCCATACCTTGAGCGACTTCAGAGAAAGCCTGCACAGCTTATTCCGGGTGTATCCGCTGACTGAGAGCCAGAAGGTGGGCATATTAATGGGACAGCTAGCCGGCGCAGCCCAGCGTGAAGTGAAGTCCTGGCCTGATACAGATAAAGGGACAGTAACCCAGATACTGGCCAAGCTAAAGAGTACTTTTGACACCCGCACCGCGGCAGAGATAAAGATGAGATTCTTTGGGTGCAAGCAGCGGCCCACAGACAGCATAAGGGACTATGCCTTAAACCTGCAGGAGGCCCTGAAAGCGGTTAAACAAGTGGACCCAGAGAGTGTACGTGAAGAACACAAACTCCTAACTGAGCAGTTCATAGAGGGGCTCCTGTCAGATGCCCACAGGACCCAGCTGCGTATCATGGTCCTGCAGAACCCTGCTCTGGACTTTGCAAAGTTTAAGGACCAGGCCATCCGGGTACTGAGAGAATCTACACCGAATGACCCAGTGCCCCTCCGGCCTCTTGCTATCACGTACCCCGGGGTGGTGCCTGCAACACGAGCCACTGCAGGGGCTGAGGCGCAGTCCCTGGATAAGGATCCCACTGCAGAGCTCAGACAGCAGTTCCAGGAGCTGACCAAGACTGTAGCTGCCCTTGCCAAGATCGTGCAGTCCCTACAAGTGACCCCATCGCCTGCAAAAATCGAGTTGGCCTCCAGCCCAGATGACGTCCCATGGATGCGACAGAGGAGGGTTCCGCCGACCCGAGGCAGAGACACAGACCGGTATGATTCAACGGGACAACCGATCTGCCGCCGCTGCAGCCAGGCGGGCCACATTGCACGATACTGTCCTTTAAATGGGCCGAGCCTGGGGCCAGGAGCCGACCCCCAGGTGTAAGGAAGCCCGGCTCAACCCCCAGCCGCAGCAAGTATGTGGGAGGACGACCGGTCCTTCCTATTGTGCTGGATGGGATCCCTTTGAATGCCCTCCTGGATACTGGGTCCCAGGTAACGACCATCCCCTATAAACTGTACAAAAGATATTGGGCTGATTCAGACATTGACCATGGCCCAGATGATGATTTAACAATTGTGGCCAGTAATGGTCAGCCCTTACCTCAAATTGGGTATAAAGAAGTAACCATTAAAGTGGGGCGGGTGGAATTGCCATGTCAGGGGATGATAATTGTAGATATTGATCGCAAAGAATCTGACCCGCTGGTAACCATTGGTACAAATGTGATAGAAAATTGTATTGCCGAAGTGATAATTTTGTTGCAGCAGGCGTCTGAAACTGCCAGCTCCGGGCAGCAGCGTGCCCTACAGAGGGAGATCAGAGCCCTGATGAGGAGGCAGCAGGTGGAGCTGGCCGGAGGAGAAATTGGCAGTGTGAGGGTAAGTGACCCCTACCCATTGCAATACCCCCAAGAAGTGAAATGTTGATATGGTGTCGGGCAGCAATAGGCCTCAAGGGTCAGGATTACCATGCCTTGGTAGAACCGGTGTATTCAGACAGTAGGCCTGGAGTCCTGATAGCCAGAGGGGTAGCAGACGTCCGCAAGGGGAGAG